>NC_081559.1:75357179-75665541 GCF_022355385.1 Mustela nigripes
CCCTCCCCCACACCGTAGCGGCGCGCGAGCGGGCCGGGCGGGCGGCCGAGGTAAGGCGGCGGGGCCGGGGGGCCGCGTGGGGGGCGGCCGGGGCGGCGGCGGCGGCGGCGGCGGTGGGGGAGGGGGCGGGGGCGGGCAGCTTTGTTCGCGCCGGGCGCCCGCGCCGCCGGTGTCCGCGAGCCGCGGCGGGGCCGGCCGGGCTGCTCGCATCACTTGGCGCCCGGCGCGGCGAGCGCTGCCCGCGGCCCCCGCGCGGCCCTCCCCACAAAGGGCCGCGGAGCTGCGTGGCCGCCGCCGCCCGCCGCGGCTCGCCTCCGCGGGCGCGGAAATTTGTTGCACTTCTTGGGGCTTTGTTTGTTTGTTTTGCCTCTGATTTTTTTTTTCGTTATTTTGGACAAAATGTCGGTCCGTGATGTAAAAATTGAGCGAGGAACCTTGATGGCATTGGGAGCTTTGCAGGAGGTGCAGTTTGGATTCTGCTTTTCCCAGGGTGGCAGCTCGGTCTTGGCCGGATGAATCTTCGCTGCTGGCCGTGGAAACGGCTAGAGCAGCTTGTTAGTTGATTTTTAAATTCCTAAGTGTTGTATTTAAAGGCTTACGTGCACAGAGGAGGAATCGCCACCTTAAATAAGCATATGGGCGATTAACAGGGTATGTTTTCCTCTCGGAAAGGGAATTTGGTAGCTTTGACCAATGTCAGTATGTAAATATTTAGACGTTATTAGTGACTTTTTAACATTTTTCAGCGAGATCTGTTATTTACAGTGTGTCATATGTTATTAATGCTCGTTGCCTAAGTTCCCTGGCAAATCTGTTTCATGCCTTCTGAGAAAGTAGACAATTGATAGATTGTCCAAGGGATGGAAAAAAATGTGAGTGGGTTTTCTAACTTGAGTTCGGTAAATCCTTGAACGCTGGCGTTGCGAGACACATCACCTCCCCTGTAACCTTGCTGTGTGATGAGATAAGTGTGAACACTTTGAAGTGTTTTTCATTAAAATACGACTTCAGGTGAATATCGAGAGAAGAAAATGCTATTGGTTTATTTCTTAGACTTAATATTTCCTCCCTCCCCCTCCTCCTTTTCTCTTTAAAAGTTTTCCAAGAAATAACTTCACCAAGATGTCCAGTGATAGGCAAAGGTCCGATGATGAGAGCCCCAGCACCAGCAGTGGTAGTTCAGATGCGGACCAGCGAGACCCAGCCGCTCCAGAGCCTGAAGAACAGGAAGAAAGAAAACCTTCTGCCACCCAGCAGAAGAAAAACACCAAACTCTCTAGCAAAACCACTGCTAAGTTATCCACTAGTGCTAAAAGGTAATGTGTCAAAGGATAAAGCACATTATCAGGTTGTCTTCCAAATGGTTGGACACTTTTGTTGGTTTTACAGAGCAGTGGCATTGGTTCAGAAATACTTCGTGATCACTTTTATTTGCACTTGAATGAGTTGTCATTCTTTAGGTGGTATATAAGCCACCTCCCTGGAATTGTACTTTTAAGTGAACTTACTCTGTACTTTGGTAACTTCAGTAAGAGTGTCCTTGAGTAGAGCCTGGACTAACATTCTGACAGATTGTTTTAGGAGTTGGCAAGGAAAATTTGGTGAGCCCAAATTAGCTGGTACATTGAGGATGTTCCTTTTTATGAGTCATACTCTTCTTCATTGAAATTGACACTTCTAGAGATCAGCAGTGCTTCTCCATGAAACTTAATGATTAGAAATGATTATGTTTGCTAGAAAAATTGTAAATTCAAGGCCTTGGCTATATTTGAAAGCAGGTTTAAAATTGTGCTCCAAATTTGCTTTCAGTTTTATAAACATGACTTGAAGTCATGCATCCCAGGTAACTACTTTTTTGTAGTTAATTTATGGTTATGGCTTGTATTCTTGTGAATGCAAATAAAACAAAAAAGTAGCCATTTATGATTTTGGATGGCACTTGGCTATTGAAAACTTCATTACATTTGTGACTCTTCACTCTGAAACTTGTGGATATGCTTGACATGTTAACACTCAACAGCAGAAGAAACATATTTTGTTGGGTATATATGAAAGGTCATTTGTTTTCTGTTGATTTCTATTATTTTTGATGGCAAAAAAAAAAAAAAAAGATTCTGTCAAGGGTCTCCACTGTAGTAGTAGGGGAATATCCATGAAATCTATTTAATTATATATCAAATGTGTCTATAGCATTCGCCAATGTTGACATTTTGTTGATTTTTATTGATCACAACTAAAGGAAAAAGAAAATACAAAAACTGTTCAAATATTGCATTCTGTAGTGATTTATAAGTAATCTTATTTTTCTATGAACTTTCACCTCTATCAATAACCAAGTATTAATAATTTGAGAATGTTTTATTAAATAGCGGCAGTCTTAAATAATTTAGAGTCGTCCTCAATTTGCTGTAATCTTGCTGATGAACATGTTAAACACATCTTAAGTTTTGAAAGCATTTTAAATTTGAATAAAATCGGAGAACTGCTTTTTTCCCCCTTAAATAGGCTGTCTATCTTATTATTTCTTTCCTCCCAGATTTATTCAATTTTAGGACTGTAGTTAAGATTAAGGAAACAGAATTGGTTAAATAAGAATGTCAGAGTCCTTTAGAAGTTTTTCACTGATAAAGATGTTTGTAAATTTTAAACTTTTTTTGACATAAAATATTGTCAAAACTGTTAACGTACTCATGTAATAACTTGTTAATTCTTACCTCTGTAAGTGACTTGAAGTCATTGTCAAATATTCTACTGCTTTCCCTCCTCCCTTTTTATCTCATTTGCATATAAGCTTGAAAAGAGAATTTCTTTGGTAAAAAGTGTTTTAAAATGGATTTTATATCCTTTATTGAGTACTAATAGAGGACTATTTTTCAGATCAGGTGTGAATGTCATACTTATTTACAGTAGCAAGTGAGAAAAAAGCTGCAAAGTTTCTGTTAAGGGATTTGGGTTATGCCTCTGAGAACAAAGAGGAAGCAGCCATGTTAGCATTACTGAAGGCAAAGCCAGCCTTGCATTTAACTGCATGGTGGTAGAGGGCAGTGTAATTCCCCGGTTATTCTGTAGACTATCTCAAATCCTTTTTGTCTGTTCTCATTTCACTAACAGAATTCAGAAGGAGCTAGCTGAAATAACTCTTGATCCTCCTCCTAACTGCAGGTAAGAAACAAATTTTGTTGTTTTGATGACAAAATGTGGGAAAATATCAAAAGATTAATGTATCGGCTTTGAATATGTGTGCTGCAGAAGAAGCTGCATTTGCTTCTCTTCAGCTTTGCAAGTGGATTAAATAAAAATTGTCTAAGGTGAATTAAACAAGTTCGGGGGAAGATACTCCTTATCATGTATCATACATTTTAGATTTTTGAATATACTGATTTTGTGCTTCTTACTGACATTAGTGTGAATGGTGCTGATTTTTGTTCTGTTGTAACATTTCTGTAGAGTGTTTTCTCAGAAGTACATTGCAGAAACTTCTAAAATTTTCTAAGCTTTAAAGTTACTGCTTGTGTGCAATCTGAACTGACCTTCCAAATTTAGAAATTGCTGAATGTGGTGTTACAAAATGTAAATGCAGTAAACAAGAGTATAGTTTCTGTTTGATATATTCAGTAATGTGCCTTAAGGACAAATTTTTATGTGCTAAGCTAATGCTTTTAGTTGTTTTCTAGAGAATGCATTGTTGAAATTATTTACATTTTAATCAAATGTCTTAATTACTTGGGAAAATTCTTAATAATTTTGGTTCTTGAAATATGTCTATGAAAAGGAGTAAATGAATTGGAGTTTGTAGGAGCAATTCATTTCAATGAAACTCATGTAGAATAATTTAAAATTGTTGGTTGGTGTAAGGTGCATTAAAAAGTAACTGGTTGACAATTTTGTTTGTAAACGTTTTTTCAGTTGTCATACTTAGTGCTTTATTTTCAGTAGTGACTTTATGGCTTCCAAAATTCATCAAACTCAAAAAAATAGTTTTGTAGATAATTTACATACAGATATGTGCTCAAGAGCGATAATGCTGGCTAGAAATAAGGCAGTGTTAAGGTTTGATATGAAGATGTTTTCTTGTCTTAACCTGTGTTTTTGCTCTGTGTTATGTTCACTTGTGATGATCAGACGTATCTCTGCATTCTACTTGAGATATAATTGGGATTAATTCAGTTGCTTCTTGTGTGTATTAACCAGATCCTTAGATAAGGTGATCTGATCCTGATTTATTCAGTGAATTAACAGTTTTGCTCATATTTATGATCAGCTATTTGTTGAAAAGGCAAACATGAATGAAAATTTTAAACACGTAGTGGTATGTCAGATTTCAAAGGATTAAGAACTGTGCTGTCCAGTAATGCCGAGACTAGCCACTTGTGGCTATTGACTGACCACTTCAGTTGTCCAAAATGAGATGTTCTCTAAAGGTAAAATACACATTGAATTTTGAAAATTTAGTATGAAAAAAAAATGTAAAACCCCTTATTGATTTTTAAAAGTATGTATTACATGTTTAAATGATAATATGTTGGATATGTTTTTATATACAATGTTTTAAAATTTTATTTTTTTTTACCATTTTAATGTAGTTACTAGAAAATTTAAAATTATGTGTGTGACTTGTATTACATTTCTTTTGAACAGTGCTGCTTCAGAGAATAAATAAATCAAAATATTCCTTCCAGCCTTCTCATTGGTGTGTCAAATCTGTAGCCATTTAGTGAGGTCAAGTTAAATTTGCTCTTTGGAAGAATCACTTAACTTGCAGAGTGTATTCTATTTCCCTTTATAAAAGATATGAAGATCTGTCAATTCAATACTCTTTAATGTTTCAAAATTGCATGTAAGGTCAATCATTTTTAAAGGTTGCTGTTGATTTTTTGCAAATGGCAAAAACTAGTGTACATAAATCTAGAGCATAAATCTAGAGAGCCCAATAGACAATGTGTTGAATGCCCTTGGAGCTGTAGTGTAATGTTGCAGTTGCTGAAGAAGTATGCAAAGTGTTTAACCCAGGAGTGGTTCCACAAGGTCACTGAGGAATCATCCTGTAGATAAAGTCGAATGTTTCTAGGAGGCAGAAAGTTTAACTTGTTTGTTTTTCTGTTTGTATGCCATATTCATTTCAGTCCATGAAGTGATGCTTCACGTTTAGTGATAAGTGCAATAGCGAACCTGTGGGCTTGGGAACAATAACATGGACTGGATCATCTGTGCTTTCCCTGGTCACAGTTTGGGATGATGGCAAACTTTTTCAAATTACATATTTCAGGGGCACCTGGGTGGCTCAGTGGGTTAAGCCTCTGCCTTGGGCTCAGGTCGTGATCTCAGGGTTCCGGGATGTAGTCCCTCCTTGGGCTCTCTGCTTGGTGGGGAGTCTGTCTTCGCGCCGCCCCCCCCCCCCCCCCGCCCCCGCCTCTCTGCCTTCTTGTGGTCTCTGTCAAGTAAATAAAGAAAATCTTAAAAAACAAAACAGAATTACATATTTCAGTTCTCTAGTTGTTTTAATATTTAAATTTCATTGTGGCTGTATGACTAAAGAAAAAATAGAAAATTATGAGTTTTAATAGGGAACTGGGAGAAGTGTCTTACTAGTTTGGGGATGGTTGTTTTCATATGTTTGATGTGTAAAATAGCCAGGTATTTTTGTGTCTTTTATTCTAAGTGTCAAATTTTTTTGGGTGGGAGATGATCTAGTTCTTGTCCTTGACAGGAATTTGGAATATTGTTTAGTGGAAGCATTTTAGGATTTTGAGCTAAATCTGAATTTGTGTTGTAATCTTACCTTCATATCAGATATGTGATAGACTGTGGTATTGTAATTCACAGGTGCATGGGTGAGAATTTTAGCTTTACAGTGATTGTACAGTTTAAATTTATTAATTTATGTTATAATTTAAGATGGGAGTCTGTATTAATAAATTCTAAAATGTGTGAATTAATATTGTTTAAACCTGTGAAACCTAATACTTTTTTGACTTTGATGTCTGACTTCCATATGTAGCCAATTAATCAGAATTCCATTATGGTTTTGAAAATAATTTTTACAAGCTCATCAAAGTATGTGACAGATTTAATTCTTCCTTAGGGAAGAAATGTAGAGTATATCTGTGTACATTCAGGAAAAAGTTGATTGAAATACAACAAAACTCAGCAAAACCAAAATTACTCAGATGAGATTAAGAATTCTCTTGGATCCTTCACTCCCTTCCTGTGTTTTATTAATAAAATACCCTTCTTCTTATGTATTTCCTTATTATTATATAGCTGCTCTAATATGTAAATACACCATGAATGATCTTAGGATAGACTTAACTTTGAATTAAGTGTGTGGCTTAAACAGGTTTGAATATATTTTGATAGTAATGATACTTCTTTTCCCGATAGTATAAAATTTGATAAAATGTTATTTCCAATGATTTGATGGCATTTCTAGTTTTTAGGTCTTAGAGTTCCTTATTAAGCCAGAGCATTCTATGTTTTTATGACTTTTTTTTTAAAAAGATTTTATTTGTTTGAAAGACAGAGATCACAAATAGGCAGAGAGGCGGGTAGGCGGTGGCGTGGAGCAGGCTCCCTGCCGAGCAGAGAGCCTGACCTGGGGCTCCATCCCTGGACCCTGGGATCATCACCTGAGCTGAACCAGAGGCTTTAACGCGCTGAGTCACCCAGGCACCCCAAGGCCAGAGCATTCTCAGCATAGGAATTTAATATTTATGTAGTGGCTTTAATTTATATTGTTTACATATTGTATTCTAAATTATGGTATAAATATTTCATACATCAGTGAGAATGAAGGAAAGTTGTGTTATGGGCATTTCCCTATATGTTTTTGGAGAAAGTGATTGACTAGAATTGTTGAATAGTATTCTATTAAGACATTTACATTCCCACTGTTTCCTGGAGGGTGCCCTTGTCCTCTCACAGTAACCACTTATTCAAGTGGCAAATGTTTAGGAAATTGTTGGATTTTTAACTCTACTTTTAATTCTTTCCATATATGAAAAGGCACAAATTTATACTTCTTATACTATTCTTCAATATATTGAGATTAAAGAATCTGTGTTAAAGTTAGATATTCAGGAGCATTTGTACATAGTTTTTGGATGTGGGAAAGGCCTTCTCCTTGGAGGGAGATGTAGTAGTATCAGGTTATTAACAGTATTAATAATGTGTGTGCTTGTAGAGCTGAAAGATACTATAATACTTGTAAATTTTGCTAACACCCTTCTTTTAAAAATAAAATTAATACAAGAAACAATTAAGTTCTAAACCAGAAGCTGGCAACTCTTGTTTCCTCATAAACCTCTCATTGTCTAACTGTGGATAAACTCTCCCTTGTGTGGGTTACCGCTGCTTGCCACCATTTTCTAGGGTAGACTAGAACTTTGCTGCTCATAGGGTGCTCTTCAGATCAGCAGTGTCTACATCACAGCTAAGATTGTTAGAAATGTAGAATCTTGCCTCTGCTGCAGAAATAATGAGTCAGAAACTGAATTGCAGCAAGATTCCCAAGTGAATTGTATGTATGTTAAGGTTTTAAAACATTGGTCTGGGTTCAAATCCCTGGTCTGCCTCCTATTATATTATTTTAGATCAGTTAGGATATATTTCTGTCTTTCAGTTTTCCTAAATGTAAAATGGAAATTAAAATAATCCCCCACAATAGGTTTATTGTTAGGATTAAATGAGTTAGTATGTTTTAAAGTTTAGTAAATTAGATCAGTAAAGTGACCACAGCATAGTTAAAGGGAGAGAGGCAGTTTAAACACATGCCCTTACTCTTGCTAGCATTTTCTCTAGTGGGTCAGCATCATACTATAGGAGTAATTTTACTTTAAGCAGTTTAGTGTCTATTTGAGAACACATCAAACAAAATTTTGGTTGTGTGTGTGTGTATATGTATATATATATATTTCATATATATACCTTGGAATATATATATTCCTTGCAACTTCAGTAAAAAAGAAAATATAAGGACATTGGGCAAAGATATATCCCTTTTAAAGGAATATGCATAGAGTTAATGATACTTAATTCGATATGGAATGCTGTGACTCTCTCTGAAGTAAATTGTAATGAAAAATTTTAAAATAAGGGTGACAGTTATGTTTTCCCTTTTAAGTACCCTGTTATAAAAATTTGCAGTTTTACTGAGAGTGAGATTATATAAATATTTGTAAAATTAAGATTCTGAATTGATAAAGTTTGCCAGTTACCTAAACAGAGCAATTTTTTCCTTGTCTTTAATTTTTGGAAGCTTTTTGTAATAATCAAAATAACGTGTGGTATCTACATAACTTAGTTGCTTATACATCCTTTTATTTTAATTTTATTTTACTTTATTTTGGGGGGAGGAGAGAGAGAGAGAGAGAATCTTAATAAGTAGGCTCCATACCCAGAGCAGAGCCCAGCTTGGGGCTCAAACTCAAAACGCTTAGATCATGACTGGAGATGAAATCAAGAATCTGTATGCTTAACTGATTGAGCAACCCCTTTGTCCCTACAGTGCTTGATTTTTAAAGTCTTTCACATTTTTTTCTGATTGTTGTTATTGTTGATATTAGGCAGTGTATGCTATGTGAAGGAAGATACCTCTTTTGTAAAATGAAACTGTATCTCTTTAGTCATCTAATTCTTATATTTTGAAATCTTAAAAAAATTTTAGAACTTTTTAATAAAAATTAAATCTTAATTGGAAGCTCTTTTTTTTTTTTTTAAGATTTTATTTATTTATTTGACAGACAGAGATCAGAAGTCGGCAGAAAGGCAGGCAGAGAAGGGGGGGAAGCAGGCTTCCTGCTGAGCAGAGAGCCCATGCGGGCCTTGATCCCAGGACCCTGAGATCATGACCTGAGCCTGAGGCAGGGAGGCTTAACCCACTGAACCACCCAGGCACCCAGATAGCTCGTTTTCTTAAACAGATAAATATGGAACTACTCTGACTGAAGATGTTTTCCGTACCACCCCTCTGTGGTCATCCACTGATGGATAGCTCTTATTATTTTATTAATTAAATATTGGCATCTGCACAGACTCTGAGACTTGGAGACTTGGGCATTACTGATAATTTTAAATAATGTTTTATGTTTCATTAAGCTAATATGAGCTTCTACACATGAAATATGTAATACCTTATGTTGATGCTGTATACTATAATTATTTACTTGCTTGTCTACCTCCTGCAATAGTAAAGCATTCCTTTGAAAGGAGGATGGTCTTCCACATTTTTGTAACTCTTGCTTTTAGATTGTTTTGCATTGGAAGATTTGTTATATTAGTAGATAAATTGAAGTCTGTCAAATTGACAGGAATAGAAATTCCAGGCAAAACTGACTTTGGATTGGAGAAGGTCTCCTTAAAATTCCATATAGGTGCACCTGGGTGGCTCAGTCAGTTGAGTGGTTGCCTTCGGCTCAGGTCGTGATCCCAGGGTCCTGGGATGGAGTCTTGCTTCAGGCTTCCTGCTCATCAGGGAGTCTGCTTCTCCCTTTCTGTGATCTGTCTCTCAAATAAATAAATAAAATCGTTTAAAAAATCCCATATAGGGGCGCCTGGGTGGCTCAGTGGGTTAAGCCGCTGCCTTCGGCTCAGGTCATGATCTCGGAGTCCCGGGATCGAGTCCCGCATCGGGCTCTCTGCTCAGCAGGGAGCCTGCTTCTTCCTCTCTCTCTCTGCCTCTCTGCCTACTTGTGATCTCTGTCTGTCAAATAAATAAATAAAATCTTAAAAAAAAAAAAATCCCATATATTCTTTTCTTTTTTTTCATAGTTATGATTTTTTAGTAGTATAATTATTTGAAGCATTTAGCTCCTTTTCTATTATAAAAGGAATTTGGTAATTACAGTAAGCTTAATTATTTGGCTCATATGTGCCAGCATAGCAGGAGGACCCAGTGCTGTTGTGACCAAAAATTTTTTCCAAAAGAATGACTTGATTGAAAACAATATTTTAACCCCAAAAGGTCACGTTTTTATTAGGGACCTATTATGTTCAAAGCTTATAATATAGTTAGAACGTAGGTGAAAACCGTCTATGCATTTACTACCAATTGTTTTGTCACTTTTTATAGTTAACCAATTGGTACCTTATTCCCTCCTTGAAAAGAGTTGCTCTAACATGTTTAGTTACAAGAAAATTAGCAAATTTTTCTTGCTTTGAGTACAGGGGCATTTGGATTGAGAATGGAGAGCTTGATTTGCCGTTTTCTTCTTCCCTACAAAATAGAGATAAAAAACGTGATAAAACCACTTTGTAGATTGAGAGAAATAGAAATGATTTTTTTCTTCCTATACTGCTTTTGACAAGGAAGTATATTTGACATTTTATTAGAATCTAGAAGAAGAAGAAGGTCTCTTTAAACTTATTCTTTCTTTTGCCTCTAGATCAGTAGTTCTCATCTGGGGGTGATTTTTGCCTCCATACTCCTCCCTACGAGCTCCACCCCCCTCAAAAAAAAAAAAAAAAGGTCTGAGGAACAGTTGTCAATGCCTGGAGACTTTTTTTTTTTTTTTTTTTTTTTTTGCTTTCTCAGCTGGGGGAAGAGGAGTTGCTACTGATACTTAGCGAGTAGAGGTCAAGGATCATGCCCTTCAGTGTGTAGGACAACCCCTCTACAATGAAGAATCATCTGGGCTAAAATGTCCCTAGTGCTCAGGTTGAGAAATCCTGCTGTAGTTACTTTGATACCTTGCCACCTGAATTGTTGCATAGATTTCTTTTTACCATTTTCCTGTCTTTTTTTTTTTTTTTTTTTTGAGATTTTATTCATTTATTTGACAGATAGAGAAACAGGTAGAGAAGCAGGCAGGGGGTGGGGAGTGGGAAGCAGGCTTCCCACTGAGCAGAGAGCCCAATGCGGGGTTGATCCCAGGACCCTGCGACACATGACCTGAGCTGAAGGCAGAGGCCTTAACCCACTGAGCCACCCAGGTGCCCCCCATTTTCCTGTGTTTAGTGATGACTGCTTAGTACATTCTCATACACCTTCCTCTTCTCCCATACTATGGTTTACATTTATTGTATATTTTTTGACATGTGTGTATGTTGTTTTTTATGTGAAACCACAGGAATGGCTACCTTGAATACCTGTTAAATTATGGTCTATTGAAGCCAGAAATGCTTTCGGCAGTATTTTCATTTCTTTTCTGTCTTCTACCATTTAATTATACCTCTGCATGATCTAGCTTTAGGCAGTTGTATCTGTGTTCTACCAGAAATATTGAAGTGTGGTGCACCAAGGAGAAATACCATAGGAAAAATCATTAAAATTCAGCTTTACATTGAATTTTAAACAGGTTAGAAAGCCATGCTCTTGATTTGGTTTTTAGTTTCATCATTAAGACAGTACAGAGATTATTCACTTCTGTTATTGTTCTAAGTCCACAATCTTTTATTTCCAACCCTTGGGGCCAGTTGTGTTCAGAGTACAGAAAATTTTAGATTTTAGAAAGGGAATGTGATATGTTTGCTGTACCTTATGTCACAACTCCAGTGGGATCTTCAAACACATAATATATCTACACCAAAAATGTATGAATATTTATATTAAGTGGATAAACAGGTAGTTTCAGGTTAGTTCATGTTTGGTGTTTCTGCCAGATTATTTTTCTCCAGACTTATTTTAAAAACCTTTCGTTTTTAGAGCTTTTGGGATTCCAGAATTGTGGATCAGTTGACTGCAGCCACTTACATGAAAGAGTGTTTTGAAGTTGGTCTGCTTTCCTTTCTTTTACCTGTTTCCTAATAGCAGTTTTCAATTTCTTACTTTTTATTTTTGGATAATTGCTTTTGTTGCTGCTGTTATATGACTCATATGTTTAATTTGAAAAAAATTTTAGACTCTTGATTTTAGAATTCTTTCCTCTTAAGGTGAAACTGTAAGTATCAGTTTCTTTTTAAGTTGTATATATTGGATTACTTTTCCTTGGTTACTAAATATTGTCTTTTAATCATTCCGTTTTTTTCTATAAAGAATTATACCAAAAGCAAGACATCCTTTAATACTTAAACATAGGACTTGCCATTTTTATGTATGCATTTTGTCCTGCAACATTTGAGTACAATTGGTCAATAAAAGGATACATTAAATTTTGCTGTGCTAACAAACCAACCTAGAAGTCTCATAAGCATAAACATACAAAGGTTTATTTCTCTTGCTCGTATGATGAAGTCTGCTGTAGGTCCAGGAGCTCTCCTGGGTAGCTCTTCCACTTGTGGACTCAGATTGTACTTCTTGCATCTTGTAGCTCTGCCATTTGAAGCATGTGTCCAAGCAAGAGAGGTAAAGGGTCACGTGCCAGCTTTTAAGAGCTTTGGTCTGGAAGTAGACCTGAGTTAATCTCCTGGCCTCAGCTAACCGCAAGGTGGCTGGAAAATGTGGGGGACCATATGGATATTCAGTGAGAAATCAGTTTTTCTGCCACAAAGAATATATACTTCCATTAATAGATGACTTTCACTCTTACTTCAAAAGAGGAAATAATAATTGAGCATCCAGCCTGACACTGGACTGGATTCCATAGTATAGTACATGTTAACACACTAACTTGTTTCATTCCTAGAAGAACCCTCTAAAAAATCATTCTTGTTAAGATTTCAAACCTGAATCTTAGAGTAGTTGAGAAGATTGCCAAATGTCACGTATGTAGTGCATATACATAACAGATGCAGGGCAAAAATCTAAGTTTACTTTTTGACATAAAAGTAAGGACTTCTGCTTTTGTACAGAACTGCTTAAGAGATCTGGCAAAAACATTCAGAGTTGATTATGGGTCTGTAGGTGCATGCTTAGTTTAAGTATATCTCCCCTTTGTTTGTTTATAGTTCCTTGAAGGATCCAAAAATACTGCTTGTTGTAGGGTTTTAGGACCTGGTATGTAAGGTCCAGATGGTGAGTTGGAGAAAGAAAAGTGTTTCCTTCTTTGGCTTGGGGGTGCTAGGCTTTCTTACCTTTTTTTTTTTTTTTTAAATCATTTAAGCATTTTAAAAAATAATTTAAGCCCCCCCGCCCCCAGGGAGCATTCCCCAGTTGTCAGCTCTCTTGCCTTATTCTCTTCTCCTGTAAGAAAGAAGGTCAGAAACTGAGTATAGTCATAACGGAAAAGGCAAATCTTTGTTCTTTGCCTTGTAGTTCTTTGTGTATGACTTTCCTGTGGGCAAAGGAATATCTTTAAATCTACCTCTGCTTTTTTCTCTGGAGTATTGTGAAGCAGTCCATGTTTATGAATTGCTTTGAAGTTGGAAAAAAATCACTCTGCAGATAAGAATTCCTGGCTTTATGGAGAAAAGTCCCAATCACATAGGATTTTAGGAGAATTTGAATGCTGATTTCACAACACTGTATGCACTAACTGTTTTTTGATACTGGCACTAGATCCACTTTTTAACAAATTTGGCTTCATGTTAGAGTCTTCTTAATTTTGTCTTGTTTTTTATAGTTTCATAGTTCATTTAATCACTGTTTTTCCTAAATTTGTGAATTTGTACAGAAATTATTCCCAGACAGTAGTATGGGGATTTGCTTTCTTCTTACGAGTCTCTTTGGAAAAGGAGCTGGTCCACTTGGCAAAACAGCCTACTAATGTTCTCAGAGTGTCCTGCTAGGTTTATATGGTTTGTTTTATATTAATGAAACTGAGTTTTATGAATCAGTCTGTGCCTTGCATTTTTTCTAAAGGCGGTCTTAAAGTTGGATTCTAAAGCTTTGACATTTTTCTGTTGTTGACATTTCATTGGTTTTATAAGGGTGTGTAGCTAAACAGCATAAGCTTATTAATAACACCTGTTTCAGATGTGATGGTCAGTCGGAAGCGATTAACCTCAAGAGTAACAGTAGTAGGGCCAAATTTCTAGGATCATTACATTTAAAAAATGTTTTAGTCCCTTCTTGGTCCTGAGTATATGCTATAATTATTTTAATTTATTGGTTATTTGCAGCAAACAAAACTGAAAGGAATTGCGGTATTTCCATCGTCATTCATTGTCTGTGGTTTAGTCTGCCTGGTTTGGAAGGATTTGGACCAGTTATGCCCTTCCAAAGTTTTTTTGCTACTTCACTGTCCCAGAGCAAATACACTTTGTCATTCTGTTTAACTTCTAGCTTGTCTGGGGAAAAATAAAGACATCTCTTGTCTGAAATTGCTTTTGGGAGTATAGCTCCACATGTTTTGGTCTGAATGAAAGGCCTAGGGAAACATGAATTTTGTTACCTTTTTATTTTATTTTCCTTTACTTCTAAATCATCATGATGATCCTCCCTTTATATCCATGCCTCTCACTTTTTATAAACAACATTCATTCCCTTTCTGAGGGTGGTTATTTGTAGTTCGTTTTGCCATTTACAATCTTATAGGTCCTTTACAAATGGATCATTTTTTCACATTAAATTTTAGTAGGTCAAGAATCCATTTATTCAGGTTCCCTCAAGAGAATCGATCTCAGAAGATTGTGGCTACATATTTTTTATGGCTTCCTATTGCTTTCTGTAGTCTTCTCAATTTAAACAGTAGCAACAACAAAATATAGAGGGCACCATAAGGCCTTGGCTTTATGGTTTTATTTTTGTTTCACACTTGCTTCTAAGGGTATTGGTAATATTTGTTGGATTTGTGATATATATGCTTCTGTTAAATTTACCTGCTATCCCAATGAGGAAAAGGCTGGCATTTGATGGGTTTGAACACAAACTTAGATGCATGTGTTCCATGTGGAATTCAATGGCAGTTTTAACTAGTATACCTTTAGATTTTCTTTATTTTAAAAGACATTTCTGTTTTATCTTCCCAGATGCTTAATATCCTCATATCCATTAGAGGACTATGCCAAGCATTCATTTTGTTCTTTTTTAAAACCCTAAAATAAACATGTTGCAAATGATTGCTTTCCCCTCCTGCTGAGGTTTCTTAGTTTTTTTAAATTAACTTTTTATTATGGACGATTTGAACATCTATGAAAGTAAATAGACTATTACGACGAATCCTCATGTAGCCTTTATCTAGTTTCAGTAGTTACCAACCGTTGACTAGTTTTGTTTCATCTGTAAGTTCTTCGGTTTTACCCTCCCATATTACACTGGATCAGCAAATCTCCGATATCATTTCATCTATGTTTTTATTTTTAATTTTTTTTAAAGATTTTATTTATGTATTTGACAGAGATCACAAGTAGGCAGAGAGGCAGGCAGAGAGAGAGAGAGGGAAGCAGGCTCCCCGCCGAGCAGAGAGCCCGATGTGGGGCTTGTTCCCAGGACCCTGGGATCATGACCTGAGCCAAAGACAGAGGCTTGAACCCACTGGGCCACCCAGATGCCCCTTCATTTACGTTTTTAAAGAGCAGATATTTGGCTGTGTATTTTCAAAAAATATGGACTCTTTAACTTAGACTCTTTTAACTCTTTTAACTTAACTTAGTGTCATTAACACACCTACATTTTAAAAATCTAAGTTCCTTAATTGTTCAAATTTACAAATGTCTCATGGATGTCCTAGACAGGTGCCCCCTCAAAACTTACCCGAATCAGTATCCAAATAAAGTAGACACAGATATTGGTTGGTATGTCTTTTATATTTCTTCTAATCTGTAAATTCTCTCTCCCCCTGCCCCCCCCCATTTTTGCAATTTAATGAAAGAACTGGGTGGTGTTTCTGAGAGTCTGGATATTGCATTCCTATGGTGTAGTTTTAATATCTTTATTTGTGTTTAGTATTTCCTTTAAATTTGGGAATTAGGTCAAGAGGTTTGATCAGATTCAGGTTTGATTTTCTGTCTTTTTTTTTTTTTTTTTTTGACATAACTGCCTCATAGGTTGTGTGCTTTTTCTATCAGGAGACTTGTAAGATCTGATTTTCTTTTTGTGCTGTTAGCAACCATTGGAATAGTTCTCTAAAGAGAATCTTAACCGCATCTTGCATTTGTTTACCCAGTTGGGTGAGTTACCTAGTGAAGGCTGAGTTAAGTGTTTAATTTTTTTTCTTATTTACCAGTTTTATTTTTAGTGCTTTTTCAAAATAATAGTTTCCTAGTATCCTTTTTAGAATCATTGTGAACTCAAATCTGTTGTGTTTCAGTCTGTTGCAGTACTTCTGTATATTGCCATTATAATCCTTATAGACCTTATTAATTTTAAATAAACTTCAGCTTAAATTGCTTTACCTTAGGGAACTTTAGATGTATAAAAATTGCCTGGACATACTTCATGGTAAAAAATAATGCAAAGGCAAATACATACATTCAACTTAACCATTGCCTTAGATATTATTTAAAAAACTGAATACCTAAGCTATTGTTTTAAATATGTGATATTCTCCTAGCCACCTCTTGATCATTTGTCAAGGGATAATTAGTAAGTCTTAGCATTAGGATGACTGAAATACCTTTATTGGAACTACAGATCTGTTTTTAAGTTCTGAATTAAAATAGATCAAGGTGGAATATAAAGACCTTTATCAGAATCAAATTAATTTATCACAGGAAATGAATTTAAAAATCAACCCTGTTGTAATATAAATATACAAGATAAGCAGGCTTACTCTCTACTTACAGTGTTTCTCATTAGGGCTCCCCTTCGTATTTTGGGCTGGATTGTGCTTTTCCTTGGAAGACCTTGAGCATCCTTGGATTGTGCTGCCCAAATGCTAATAGTGCCTGTCCCAGTATAATGGGCACCAGAAACTACCTTCTCCTCCCATTTCTAAATGTCTTAAGGAGGGAAAAGGGGCTAATCACTTCCAGTTACAAATTACTGGTCTAGATTCCACATTGTAATGATAGCTAATCATAACATTGTAATAAAATTGTGTAGCATTGCTTCAAATAATATATAACAATTTTTAGTAAATTTCTAATGTAGAATCTGTCATGATCAAATGTGTGTGAATTTACTGCCTATGTAATTATCCTCCATACAAAAAAATATAGATCTTTTCTTCTTCTAGCATTTTACTTTTTACAGCTCCGCCAGATTCTGAACTATCATATTAATCTTGAACTTTATGCATGAGCTTAACATACGTATATACACACTCTCTTGCAGATATGTTTCTTTGAATATTCTTTTGGTCTTTTTATTATTTAGTGAATGTTATTTTATTTAGTGAAAAAGCTGTATACCTCATGGGATTTTTATGCTGGCCCATTGCCTCAAACTGCATTGTTCTGCTTTCTTTTATTTCTAATCTATGTTAACCTCTCCTGTTTTTCAGAGATTATTTAAAAGCCCATTTAATTCTGTCCTCTTTTCTCTCATTATCTCCTCTCTGGCATCTCATTTATCTTTATTGAGCCATGTATATAGTTAAGTCTCTACTTTTCTGTCTTGTATGTTTTTTTTTCATCTTTTTGTATTCTGGCTTTTTGTCTTCCATTTTATTTAGGAAATGTCATTTGGCAATCTTAGCTGTCAGTGTTTTCTTCATACAACTTACTTGTAACTTCTTTTTTTGTTTTAAGTGCTCACCTTGTTAATGTCTCTTTACTTTTCAACTTCTTTTCTGTTTTTCATGAAATTTTTTTTCTCCGAATTACTCTTCTTTAGTATTTCTTCCTACATGTGATACTGTTCTTTCTTCACCTGTGTATCTTTTTTTTTTTTTAAGTTTTATTTGAAAGAGAGAGCACACACATGGAGAGGAGGGGCAGAGGGCGAAGCAGCTTCCCCACTTAGCAGGGAACTCTACCTGGGACTTGGTCCCAGGGTGACCTACGCTTAAGGCAGATGCTTAACTGACTGAGCCACCCAGTGGCCCCACGTATGTATCTTTTATTTCTTATCTCCTCTGGGCACTCATGTCACACTGTGTCGGAGGAGCCTTTGATTACAGAATTTCCTCAGAAGTCTCAGTGGTTACAGGGCACCTGAGTGGCTTGCTCAGTAGATTAAGCATTGGACTTCTGGTTTTGGCTTAGGTCATGATTTTCAGGGTCCTCACATTGAACCCGCAGCCATGTGGTTCCATGCTCAGTAGGGAGTTTGCTTCAGATTCTCTCTTTCCTCCCTCAGGCCCTTCCCTCCCCCTTCTTACGTATTTGTGTGCTCATTTTCTCTCTCTTTCTCTCAAATAAATAAAAAAAATCTTAGCAATCTCAATGATCAAACTTTTGTTCATTTGGTTCCTGACTTTTTTTTCCTGTTAATGTATACAGAAGTCCTGTGCTCCAATGAAAATGGGTCTTTATCCCACCTTCTGGGCAAAACATGGATTTTCTAGGCTCTGCATCTGTGTTTACCTCCCCTCATTGCCCAGACTGGCTTTCATCCAATCAGTAGTGATCTTTTAAGGCCCATTTCAAATCTTGCGTATTGTGAAGCCTTTCCTGCACATCTCCTTTTTGAGAGGCTTATGTATTATTTATTCTTTGCTACTTACTACCTCTTGTCATTTGCCCTTTCTTCCCAACTTGACTGGGTACCAGAATTGCGTATGGGTCTCTTGTTTCTTTATATTTTCATCTCTTAGTATAATGTTCTTGCATTACATTTTAGAATAATTTCAGTAAACTTGTTAGTTGAAAGTGGTTCTGAAACTAGCCAAATTCTCAGAGTATGGAGCACGCTATAGAAACCCTTCTTTGATCATACATCCCGGCTTATAATTATTAGTAGCATTTTTTTCACTTTCAGAAAGTGCCCAGCCAGTATGCTAAGTCATCTTACTCTGGTGCTATATGTGGGCAGTGTTCTTGTTTGGCTTGGTGAATTAAGATTCTCATAATCAATTATCCAGAGCAGAGATTCTGATTTAGTAGCTGTAAGAGTGGCCTGAGAATGTGCATTTTAAGAAGCATGTCTTAGGATTCAGATACTGGTGGCCCTCTAATAATTTTTTGAGAACTAGACTCTTGAGACTTAAGGTCTTAGTTGGGATAGAGCTAGTGGGGAATGGGCAGAGGAGATAATAAAATGCCATTTATTTTCAGTAGAGAAGAACAGTTAAGCTCATGTTTTTTTACTTGATTATAATGGCTAGATATTTTAAGTGTCACCTATACTTTGAGTGTCATAATACAAAAGTATTAGTAAAAGTGTGTGTGGGATGAGTCTACTAAACCTAAAGGCTTTGTGTGTGTAACTAATGACTTAATTGAGGACATGAAATTTTAGTGCAAACAGCTGAAAATAGAAGTAAATCAGAACTTAGTAAGATGCAACTTTGGAGGAAGATGGCTGAGCTAATTATGCCAGAGACATCTCTAAATCTCATTCATGTGTTTCTACTTAAAAAAAAAAACAAAATAAAACAATGTCAACAGTAGTCTCTTCAGGTAATTAACAAAAGATGATTCAGTCAAAAACATTAAATTATTTGTAGAATAACCTTAAAAATCTTACACTTCTGCTAAATAGTTTTCTCTGTAGATTTATGGATGTGTTAAACTTCTAAGCGATAGATATTTTCTTATCTGTTATTCTAGAGCATAGATGTTTTCTTATCTTTTATTCCAGAAATGAAAAACTACCTTAAACATGTTTTGAGGCAAGTATGATCTAAATCCCCAAGCATGACCCCAGCACTGCCAACATGACAACTGTATAATCTCACCGAAGACCAGCAGTATTAAAATTGTAAAAACAAATAGAATTCATTTATTAGACTATTAACCCTACAATCAAAGAATGTGTGTTAGAAGATCGTGTAGAGTGGCCGTTTCTAGTCCTGTGATATATTACTTACCATAGGCTACAGAAGAAAATTACAGAGCATTTTGAGATGTAGAATACAAAATAAAAGCATTTGGTATATTTTAATCCATTCATCATTTATGGACATGTGGGTCATTTCTACCATTTGGCCACTGTGAATGGTGCTGCTATGAACATTTGCGTAAAAGCATTTGTTTGAATACCTGTTTTCGGTTATTTGGGGTATATTTCTAAGAGTGGAATTGCTGTGTCATGTGGTAGTTCTCTGTTTAACTTTTTGAGAAACTGCCAGATCGCTTTGTACAATGCTGTATGTAGCATTTTAATTTCCCACCAATAAATATATGAGGGGTCCAATTTCTTTATACCCTTATCACACCTATTTTCTGGCTTTTGACTATAAGCATCCTAGTCAATGTGAAGTGGCATCTCCTTGTGGTTCATATTTGCATTTGCCTAGTCATTTGTAATACTGTGCATCATTTGGTATATTTTAACTGACTTCCAATTTAAACATTGAAGTAGAATTTTCCTTTAGAATAATAAAATATACTGTTCTTTGAAAAAGCCAATATTCTGCTTGTTGAAAATACTGTGAACAGTTCTTTTACATTTGTGGGGAGAAAAGCCAGGGATACTCCCATTGTGGTTATATAATAACTGTGACTATAGTATAAAGAACAGAGAACAAAGACTATAAATATTGGAAGGCAGAGACAGACAGAACCTCCCCACTATCCCCAAAATGTCTTTTTTAATATATCCAAATATATTTAATATATCCAAGAACTCCAACTGACTAGACAAATAGAAGTTCCCAACTCCACAAGGTAACTGTGAGATTTTTAGTAAGTTATTTAATTTCTCTCTCATAAATGTGGATAATAATCCTGTTTCATCTGTCTTTTAGTGTATTAAATTGTATACCTAGAGTATGTCACACATAATATTAAATAGCAGTTGTTATATGGAAAAATAAATCAGCATGTTTATGAAGGAGGATTTTGAAAATAAGGTATTAGAGTCATTATGTATAAAGATTTACGAAATAGGGCGCCTGAGTGGCTCAGCAGGTTAAGCCTCTGCTTTTGGCTCAGGTCATGATCTCAGGGGTTCTGGGATCAAGACCCGCATCGGGCTCTCTGCTCAGCAGGGAGCCTGCTTCCCCCTCTCTGCTTGCCTTTTTCTACCTACTTGTGACCTCTCTCTCTCAAATAAATAAATAAAATCTTAAAAAAATAAAAATAAAAAAATAAAGACGAAATAATTCTAGTTCACAAAGAGCAGGGATGAGTGGGATAAAGTTTAAAAAAAATATGATACGCTATGGTAATTGACTTACTCTGTGGTAAGACTAGGAATTCTGTGTTATGGAACTATCTTTGGCATTTTTTATTGTCAGCATTTAGCACAGTTTCTGGCACACTGAAGATATATTATCTGTGTTTTAAAGTTTTGCTGAATAGAGGTTCATATTGAGACTTAGTCTATTAAACTAATACTTTTAAAAATACTCTGTTAAAGTGACTTTCCAAAACATGGGGTTAAGATTACTTGTTATGTGAAATTGGAATAAACAAATAATGTTTTAAAAAATTGTTAATCGCAACTTTTATAATATAAGCTCCAGATGGATGAAATTCTTAAGTATATGGTAAAAAGTCTAACTGTTGGAAACCTTTGGGAAATGGGCATCTGTACCGCTGGTTGTTCTGGAACATCCACATCGAACGACTGCAGGGGGTATCATTTATACTGTAGTCTCTTGAGCACAGCATAGAGTGTAGTAGACGGGGCACCCTGGAGCTGTGCAGTATGGTGGCTGTGATCAGACCCGAAAATTAACTTTAATTTTTAATCCATAAGCAAAATCATAAAGGTGATTGAAATTCTAATATATATATGTAAAGTAAGAGCTCTTGTGCTATGAAAGGAACAAAATTTTAAACACAGGAAAAATATTCGCAGCAGCGTTGCAAAGAATATGTATTATAAGGCACTTATATCAATGATAAAAATATCAAGATTCATAAATAATGACTAGATGAAGGATATGAATTCACACAAGCTCTTAGAGAGGCACAAACTGAAAACAACATGAGAGGGGTGGGTAACACTACCTGGACTGCTTCAAAAACCTTTGAAAGCTATGAACCAACTCTTCAGAAAAATACTTACCCATAACATTTCAGGAAGTTTAGGGGACCATAAAGTTCTTTCTGAGTTCAGGAGTTTTATAAATAATGATTACATTTAATGTCCATTAGTGCAAAGAAAGTAAAATATGTCTGTCACTTATTCAAGAAAGATAGGTAGGAGAGAAATAACTAGATCGCCTCCAGAAAATTGAGAGCTTGCATGTTGAAAGTAGAATTTAAGGAGCTTCTTAAATACCCAAGAAAAGAAAAATAAAATTATGTTTTGCCTTGAGTCTTGGAAGTCCACCTGCCAGTGATCAATGTGTAAGGGAACAAGATGTGGAAATAGAACAAAGGGGATGATTTGGAGACAGGGTAGGTTGAGAGAATACCTCAAATTCAATGGGGAGGATTAGGCAGAGAAGTAGAAAAAAGCCAAAAGTAGCCTGATGAGTCCTCTCACAACTGAAGGTAAGCATTCCCACATGAAGGGCAGTAGGAAGTCTTTGGAGGGTATTGAAAGAGGAGTTGGGATTTAGAAGTAAAGGATTAGGATGCCTGGGTGGCTCAGTGGGTTAAGCCTCTGCTTTCGGCTTGGGTCATGATCTCAGAGTCCTGGGATAGAGGCCCAAATCGGGCTCTCTGCTCAGCGGGGAGCCTGCTTCCCCTTCTCTCTCCTGCCTGCCTCTCTGCCTACTTGTGATCTCTCTCTCTTTCTGTCAAATAAATAAATAAAATCTTTAACAACAAAAAAAGAAGTAGCGGATTAGCCTGCAACTTGAATTGTGGTGGTTAAACAGACTTGGGTAACTAACTGACAAATGGATGATTCTGGGGGAAGAATGGTCCGGATGCAGTTCAACTTGAAATCTGTTAAAAAATACTCTTTTCAGGGGCGCCTGGGTAGCTCAGTGGGTTAAGGCCTCTGCCTTTGACTCAGGTCATGATCTCAGGGTCCTGGGATCGAGTCCCGTATCGGGCTCTCTGCTCATCAGGGAGCCTGCTTCCCTCTCTCTCTTTCTCTCTCTCTGCCTGCTTCTCTGCCTGCTTGTGATCTCTGTCAAATAAATAAATAATCTTTATTTAAAAAAATACTCTTTTCAAATAGGGATAAGGAGATTTTATAATTTTATTTTTTTAATCCTCCAGTAAGACAGTGCTCTCCTCACTATGATATATTTAGTGGCTAAACAAAAAGATGTGATGCTTGTCCATGTCTGTTTTAGTAATGGAAGTTTACAAAGAAGTTGTGCTTTTCTATTTGTTAGACATGGAGATTCAAAGGCCTGAATATCACAAGCAACAGGCAATACAGTGGAAGCCCAGTTGGCATTAGCTGGAGGCGTATGTGGTCTTCTACACCTTGCTTGCAGATGGAATTCTAGGAAGTAGGTTGACCTATGGTTGGCCTACTACCTACCTCTTGGAATGGATTAATTTTCATGGATTTGTTTTAATGAAAATGTGTATAAGTTATTGCCTGCATGATAAAAACACTAGTTTGCTAGTCACAGTATAATGTTTTCTGATCTATTTTCAAATGTAATCTGTATCATATATTAATATCTTTATTTCATATTCACTGCTTTTAGCCAGGCATGCTAAGTGGTTGTATGAAAATGTGTGGATGGGGTACAGGAAATGTAGATTGTGTAAAGCAGCAGATACTTACCTCTTTTTGCTGTTAAAAACAAATTTAGGAAGGATTACAAAAGAAAATTTTTTAAACTCTTAAATTAAGGTGGCATGATTTAAAATAGTGCTATTTATAAAAATATAATGCATACCAGCTATGTAACTTTTTTTCCTAATAGCCACATTAAAAATTAAGAAATCTGTGAAGTTAATTTTTAATATATTTTTATTAACTCAAATATCCAAAATTATTATTTCAACATGTAATCAACATGAAATTATTGATGAGCTATTTTAACTTTGTTTAGGTACAATATTATGAAATCTGGTGTATATTTTACACTTAAAACATATTTTAATTCACACCAGCTACTCTGTAAATGCTTAATATTAAGCACAGGTAACTAGGAGCTACTGTATTAGACAGCATGGATTTAGAATGTTTGCCCTGAGTCCTTCCACATACTGTGGATTAACTTGTTGTTACTTCCTTTACCTCTTTTTATTGTGCATAGGTATCAAAAACAGGGGCACGCCCCTGTTTGTAAAAGCCAGGTTTATAATCCTTTTTTTGGCTAGAGGTGATTAGACGTGAAAGGTCCAAAAGTTCAACAGTCAGTACAGAAATGCAGGCTGTTTTCTAAAGGATTTTGTTTTGAAACGTCTCTCTGCCCATGCTTCTTCATTATTGGTATCTTATGGTAGTATGTGCATAATTGAGAGGGAATCTCTCTGTTCTTTTTTTTATTGGTTTCATTGGTTTTATAAGCTGAAATGTCATTTGTTATGAGTTTGATTTTTTTAAAGTAACACTTTCTCAACAAACATGAGCTAACCTATTTTAAATGTCTATCTTGTTAGAGATAATCTTGCCATTAACAGTACTCATGGGGCGCCTGGGTGGCTCAGTGGGTTAGGCCGCTGCCTTCGGCTCAGGTCATGATCTCAGAGTCCTGGGATCGAGTCCGGCATCGGGCTCTCTGCTCAGCAGAGAGCCTGCTTCCCTCTCTCTCTCTGCCTGCCTCTCCATCTACTTGTGATTTCTCTCTGTCAAATAAATAAAAAAAAAAAAAAAACAAAAAAAAACAAAAACAGTACTCATATTTCAGGCAACCTGTAATAAGCAGATTTAATCTTCTCACTCTGGACTTCTTTAATTTTTGTAAATAGTTTTAATTGAAATTATTTACTTACTTCTAGGAGGGATAACATTGCTTCAGGATTTAAAGTTGACTTAATCTAACTATAGTTTGTTGGACTTTATTTGATAAACTTTAAATAAGATAGAGTTCCATTTTTTGGATTGTGATTTCTATTCACTACCCGAATGCCATAAGGCAATTTGCTGTTTTTTTGTTTTGTTTTGTTTTTTAAAGATTTTATTTATTTATTTGACAGAGAGAGATCACAAGCAGGCAGAGGGGGAAGCAGGCCCCCCTTCCCCAAGCAGAGAGCCTGATGCGGGGCTGGATCCCAGGACCCTGAGATCGCAACCTGAGTGAAGGCAGAGGCTTTAACCCACTGAGCCACCCAGGCACCCCCAATTTGCTGTTTTTGAACACTAAATTTTAATATTAGAAACTTTGCACGTAGTGCCTGATAGAACCAAACTGTATTTTCCAAGATGTTTAGCCTTGTGCATTTTTATTGCCATTTACTTTTTTTTGTCTATGTTGAGATATGACAACTGTTAGTTAATTGCAGCTGTGCATGCCCATTTGAAACAATAGCTATCACTTATTGACTATGCTTAGGTAATTTTGTTACATAATTTACATATATTATTCTTTAGTTCTTTTCGGGATGTATTATCATCTTTTTAGAAATAAGAATAAATCTTTGAGGGATTATGTAACTTGTCTAAAGACATACTAATTAATGATGGAAACAAGATTCAAACTCAGAGTCTGTCTGATCCCAGAGGTCATGCTGTTCTTCACACTGCCTTGATGCTCTCATGACATCAGGTGTGTGTGGGCAGGGTAGGAGGTGAAGAATAAGGATAATCAGTTTGGACAGTACTTTGTCACAAGAAATACTTGTCAGTTTATGTTTATGTTGTATGCACATGCATAGAGCTTGTTTCTTTTTAAAGAGGTGAAGGTGGTATAGTCTACTTTGAAAAAAAAAAGTAAATAAAATAAGTAAAAAAAAAGTAATAGTAAGTGATAAGCAATGCCACTGTTGCTTCTTGGCCTTTTGCCAAACGTAGTTTTAAAGGCTAGTGTTTCTATGTTAAATCTTAAGGGAGACTCTCTCTTATATAGAATATGTTTTGAAAGAATTTTAACTAAAACCCAAGGACTTCTATTTGCATATACTTACTTGCATTTTGGCAGCCTATAAGCCAAACTCAGCACTGTTTGTGAGTTATTTTTAAATATTGACTTTGAATGCATGTATCAAGACTCATTTGGTTGCATTAGTAGAAAACTCAAAACAAACTGGCTTAAGAAGAACATGTTTGTTGGCATAACTGAATAACGGCACTACTAAAAAAATTGTTTCACATAACTGAAAAGTTCAGGGGAGAGTTGGCCATTAGGTATATCATCAGCATCTGACTTACCTCTCCATCTGCTAGCTCTGCTTCCATTTAGTTGACTCCATTATGAGACGGGTTTTCTTGTTGTGGTGACAAGATAACTGCTGGTATCACCCAGCTACATCCTTCAGGCTCAGATGCAGTGTGAAATAGTGTGAGATCCTGGCTCCAGTATTTTCATCAGAAGTCTAATTGCATCTCATTAACACTAATTATTCACCATTGAATCAGTCACAATGGGGTGAGTGGAGTGGAGTGAAGGGTTCTGTACATGTGGTTCATGCCTAGGTGACTGCTCTGTCCCTGAGACTGGGGCAGCATCAATACCACTGGAGGGGTATGGAGGTATCGAGAAGGGCTGCAGGTGTGAAATGAGTTACCGTAGGTCAAGCGCGTAGAGCTTAAAAACAAATGCAGTATGCATCTCTTTCGGGGTAGCAGGCATTTTCTATTTCACCGTAGTCCTCACTCTTCCCAGTATGCTGGCTTATATAACTAATATGCATTACTTACTTGGCACTTTAGAGCATTTGAGTTTGATTCCCCTGGCTTATAGCTTCCCATTACAAGGACTGTTGGAGAACTTGTGGTTATATAAATGTGTATTTTTCTCAATTTAACAGATTTATTTTTATAGTTTTAATCTTTGGATATCTGTGTCTTAGATGTTCTCATAAGTATGTTTGTCTGAGTTATGAAGCAGCAAAGATGTTTATAGGCATACCTCTGAGATTTGGGGTGTGGGGGTTCAGTTCCAGACTCTTGCAATAAAGTGAATATCACAATGAAGTGGGCCAAATGCATTTTTTGGTTTCGCAGTGCATATAAAAGTTCTCTTTGCACTATTGCAGTAGTCTGTTGTGTGCAGTGTCATATTAAAATGTCATACCTTAATTTAAAAATGCCTTACTGCTTAAAAACCCTAATCATCTATATACGCTTTAAAACAAGCCCTAATCTTTTTGCTGCTGGTGGGTCTTGACTTGATGAGTACTGACTGGTCAGGGTGATGGTTGATGAGAGTAGGGGTAGCCGTGGTAGTTTCTTAAAGACAGACAATAATGAAGTTTGCCAGGTCGATTGACTTTTTCTTCCGCAAGCATTTTCTGTGTAGCATGTGATGCTGTTTGATAGCATTGTGCCCAGAGTAGAACTTCTTTCAAAGTTAGAGTCAGTTTTCTTAAACCTTGACTCTGCTTTATCAACTAAGTCTATATAATACTTTAAACCTCTTGTTTTTTTCACAATCTTCTCAGCATCTTCACTGGGAGTAAATTCCATCTCAAGAAACCACTTTGCTTATCCATAAGAAGCAACTCCTCATCCCCTCAGGTTTTACCATGAGATTGCAACAATTCAGTCACATCTTCAGGCTCCATTTCTAATTCTTTTTGCTGTTTTTACCATATCTGAGTTAACTTCCTCTGTTGAAATCTTTTGAACCCTTCAGGGTTATCAATGATGATTGGAATCAGCATCCAAACTCCTGTTAATGTTGATATTTTGACCTCTTCCCATAAGTCACGAATGTTCTTCATGGCAGTTAGAATGGTGAATCCTCTCTAGGAGGTTTTCAATTTACTTTGTCTAGATCCATCAGAGGAATCACTTTCTATAGCAATCTATAGCCTTACAGAAGGTATTTCTTAAATAATAAGACCTGAAAATTGAAACGACTCTTTGACCCATGGGCTGCAGAATGGATGTTGAGTTAGCAGCCATGGAAACACATTAATCTCATTGTACATCTCCATCAGAGGTCTTTGGTGACCAGGTGCATTGTCAATGAGCAGTAATATTTTGAAAGGAATCTTTTTTTCTGAGCAATAGGTCCCAACAGTGGGCTTAAAATATTTAGTAAACCATGTTGTAAACAGACGTGCTGTTATCTAGGCTTCGTTACTTCATTTACAGAGCACAGACATGGTATATTTAGCAAAATTCTTTAGAGCTCTAGGATTTTCTGAATGATAAATGAGTCCCGGCTTCAACTTAAGGTCACCAGCTGAATTAACCCCCAACAAGAGAGTCAGTCTTTGAAGTTTTGAAGCCAGGTATTGACTTCTCCTTTCTAGCTATGAAGGTACTAGATGGCATCATTTTCCAATAGAAGGCTGTTTGATCTACATTGAAAATCTGTTCTTTACTGTAGCCACTGTCATTAATTATTTTAGCTACATGTTCTCATTTTCTTTAATTATCCTAGCTGCATCTTCTGGATTACAGGCTGCAGCTTGTACATCAGCACTTGCTGACTTGCTTTCTACTTTTATCTAAGAGGGATGACTTCTGTCCTTGAACCTCATGAACGACATCTGCTAGCTTCAGACTTTTCTCTTGCAGCCTCCTCACCTCTCTCAACCTTCCTAGAATTGAAGAGAGTTAGAGCCTTGCTCTAGATTAGGCTTTGACTTTCGGGAATGTTGTAGCTGTTTTGATCTTTTGTCTGGACCACAAGAACTTTATCCACATAAGCGGTAAGACTGTTTCACTTACTTATCATTAGTGTGTTTACTGAAGTAGTGAGAGACCTGTGACTGTTCCTTTCACCTGGGCACTTAGAGGCCAGTATAGCATTATTAATTGGCCTAATTTCAGTATTCTTGTGTCCCAGGGAATAGGACGGCCTGAGGAGAGGGAGAAACAGGGGAATGGTCACTAGAGCAGTCAGAACACACAACATTTATTAAGTTTCTCGTATTATGGATGCTGTTTGTGGAGTCCCCAAACAATTGCAGTAGTAACATCAAAATCTCTGATTAAAGATCACTATAATAAATAAAATGATAATGAAAAAAGTTGAAATAGTACAAGAATTACCAAAATGTAGCTCAAAGACACAAAGTAAGCAGATGCTGTTGGAAAAATGGCCCTGACAGACCTCTTAGGGCAGGGTTGCCACACACCTTCAATTTTGTAGAAAAACAGCATCTGTGAAGCACAATAAAAGGAAATGCAGTGAAGCAAAGCACAGTGAACTGAAGTATGCCTGTATGAGGAGTTAAATAAATTAGTTTTTTAGAGTGAATTTACCAAGACAAGTTTACTTGTTGGTTACACCTCAGCTGGATGTCTTTTGTTTTTGCTTCTGGCAAGTTTTTAGAGGAGCCTGTAGCCAAAGTGGGTTTGTCTGTATAGTTACATCTGACCAAGAGCTACTGATCTAAACACCCAGTGGATGGGCTGAGGGTCAGGTGGCTGCCATAGCTGGAATGGAGAGGGTCCAGACCTACATCTTCTGTAGGAACAAAATCAGGAGACATTTCCAGAGTCCTTCACTCTGAGTACAAGCCTGAACTGAAGAGGGTAGAGAGGCACAAGTCTGTGCCACTATTTTGGATTTGTGTCAACAGGATGAAATCAACAGAGTAGGAGCTCAAATTGAGCACAACTAATGAGAAAAAATTTCTCCAACAAGATTCTCATGAACTGACTTTTGATTCAGAGGCTTAGGGTTTGCTCATATGCATGTCTTTCCTTGTTTTAAAAGCCCACCTCGGTAGTATCTCTATTTACTCTATCCATATTAATTGTGATTTCAGCTTTTGTTAACTTCCACTCTTTCTCTTTCCAGATTCTGTGAAAGCTATACTTTTGGGTCTAGAGAGGCCAGATAAAATACAGTACACCTCATTTAAGCTGAATTTCAAGTAAATAACAAATAACGTGTTAGTATAAGTATGTCCCAAATAGACATAGGATATATTTATGCTAAATATTCTTTGTTTATCTTAAATTTCAGATTACCTGTTATTCTTTGTTTTTCTTTAATTAAACTTTTTATCTTGAAATAATTGTAGATTTATGTGCAGGCATAAGAAGTAATTCACAGAGATCATCCCGTATTTTTATTTGCTAATTTGAACAAACTCTGGGTCTTTTCATCGTATGGTAACCCAATCTCAAAATGATTGTGCTTTGCAAAAAATAAATACCTGTTAGAAACCTTTGGGGGCCCTCTAACACTTCAGAGGAGACTGATATTTGAAAGAATACTCTCTGAGGAAAGATACTACCAAAAGTACTTAAACATTTATAAATTTCAGAGTAAAATTACTTTAAAAGCCATGCAGCGTTTAGGATGCCCTGTGATTCGATCTCCTTTCTAGCAAGATGTAATACATTGGAAATATTATGAAACCATGAACTGATGTAGCTTGTGACATCCCTGAGCATTAATATTTTGAGCCAGACGCAGGTCTCTTTCATCCCTTAGTCTTTCAGAGTTGTTCCAACTCTCTTGACCCAGATTTGTATGAGGGTTATAATCCTATCTTTTCCTGCAGTTTGTGGGGATTTCAGGCTGGAATTATAATTTGAATAAGTCAGATCCTCTCTGCCAACCACTCCTTTGAATAAGATGAGGAAAAGAAAAGAAGTGATCCTTCAGGTTTTCAGAGCTTTTGAGTCAAAGTAGAACAGTTTGCTTCCTTATCCTTTTCCTCATCTGGACAGTGGGTGGTAGGGCCTAGGAAGAGACATGGCCAGTTTGTTTCCCACACAGCTGGTTAGTCTGTTGCAGCTGTTACTCCCCATTGGTAAATGGACCTGGTTAGTACTTTTTCTGTTTTACTAAGCAAGTAGACTAAACTGGGAAAAGAAGAGGAAGTGGAACTAAGTAAAACTGAATTAAGTAAAAATTGATTATCTTTTTTTTCCTTTATGCTTGGAAATAACCTGTGTGAATAGCTATAGAACATTATTTTCTAATGGGGAGGTGGAAATTGGAGCTGCATTTAATTAGGTCATCAGACCTTCCATTGGATCAGTTTTGGTCTCCAGCTTTACTTCCTCTGGAGGAGCACCGCATCTAGATGTTCTTTCTGCCACTGCTCAGTGGATGGCAAGACAGTGAATGGAGGCCAGTAGAGCAGGTGGTTAGTGCTGGACGGCTTTGTCTATACCAGTGTTATCCAAAGTAGCTTTCTACAATGGTAGCAGAGTTTGGTATTTGCCATATGTGGGAATCGAGCACTTCAGATGTGGCTAGTACCATTAAATAACTGAATTTGTAATTTAATTTTACTTTTTTAAACATGTAATAACTGCATGTGGCTAGTGGCTGTCATACTGTGAATGGAGTCTGGAACCTTTATCCAAACTTCTGCAGGTATGAAAAATTCATTTTGTAATTATACCCCAAGCATACGCTGAAAATAAAATCATATAACTACAGTATTTTGTACTCTGAATAGTCTGTAACCTGGGTTTTTAAAATTTTATTTTATTTATTTATTTTTTTTAAAGATTTTATTTATTTGACATAGAGAGATCACAAGTAGGCAAAGAGGCAGGCGGGTTGGGGGGTGAGGGGAAGCAGGCCCCCTGCTGAGCAGAGAGCAGGATGTGGGGCTGGATTCCAGGGCCCTGACACCTTGACCCAAGCTGAAGGCAGAGGCTTAACCCACTGAGCCACCCAGGCACCCCATGTAACCTGGCTTTTTTAAAAAAGTAGGACTTGACAGATATCAAGATAATCCATTTAAACTTTTACCTTAGTGATGAAATAACCAGTTATGACATTGTGGGGTCTCTACAGTACAAACAAATATGATTGCCATGCCAACCAAGCAGTTGTTTTGCATAAATGCATAACCTGAAGTTTGGCTGGATACTTTGCAAATCATTCTGTTAATATTTACTGAATAATTACTATATGCCAGGCATTGTTGCAAGTCTATAGCAGTCTTATGAATGCTATTTTCACTTTGAAATGAGAAAACAGGCACAGGGAGTTAAAGTAATTTCCTAATATCATATAATTGGTAAAAGGTGTACCAGAATTTGAACTCAGGTTCCTGAGTTCATGCTCTTAACTGCTGCACTGCACTGGTCTAGCAAGTTGTTGAAGTGGCTGTGGACATTTTGTTTGTATGCATAGAAGTTGACTCCAGTGGTGGAAAAGGCCTTCTTTGTTCCTTCTGAGGTCCAGGGATATATATTACAGCCCTGACTGTGTCAGGAAAGGTTTCCCAGTTCTAAGCCTTTGAGGGTAGTTTTACAGGCACTCTGGGTTCTAGCAGTGATATATTGGATCTGGCTCCGACACAGTGGACAGTGATAAAGGGAGGGTAATGGAGACTGAAGGGAATTCCTCAGTGGCTTTAGGCTGGGCAAAGGGCATACTGTAAGTGGGTCAGACAGCGCTGGGCATGCTTAAGGCAGGTCAGCTTCTTAAAAGCAAACATTAAACAGTTACTGAGAGGTGATGGTTTAATTTCTTGAGATCTAAGTTTGAAATAATCGATAGATTGTGGCCATGATTGTCCCTGGTAGTCTTTGACAAAGTCAGTCAGTCTCGTATTATTCTTTCCTCATCAGACTAGGCTTTAATTTCTTTTTAACAGAATAACATTGGGTCTTGATGCATTAAATACCTTAGGAATGCTAAAGATGGTTATCCTAAAACAGCATATTTTATGCTATTTGCATAAAATAGCAAAAAGGCGGGGCGCCTGGGTGGCTCAGTGGGTTAAGCCGCTGCCTTTGGCTCAGGTCATGATCTCAGGGTCCTGGGATCGAGTCCCGCATCGGGCTCTCTGCTCAGCAGGGAGCCTGCTTCCTCCTCTCTCTCTCTGCCTGCCTCTCTGCCTACTTGTGATCTCTCTCTGTCAAATAAATAATAAATAAAATCTTTTAAAAAAATAGCAAAAAGGCAAAGGATGTAGTTATTTTTGTAAGCCAACTGACATTTTGTCACCTGCCTGCCCCTTTTAAAAGAATATCCTGACTAATAGCTGATTGTCTTCAGTAATGGTTAACTTAATGCCAGTGTGATGTTTTTCCTGGCCATGTAATATTTTTGATGTTGAGAGATTGGGCACATTACAGAACAAAAGTAAATGACTTTTTTTCATTATCTATGAATTACTAAATTGTCATATTATATTTGTTTGTTGTAGTGTATAAACCTGTTTGGAGTTATATAATTTTCTTCCTTTCAGTATTTATTTTCTTTTTAAGTGCCTGTTGTAAAAATTTCTTAGGCATCCTGTACTGTAAAGTACATGCTAATACTAATTCCTTCAAGAAATGTACAAAGCACTGTTTTAAGATTTTGTTGATATCTAGAATTTCAATGGTGGTATTAAAAGCAAATTGGCACTTAGCTACTTTATAAATTTTTCTTCTCATAAAGGTACAGTCTATTATTATTTTTCTTGATAAACCATTCCAGTTTAATACATTTGTTTATTCTTCATTAATTGTCCTCCAATGTATGTATATTTTGATACTGTAAATGCTATTACTATTTCCTATTCTAGCCAGATATGTGATTGTAATAAGATCCCAGTCACATCCTTTTTTTTTTTTTTTAAGATATTATTTATTTATTTGTCAGAGAAAAAGATAGTGAGAGCAGGAATACAAGCAGGGGGAGTGGGAGAGGGAGAAGCAGGCTTCCCGCTGAGCAGGGAGCCCCATGTGGGGCTAGATAGATCCCAGGACCCCAGGATCAGGACCTGAGCCTAAGGCAGACAGTTAACAACTGAGCCACCCAGGTGCCCTCATCCTTTTTTTAAAAAAAACCAAAAAGCCTAAAGCACTTCCTGGACTGTGGTAATGTTTTACAAACTAGAAACAGAGTAAGAAGAAAGTTGCCCAATGTTATTACTTCTGCTATAGTACTGGTGTAATAATTAGAAGATAACATATTTGTGGTAGGTAGACTGTATTCTTTTGTATTACTGTGTGTCTCTATATAGTTCCTGTGTTCGTTCAGAGAAATCAGTAAGTAGTAGGTGCAGTTTCAGGTATGTTAGAACTGGTTGTTAACATGTTACGGAACCACTGTTTCTTGTTTGTAATAGTGAAGGGTTCTTTTTTGAGGTGGTTTCTTTTAACTGATTCTTTTTTAAAATAAGAGTAGTAGTTGATTTTCTTAGCTGTAGAAGTCAAGGGGCTAGTCATGTATTCAGTTTTGCCTATCTGCCTTAATCTTTTTATGTGCTCTTTAATAGAAAGGGAGGGTTTTGTTTTTGTTTTGCAGATACTATGCAGGTTTTTAATATTTCTTTAAGATTCTCCTTGCCATGGTGTAGAAGTTCTAGTAGGATTGGCACCATTTTAGTTAGATTTTGGCAATTGTTTTGTAGCTGCCAAAAACGAATTCAGAAGTTACATGTGAAGTTGGTTTTACAGTTAGATATAAAAGGAAAGCAGTAAGGGGTAGAATTTTTCTCAGTATCATATTATACTTTCCCTTTTTTGTATTTGGATAAACAACCTTTTCTAGTGGGACTTCAGAATAACTAAAACAGCCTTTGACGTTAAGGGAAAAAATGTTTTTTGATAAAAAGAAGTATGATGTTTTAGATTATTGAAAATATAGATTTCCTGCTGGTAGTTTGTGTTACATCCTCTTCTTTTTTGCCTTTTATTCTTACATGGATGTGCTTATTGGCAATATTCAAGTATGTCTCAGACTTTTATGTGTGTTTTGAGTACCTCTACAAAAATGAACCTACTCACTTCCTTATTAGTGAGTGTTGTGAGTTAAAATTTCCTACTTAAAGACTTGGTAGCTTTTCTCCACACATCATAGAACAGGCAGGGCCATTATGTACTTAACCAACTATAAGCCCCTCACTTTGTTAGTAAAATCAAGGAGTGACTTAGTGAATTGGCCACAAGATCTTGACTCATTTTAGATCAGAGCCAGAACAAAAGTCCAGATCTCTGGGCTCCAGTCCTGTGTAGTTTCTAGTGCTGCTCAAACAAAATTTTCTTTTAGAAAGATAATCCAGAGACAGCAAAGGAGCCATGATATAGAAGTGTCATTTCTAACTATATTAGCTGCCAGGTAATGTTCTTCCATTTTTCAGCTTTCATCTTAATGTCAGCATTGTATAAGCTATAACAGTTTAATCACTGAGCTCCTCTGGCAAGTAGTGTTATAAAAATTGGATCATACCATTATTTATTGTTCTTATTTTAGCTTTTGAAATGAGCAAACCATATGTCCTCCTTTTAACTGCTTTTAGGAAGAACAAATGATAAAGATTAATATTTTTTCTGATTATTTCATTTCACTTTATGGACAGTAATTTTCGTTTGTTTGCTTTTAGATTCCCTGAGTAAGGTGTGTTAGGCAAAGTGGACTCCACAGAATACATCATGTTTTCCTGTCACTTTTGTGTTTTCAGAATTAAACTATCATTTTATGTGGAAAGGCAGCTCTGTTTTGCTTCCCTGCAAGGTATAGAGGACTCAGTTACTAGTTGGGAGCTGGAAAAATTAATCATTTACTTTTGAGAGAAAGCACGGTGATTGGTCATTAGCTGCAGATTTGTTTTGCTCCCTGCCAAGTATGACATTGTTGAATAGTATGCATATTCCTTTTTTATTCAGCAGTAGTGTTAGCAACACTAATTAGATGGGTTTTAACGAATCTAGTATATATAAGTGTACGCTTTAAATTTGCATCATAGCTCAGACAAATTTTATTTTGTCTTACTTAATTGATAAAAGTCAAGAGGATTTATCATTTACACTTGTCATTTGAAATTAGTATTGTCTTACGATTTACATTATTTCTTAGGTAGTTTGCTGTATATTTTAGGTTCCTTGCTAGACCTTAAAAATCAAACATGTCTAGGGGGTGTGTGTCTGTCTCTGTGTATGTATTTATACTCACATGCATACATACGTACATGCATTTTCATGGATTCATGTCTGTGTGTGTAATTGATTTAAGTTATTTATATGACAACCAAACATTGTCAGATAAGCACACAGAGATTTAAGATTTAATGTCTCAAAATAATCTCTTTTTTATGCCTGCCTGAAGCCAGTTTGGAAGATTTAGATAGTAAAATGAGTACAGTATATTTTATGTATACTAATACTTTGATAAACACACATGCAAACACCCCTATTTCTATTTGTCATATTTTTATATATATTTATTTATTTGTAAGTCTATGTTTTAATTTGAGGTATTTGATGGCATCACACATTAAAGGTTTACCATTATAACATGTTTATAGTTATGAATTTAGAGATATTGGTAAACACTGACATTTTTCATTGAATATTTCTGGAGTACTTACTATGCATTAGCCATTACTTGGTGTCCAGCATGTAACAGTGAACAAATGAGGCTTTGTCTCAATGCATATTCTCTCTTATTTAGGAAGCCACATGCATTATGTTTGTTTAAATTGCAAATATGTTAAGCGTAACAAAGAAAAAATACTAAGTGTTATGGTAGTGTACCAGAAGGGTTGTGTTAATTATATATTGCTACTCAATAAATTGCCCCTAACTTAGTAGGCCAAAATAGGAAACCGTATTATCTTATACTTTGTACGAGTCAGGAATTTGAGACAGGATTAACGGAGTGATTCTGCTTCAAGATCTTCCACCACCTTGCCATCATGGTATCAGCAGGCTATAGTTATCTGCAGTCTTGATTAGATTAGAGGATCCATTTTCTCCATGGCTCACTCACATAGCTATTGGCAGGAGGTCTCAGTTCCTCACTGTCTGTTGGCAGGAAGCCTTAGTTTTTCGCCACACAAGCCTCTTCATAGGTTGCACAAATGTGCTCATAATACAGAGCTAACTGCCTCAGAATAAGCACTGGGGCAAGCATTTTGAGAGAAAGATTGAGTGAAAGAGAGAGAGGACTAGGTGGAAGCCACCTTCGCTTTTGTGATCTAGCCTTGGAACTCATACAGCATCACTTCTGTATTCTGTTTATCAAGTTAGTTCTAGAGTTCCACCTAAATTCAAAAGAGGAGAGATAGACCATGCCTTTTAATGGGGAATGGCAAGGTCCTAGAAAAGCATTTGCACCAGAAGTATTGATGTGGTCATTTTTAGAAAATATAATCTGCTGTGGAAGGGAGAACAAGAGGAGATTTTAGCAGATCTGTTAACATGGTTCTAGTGGTTCAGGAGAGGTGATGATGGTGCCAGTAGAGATGGAGAGAAGTGGATACCTGTAGGAGATATGCCAGAAGATGGAAAGAAACCAGTGATTGGAAAGGTGTGTATAGTGAAGGAGATGGGGTGTGAGGTATGACTCCCGTGTTTCTGATAGGAGCAATCAAGTGAAGGTGGTGCTATATCTGGGTAGGGAAGCCTGGATAAAGGCCAAGTGGGTATGGAGTTTGGGTTTGGTTTTGGTTTTTAATGGTTGTGGTTGTGGTGGGTTAAGTTACTGAGAAGATTCTTAGTTCATTTCTGAATAAACTGAGTTTGAGTTACATGAGAAACATTCAGTGGAAATGGAAAGTTGCTAGTCTAGCTCAGAGAAGCAGTCTGGGCTGGACGTAATTAAGTGAAAATTTCAGGTATGTAGATAGCAATTTTAGGTGTGTAGGTATTGATAAAGTTTACTTAGGTAAATGTAGACTGAGAAGATAAATTTTAAAAAGAGCTCTAAAGGAATACCATCTTTTAATGGTTGATTAGAGGAGGGTAATCAGCAAGTGAGGCTGAGAAAGAGTGGCCTGAGAAGTAGGAGGAAAACCAAGAAGATATGTGTCAGGGAAACCTAAGGAGCATCATCTTTCAAGGGTGTATCAAAGTCAACTTAATTGAGTATTGAATAATGTTTAGTGGATTTGGCTCTTGGAGGTGACTTTAGCAAAATTGTTTTTGAAGAATGTTGTGGTGAGGACAAATTGGAATAGCATGAAAAGATGGGTGGGAAAGAAGGCAATGGAGGTGCTAGGTGAGGCAACTCTTTAAGTTGGGTCACTGTTGGGAGAAGAGGGACTGAAGCCAGTAGCTGCAGAGGAAAAACAAGTAAAGAAATTTTTTTAATATGAAAAATTTATTTATTTATTTATTATATTTCATATAATTTTCATTTGCAATACTTTTATTTGACAGAGAAAGGGAGAGAGAGCACAAGCAGGGGGGAGCAGGAAGCGAGAGGGAGAAGCAGGCTTCTGTTGAGCGGAGTCCAACATGAGGCTTGATCCCAGTACCCTAAGATCATGACCTGAGCTGAAGGCAGATGCCTTTTTTTTTTTTTTGGTGAACAAGAACAAAAAAAAAATCCATTTTTAAAATGGAAGGAGCAGACTTTCAATGTTTAAGGATCAAGAGGGAGAGAAAAATCAGGGCAGAAGTATATATGTATGTTGTCAACTTAGTTTAAAGGAGCATACAAAAGGATACTTAAAAATGAAATAAGGTATTTATGGAGTCACTCCTGCCTGTGGCCACAGTTAACCATTTTGAAAATCAGATTTTTACTTAACTTTATTTTATCATGTAGCTTGTATGTGTTCTTCACAAACTAAATTGGGTTTTGTTTGTTTGTTTGTTTGTTTCCAGTAAATCTGGAACATTTGTCAATAACTTCAGTATTTATTGAAATAAATCAGGAATAGATGGTACTTGGTGGGCTTTTGCAATAAATATGAATAAAGGTAAAGGATTTTATTTTTTAGAAAACCAAGTTGTGAAGTAAATGGTAAAGTGTAATCTTGTGGAAACAAAATAGTGGCAGTGTTAAATGACAATGTCTGCATCGCTTGGAAAAATGAGCAATTTCCATTAAAAGATAAAGGCAAAACTACTCTTTACTTTGAATTTATCATTTCAACAGGATAAGAATTGGTAAAAACAAGCTACTTGGCTTAGGAAGTCCCCAAGAAATAATAAGACATTTAAAAAACAGATGCTACAATTTCCATCAACAGTGAATGGTAACGAAAAATTGGCAAGTACTTAAAAGAATGCAAAGTAGTCTGAAATGGGTATAATCACTAAGCAATCACTTGGTCCTTGCCCCCATGTTCTAGAGATGAGACTTAGAGAAATTACAGTTAACTATATACTGTAAGAGCCCAGGTAGGAATTGGGTCCTCCTCTTACCCTGTTGAGAATGTTGTATAATACCTTGGAGCATGTTAGAGCTATGAAAATTGGATTGGGGTAATTGAGTGAAGATTAAAATATGTCCAATTAGCCTAGTTTTATCAAGTTGCAGGAATTATTAGGAAGTAAAAAATACCTGCATGCTGCCTCTGGCATTCATATGCAGGCTTTGAAATAAATGATAATGAACAGTGTAATGGGTTCGGTGTTAGAGGAGCTGAATTTTAATCCTCACTTTGCTACCAATTTAGCTGCACAAACCTGGGTAAGACCTATAACTTTTCTGTTTGTCAGTAAAATGGCGGAGTTGGAGACAGGGCTATGAAAAAACTCAAATTATTAAGCAGCATCTGTGTGACAAGCATAGTGTCATTTTCTTAAAACTTTCCTTACAACCATTCCATGAAGCTTCCCACATTAGCTCCATTTTACAGATGAGGCTAGGTAACTTGAACAGTGATAAAGGTAGAATACCCACCCAAGTCTGTTGGCTCCCAAACTGATACTTTTTAAACAGCATCAGTGTGTCAAAAACTTCATCATTTTTATACCTTTTTTTTTTTTTTTTTTTAAACAGGGAGAGGGTCAGGAAAGGAAAGAGAGTCAAAACCTTGAGCAGGCTCCACGCCGGTGTAGAGCCTGACACAGGTCTTGATCTCACAACACTGAGGTCATGATCTAAGCCAAAATCAGAAGTCAGACACTTAACTGGTTGAGCCACCCCGGTGCCCCTTTTTTGTACTATTTTAAAAAACTGTTGTGTTATCAGTGTGTCACTACTGCTGTTATTTATTTTATATTTTTCTTTAAATCTGTATTCACATATATTTTTAAAATATTTATTTATTTGAGGGGGTGGGGAGCAAGCACACAAGCAGAGGGAGCTGTTGGCAGAAGGAGAAGGAGCAGCAGGCTGCAGGGAGCCCAAAGTGGGACTTGATCCCAGAGAAGTCTGGGATCATGACCTGAGCTGAAGGCAGACACTTAACTGAACTGAGCTACCCAGGTGACCCTGTATTTACATATTTTAGTCAAATTTATTTCAGAAGGAAACTGCTGGATAAATAAAATCAACACTACACAAACTGATACGAAAGACTGAAAAGACAAGGAGCTCTCCCTCCTTCCATAGGGAAAAAATAAAAGGAAGAGAGGTGGGAGAGAAGATGAATGAAAAATAGGAAGAACCAAGCCCCAGAGAGAAAGAAATCTCTTTGGTTAAAGGCCAGGGGCTGGAAATGCCAGAGCATTTCAGAAAAGTGGATTTGGGACTGGCAATTTCAATCCCATTTGACAACTGTTATCACAGCTAAGAAGATGGGAATATGTCAGGAACACCTGCATTTGATTTAAAACAGCTGGGGGTTAGGAGAGAGAGTTGGCCCAGGAATGGACTCTGGATTATCAGAGGGTCTGGAACCAAGAGGTTGGAATACTTTCTGGGAGAGGGGAGAAGCGTAGAGCTTGAAGAAGGAGCATAAGGACTGGGAGCTCAGATTAAAGCAGGGCAGTAGTCAGAGCTCTCCAAAAATTGAAGGAGTACTCAAGTGAAGGCTGAGGTCCTAGTGGGAGGCTCAGAAATGGAAGCTTAAAGATGGTTACCTCTGAAGTTGGGACTCTAGAGATTGGGTCATGAGTGCCCCAGTTCTGGGAAATTTTCTCCAGGAGACTATTTGGTAGTAAGTACACCCCCTTTTGGTAAATATGATTACTTCTAGATTTGATTCCTCTGTCCCTTCTAGTTCTGGGTTCTCCCTTGACCAATTTTGTCAAGTACTTACTCTGTTCTGTTACATGTTTATTTAAAAACAGTGCTAAATAAAAGGTTTAAACATTTTAAAAATTTAAATAATACTTATATCTACAATACTGCTATAGCTTGCCTTTTGTCTTTCAGTTCCCAACTAAAAAGGGGACTTTTTTTTTTTTTTTAAGATTTTATTTATTTATTTGACAGAGAGAAATCACAAGTAGATGGAGAGGCAGGCAGAGAGAGAGGAAGGGAAGCAGGCTCCCTGCTGAGCAGAGAGCCCGATGCGGGACTCGATCCCAAGACCCCGAGATCATGACCCGAGCCGAAGGCAGCGGCTTAACCCACTGAGCCACCCAGGTGCCCCTAAAAAGGGGACTTTTGAAAGCATGGGGTAGGAGGGGAATTAGTCTGTCTTTCTAAAGAGAGTGATTGATCTCAGAGACTGAGTGTCCTACTTCGGGTTTTCTGGGTCATATCATCTTTACTGTTGTCAACCATCATCTTCCAGTTCCCTCTGAGTTTGTTTTACTTTTTTTCCCATTGTCTTTCAGTAGTATTTTTACTTTCTGCTTTCTCTTTCTACATATATGTTCACCTTAGTTGATTTTGTTGTTATTAAAGTCTTCACTTAGTTCTACATAAGGAGACTGCCATGTTGACTGTGCTTTGGGCTCATTCATTCCTGTTGGACTTTGATTTTCTTTGGTCTTGGTATTTTGTCGGCCATCTTTTCTAAAATTGGTATTCTTGAACAACTAATTAAAAAAATGTATGTTATAGTCGTACCTTATGCCACTAAAATCTAAAGATACTATTTATGTTTAAAAATTCTGCCTCTCAGAAGAATGTATTCCGGTGGTGTTTATATGTACATAAATACATATCACATATAAACACCCATATTTACACATGTGGTTAATATTTTCATCTGTATATATAAAATATTTGGCTTCTAGGAAGACGTAGTGTGTAATATATATCTACAAGGGTGTTCTGTGTATATATACATTTACATAAGTACATATTTCAATGCAGAGGATTCATTCGTTGTTAGCTTTTGGGTCAAAGGACCTGGATAATGTAGGTAGTTAAAACTGTATACCTTTCTTACTGCTGACACCTCTGAGTTTTGTTTCAATTTCTAATGTTTGTTCTTTTACTAGACCTTTTAATAAGCAGGTTCTGAAAAACTTGAAGAAGGAAGTAATTTTAATTGTAGGAGTTAGTTTAATTGTGGGAGTTAGTCCTTGTTTTTCATTCTACCAGGATTCTTTGTATTTGATTTGGTACAATGGTAATATCTCAATAAATTATCTAGAAAAGCTCATGCCTTTTGTATAGGAGAGAATTACTATCCTGATAAGCAGTTATTTAGGCTAGGAGCAGAAGAGATCTAAATTCCCTGGTCTCAGATTTTTCATTGTAAAATTAGGAAGTTGGAAACTAAAATTCTGAAGTTCCTTGCTGCTCTAATGACAGCAGTTTGGGTCTGTGAAGTTCTTGGTTGACAAACATTAAATCATGGAGCATGTTCAGCCAGTGCTCAAAATTTTCTGCCCATAAATATCACTCAGATCCATATTAACTTTGTGTTAATCTCTTTCCTTCCTACCAATATAAACTTTCAGACTTTGAAAATACAGTGCACAGTGGCATTTTTAACTTACCGTTTCAGGTTGTTACTTCTGAAAACAGCATAGATTTTGTTTAATTTGCATTTTGAAGGAATAATAGCAACTACAGAACTCTCAGGAGTTGGGAGCTTCATTTGTAATTATAGCACAATTTATTTTCATTGTAGGTCATAATGTACCAGAATTTTTCTTAAGTCTTTTTACTAGTAGTTGTTTTGTTTTGAAGGTTGATGTATTAGCTTCTTGGGCTCCAGTAACAATGTACCCTGAACTGGATGGCTTTAAATATAAATTAATTGTCTCATGGTTCTGGGGGTGATAAGTTCTCAGAGGCAAGGTATGGGCAGGGTCATGCTTCCTCTGAAACCTGTAGGGAAAAATTGTTCCTTGCTACTTCTAACTTCTGGTCTTTGCTGACATTTCCTTGGCTTGTGTATACATCATTACAGTCTTTGCCTCCTTTGTCACATGGCCATCTTCTTGAAGGTAATTGTGTCTCTTTTCTTATAAAGATAGAGGCCATATTAGATTAAGGGCCAACCTTACTTACTTAGGATCTCAACTTCTGCAGTGATTCTGTTTCTAAACATGGTGTCACTTTGAGGCACACTAGAAGTTAGGACTTCAAAACATCTTTGGTGGGGGGTGGGACCTGGAACATGATACATTTTAATTTTAACCCATAACAACTGTTAAGGTTGTGTTCCTAAATAATAATGTACTAAACCCAGATTATTGTCCTTTTACTCTCTCATTTCTGAATTCTTTCAACACTGCTGTTACTACCTTTCCATCTGCTGAGCAAATGTTACTGAACTCTTGTTTCTGGCATCTAAGATCAGATAGAAGCCCTAGTATAGATTCAGAGGAAATGTTTAAACTGGTTTTCATAATAAAGCTGAGAGAAAGAAGGTGAACAGTTAGAAGTGGGTTTCATAGATAATAATAATAAAAAAGAAATTAGGTAGTCATAAGAACTAGAAAATTTTAAATTCACCTTAACATATCCAGGAATTCCTTGATGTTAGTGTAAAATCTAGTGACATGGTTGTAGCTGATCGGTAGATTAAAGTTTTTATTAAATTTTTTGATTTAGAGAATAATAGAGTCAGAAAAAGAAAGGGGGGATTTTATTTTTCCTGTTCCATAGTATTTTATTTGGAAATCTTTGGGTATTTTAACGCATTTGAGGGGCGCCTGTGTGGTTCAGTCATTAAGTTGCCTGCCCTTTGCCTCAGGTCAGGGTCCTAGGATCAAGCCTCATATTAGGCTCCCTACTTTCCAAGAAGCCTGCTTCTCCCTCTCCCACTCCCCCTGCTTCTGTTCCCTCTCTCGCTGTGTCTTTCTCTGTCAAAGAAATAAATAAAAATCTTTAAAAAAAATTAATGCATTTGAAATTAATGGAAGGGTTATTGCATACTTTGTCAACAATTTTATAGACTACTGTGCATAAAAAACAGTAATTATGTTGAGAAAGGTTGCTTAACGGGTACAGAAATATGGAGTAGATAATTGCTACAGCAATATACCAGTCTTTGTGGACTTGCATATATAACAACATAGTTAAAACTAAAAAACATGAGCTTAAGTCAGGATTGTGGTGCTTTTACTGGCAAACAAGATACTAATCCCAGTGGAATGTTGTTTTTTCTCTTGATATTATACATTCATTTAAATTCTACTTCCCTGTTCTTATCCAAGTTTTAAAAAATTAATTATTCAAGTAATTATAAATTGTTCTTAGAACTTTTCTTTTAGATGTGTAATGTTTCATAGTTTGGTGAATTGGTGGTATTTGAACTGATATATTTCTTAATACTCTTTAGATTAATTATTTCGGGGTGCCTGGGTGGCTCAATTGGTTGGGTGACTGCCTTTGGCTTGGGTCATGATCCTGGAGTTCCGGGATTGAGTCTCGCATCGGGCTCCCTGCTTGGCGGGAAGTCTGCTTCTCCCTCTGATCCTTCCCCTTCTCATGCTATCTCTCTCTCTTGCTCTCTCTCAAATGAATGGATAAAATCTTAAAAAAAAAAAAAAAAAGTATTAGGCTCTAGATGGCAATCTGTATGGATATTTTCCAATTAATGTTTGCTATGGTAAATATACTGTAAGTCTAGGAATCAGGGACCACTTTTTAAAAATGAATGTTTCATAGTTATCTGATAGGAAATACAAACTTTTCAGTAAGACTCTTAAAAATATGATTATCATTTCAGGAAGGTTTATTAGATGATTAGAAAAGGAAATTCATTTGATTTTAATTATTTGCAGTGGTTATGTTGCCCTGAACACTGAATTAGTGAACGCTGAACCATTGCTCCTAAGAGAAATACAGGGTTATGTTCCTGTGAGCTTCTGGTTACACTTCATCAAGTCAGTACATGATGTATGTTTCTGTTTAAAGACACCTTATTTACTAAATATTGTTAACTCATTAATACTGAATATGAATAACTCTTCAATACTGAATACTGAATATGTGGCGAGTGACACTGTATAACTCATGGCTGAATGAAGCTTTCTTACAGAATTCATGTATTTTCTTGTAAGGCACACAAGAGCTTTCTTGCACTTTTAGGGACACTACATGGCACTTTAGCCCTCAGCTTGGGGGCCATTTCAAACAGTGAAAAGCACAAAAAATGCAAAAATGTACTAAATAGACCATGAAAAGAGCAGTTGTTTACAGTGTGAGAGCTGAAGCAAGAAGGCAGAGTATTGCCTTATTCTATTTCAGCGGGGACTCAAATTTTCTGTCACTCTGCGTATGCCTCCGATGACTGCACCATATACTGCTGATACTCATTTGGGTTATGTAAATACATTCAGGGGTAGGTGAACTCACAATTTCAAAATCTGGGGATGAATGAAGATACTGTATATGGAACAGTGAAAGAATGAGTTATTAAGTTGTTATGGTTGGATTTAGATACTTTTTATCTTAATTTCCTAAATTTATGTTTGCAATAAACAGTACATCCTCTGTCTTTTGTCTTCTAATTTCTCAGACACTGTAGCCACAAAATCTCCATTATCACTGATATTTGTAACAAATAATGCAGTACCTTGCCCTTTTATTTGATGATAAGGAATCTTCAACTTAAAAGAATCCTGAATTGCTCCATGGTGCCAGAAGAAGAAAAGAGGACTTTGATCATTGTAGTGAAGGTGTAACATCCTTACACTACCTGATTCAGTTATAGCCCTGCTCTTTAAGTAACTCCACTCTTTCACACTCCAGGTATTTCTGGGCATAAAAATCAGGGACATTCAGTATAGTAATAGGGTTAAGAGCATGGACTTTATCTTGATACCATCACTTACTTGATATGTGAATTTAGGTCTGTTACGTTCTTTGTGCCACAGGTTCTTTTATACGGTGAGGGTAATAATAGTATCTGCTTCATGATTTTGGTGGGAGAATTCAGTGAACTGACACATAGAACATACTTAAAATAATGCCCACCACTTAAGTTTTATTGCTCAGTAAATGTTAGCTATCATCATTACTATTATTATTCTTCTAAATTTAAGTAGACTCTTTTTATTTCTCCCTACCCCTTACTGTCAGGGTGGTAAAATAATTGAAAAATCTGTGTGTTATGATATTTCTCATATTTGCAGCCTTTCCCAGCACTCATGTTTATCATTGATCTGATTGGTTATGCACCTCCTTCCCATTTTTACTGTCATTGCAGGAGGTCACCTAAGAGAAGAGACAAACATGTATGTTTAGTCCTCCATTATGAGCCAAAAGTGAATACGGGACTTTAGTAATGGATCAACGAAGGATTTTTTAAAATGCATGCTAATATCTTCTTCTGTCCTCTTCCAAGATTCATCTTTTGACTGACTTGTTCTCAGAAAATGGTTGAGAGTGTATATGGAAGATTGATTCTTAAAGTGAATTATGGATTATGTTAAGACTTCATTAGGAAAAAATGAGACTGTCCTTCGATCCTGCCATACTATCCACTTGCCTTGTATGAAAAATAATCCAGAGAAGTGTTCAAAAAGGAAGGAAGATTTAATAAGTATTTTAAAAACTGAGTTTCAGTCATCATGCAATGAACAAGCAATAAGTTGGTTAGGTAAAGCTCTAATAAAGAATTCTAAAACTACAAATTACACTTTGAAATTTTTTAAAATTTATTTTCAAACTTTACATTTTGTATATAATGATTTTGTAATGATGGAATTTGCAGTGTTCTCCTATGTAGAAAAGAGTGTAATCTATTTTTCCCTCAGAATTTTATTATGAAAATGTTTAAATATACAGCACAGCTAAAAATTTTACAGTGACTACCTGTATGCCCACCATTTAGATTCTGTTGTTGAGTAATTTATTTTTATAAAGGTAATTTGGTGTAGCAGTATTATAAATGAAAAACCATGCCCTCTAAAAAGCAAATATGTGAGGGGTGCCTCAGTGGCACAGTTGGTTGAGCTTCCGACCCTTGTTTTTGGCTCAAGTTGTGATTTCAAGATTTGGGATCTCACTCCACGCTCAGTGCAAAGTTGGCTTGGGTTTCTCTCTACCTCTCCCTCCCCATGGCCCACCTGTGAGCACGTGTGCACACTCTCTCAAATAATAAATCTATTTATTTATACAAATTAAACAATGAGCCTCCCAATAAATAAATCTCTAAAAAAGAAAAAAAGAAAAAATATCAGACTACAAAATCTTTAATAGAAATGAAAGGTCATTTGATTTTTTTTTAACTTAAATAATTTGCTTGAATCGTACTTCAAATGTAGTAATTTCAAAAATGGGCTTTTCTGATAATATATTTACATATTGTTTCATGTTAGCTCCATTAATAGAAGTCAAGTGATAGAATAATTGTCATGTTCCCATGACAGGATGGCCAATTAAAAAAAATAAATTGTTTGGGTATCTGGGTGGCTAAGTTGTTTAAGCCTCTGACTCTTGATCTCAGCTCAGGTCTTAATCTCAGGATCACGAGTTCAAGCCATTTGTTGGGCTCCATGCTGAGTGTGGAGCTTACTTTGAAAAAATTTATTAATAAAGAGTTTTAGAATCCTGCATAACCGTTACTTATGGTTTTAGTCACATATGGGTGGGTTGTAGGAACAAAGTTGAAGTATTCTTGGAGAATTAAAAATAATAAATAATTTTTAGGGACAACGTGTTTAGAGGTACAGTTTTGGATTTAGTTTGGATCTGGGCATTAGTCCACAAACCAGACCACTTTGACCAATGTACTTGAATTCCTAACTTTCCACTAGCCTACACACTCCTAAATAGAGCAGAAACCCTGCTCTTGATAAAATAAAGACAGTGAAGTGAAGTGAATTTGTTTTCTGAATGTATTTTCCTTTTCATTACCAACATTTTATTTACAAATGAATGCACTTTTGCAGTGGCATTTTGTTGATTTTCTCAATGAAAATGTTATCTATTTTTGATAATTGTTTGATATTAAAATCCATTCAGATTGGTAGACAAGATAACTTTAATATCTTTCTCCAGTATTTATTGTGAAAATGGGTATAATTGCCTGGAATGTATGCGTTTAAAGGTATTCCTTAGAACAGTTATCTAAGAGATACTTTTTTTTTTTAATAAAATTTATCTATTTATTTTGAGAGAGAGAGACCACAAGTAGGCAGAGAGGCAGGCAGAGAGAGAGAGGGGGAAGCAGGCTCCCCACCAAGCAGAGAGCCTGATGTGGGGCTCGATCCCAGGACCCTGGGATCATGACCTGAGCTGAAGGCAGAGGCTTTAACCCACTGAGCCACCCAGGCGCCCCTTTTTTAATTTTAATTTTAATTTTTAATTTTTTTTAAAGGACTAAGAGATACTTTTAATCATACTTATTAAATACTACATGTCACTTTCTGGATTTAAGCAACTACCATGTTGTGTTATTGAACTTGTCTCAGAAATAATGGAAATACATGGTCATTATATTAAGTTAATTCTGGATTTGAATCATATTATTGGCTATTAATAATCTTCCAGAATCAAATCCACATATATTAGCAGTAAAGAATCATTTTAGTGACAATCTGTTAGTCTTAATAGAAAAGAAAAAAGAAAAATTTAAGTTTACACTTTGTCTTCTGTAAGAGCAAGTGTGATGTCAATGTATAGCCCTTTCTTTTTTGTTTTTAAGACATTCTAAAATAGTACAGTTTTTTTTTTTTTTTAAAGATTTTATTTATTTATTTATCTGGCAGGGAGAGAGAGTACAAGTAGGGGGAACAGCAGAGGAAGAGGAAGAAGCAAGTTCCCCACTGAACAGGGGGCCCAATGACTCGGGCTCTCTCCCAGGACCCTGAGATCATGACCTGAGCCAAAGGGAGATGCTCAACCATCTGAGCCACCTACACGCCCCTAAGATAGTTCAGTTTTATATGGAAACCGTTTTCAAAAGAACAGGAAATGGATTTATGGAAATTGGCACGTAAACTTCCACTCACATTTTATCTAAAAGTGTACAGGTTATTTTTCGTGTTAAAAAAAGAATCTTAAAATATAGGGGCTCCTGGAGGGCTCAGTGGGTTAAAACCTCTGCTTTGGCTCTGGTCATGATTCCAGGGTTCTGGGATTGAGCCCCGCATCAGACTCTTGCTCACTGGGGAGCCTGCTTCCTCTCTTTCTCTCTGCCTGCCTCTCCGCCTACTTGTGATCTCTGTCTGATAAATAAATAAAATCTTTTAAAAAAGTTAAAATATGAATAATACCAAGAAGTAATTTTATTTCATTAAGGGTGTCCATAGAATAGTTATTAAAATGGTGATAGAACTGAAGAGACTTTGTCATAGGCTCAAATGTATTGGGGCAATCAATACTTAAATAGTTCTAATTCAAACAGCAGGAAAAACTGGAAAAAGCAAACTCAAACTCATGGAAGATTTATTTAAAAATTTGGAATGTAGTGATTTGAGGTTAATATTTTAGATATTTTCATTTAAACAGAAAAACAGGTTTTTTAATATTGCAGATATAGAGTATACATTCTATAGATTGTTTTTGGCATTTTATTCTAATCTGAATTTTTTTATTTTAATTTTTAAATTTAAATTTAATTTTTAATTTTTTTAAATGTAAGAATAAGCCTTAGGTAACTCCTTCAGTTAAATTCCCTGAAAAGACAACTGCAGCCTCTCATAGAGCAGTTGGATTCCTTTGATTTCTGTATCTTTTTTGTCTGAAGATGGGGAGAAGAGGGGTGTGTGTGTGCGTGTGTTTTCTGTCAGCCATTTATTAGATCTTTCAGCCATTTTTTTATAATCCTGAGGGAATATGCCCTCTAAAAGTTGAGGGGAAAAAGGGGAAAAGCTGCATGTAATGACATTAGATAGAATAATTAGGGTTCTTCAAGTTGCAATAATGCCATCAATTTCAATGTTTGGCTCTGACCTTTTGGTAGATGAGATATATATATCTTGTGTGTCAGCACTATAGTTGTGTTTAATTAAACCTGTGGCAATTGCAATGCTGGATGTATTGTACATATATTGTCAGCAAACTTATATTAGTTTGATACTGATTGAAATTCATGTCTAACTTTAGTCTGTGGATCATATGACATTTTATATACTTCTTTGGTTACTATAAAGATAAAGTTTATTAACAGTTACCCAGACAACTGAAATTTTAAATGTTTTGATTTGAATTTCACTAATCAAATATCTTTGTCCATGAAGCTAATTATTTGTTAGTAAGAAGATTTGTGAACGAGATTTGTATAGAATACTCAGACTTCTGATTTTATCTCTTAAAGATTTTCATTACATTTAGGAATGTTCTTAGTATTTGTTAAAAAATTATTTGTAATTTTTTTGGTCATCCGTACTACTTTAACATAGTATCTGCAACTTCTAAAATTAAAGGTTATATATTCTGTAGCATGTGAATTTCAGATTTGTAACATACATGCTTGTGTGTATATAAATTAAATTTTAAAATGAAAGGCAGACTATAACAGAAAGTGTGGGATTATAGTCATGGTATCCTTTTGGCTTTTCTGGGTAATATATTAGTAACTATATCATGGCCAGCTAAACCTCTTTTTTGAAATAAGAGACATGGTTAGTTAGCCATAATTAAAAATGCCAAATAAACTTGAAAAGGAGAACTGTTTGACCTGTTAAATGGAAAGATCTCACCAGGAATTCCTAGATGTCAAGCCATTTAATTTGGGGATCTAACTTAAAAAAATTTAAGAATTTGAAAAATAAGAATTCTTTTATGGGTAAAAGTTTTATTACTTGCACATCACTAAGGCTCGAGATTTTCTTTCTTTTATTTGAAGATCTGAGGAAAAAAAAACCCTCATATGTAATTATGAGAAGAAGAACTAGAGCATATTGTATCTTTTTCAGAAGTCTTTTAGACTGACAGAAAAGTCAAGTTCTTTCCTAGTATCGTTTTTAAATACGGTGTTGAATTTGAATGGAGTTCAGCTAGGTTTTTATTTTCTGTCTCCCACTTTAATACCACTGTAGCTCTGCTTTCCTAGTCATTTCATTCTACAGAAAAGTGTATATTTAAGTATACTTTTAAATATTCATACAGCACATAATGCATAGAAAAGAATAAGTGTAACATACTATGAATATAATAATAAAATAAACATTAATGACTCCTCACTTAAGACCTGGAATAAATCATTGAATCTATTTATAATGTTCATTCTTATCCAGGCCTCTGCTTCCCCTCACCCCAAAGAGATTTTAAAAAATTATTTCCTTACTCGGGCGCCTGGGTGGCTCAGTGGGTTAAGCCGCTGCCTTCGGCTCAGGTCATGATCTCAGGGTCCTGGGATCGAGTCCCGCATCGGGCTCTCTGCGCGGCGGGGAGCCTGTTTCCTCCTCTCTCTCTCTCTCTCTCTCTCTCTTCCTGCCTCTCTGCCTACTTGTGATCTCTGTCAAATAAATAAATAAAATCTTTAAAAAAAAATTATTTCCTTACTATTTTTAAAATACAGGTTCTATGTATATTCCTGAACAGTAAATCTTTTGCTTATTTTTAAGCATTATATACTTGGTATCATAACGTAACTAAATTTCTATAGTCTTCTTGTTTATCTTTTTTTTAAAAAGTTAATGAGATATAATTGATGTGTAACCTTGTATTAGTTTCAAATTTATAACATAGTGATTCATTATATGTAGATATTGCAAAATGAACACTGCAGTAAGTCTAGTTAACATCGACAATTACAGATAATTAAAAATTTTATTTTTTTCTGATGAGAATCTTTAAGATTTCCTTTTTTGAATTAAATTAAATTAAAATTTTTTTCAGTGATCTGTAATCCATTGTTTATGCATCACACCCAGTGCTCCATGCAATACATGCCCTCCTTAATACCCACCACCAGGCTCACCCAACTCCCCACCTCCATCCCCTCCAAAACCCTCAGTTTCTTTAGAGTCCGCAGTCTCTCATGGTTTATCTCCCCCTCTGATTTCCCCTATCTCACTTATCCTCTCCATCTCCCAATGTCCTCCGTGTTATTCCTTATGCTCCACCAGTAAGTGAAACCATATGATAATTGACTCTCTCTGCTTGACTGACTTCACTCGCCTCTAAGATTTCCTTTGCTAACTTTCAAGTAGGAAATACAATATTGGTAACTATAGTCACCATGCTGTATATTATGTGTCCAGGCTATCCATGTTGTTCCACATGGCAAGATTTCATTCTTTATTTACTAATGAATAATATTCTCTTGGATATATGAATCACATTTACTATCTTCATCCATCGGTGGACAGTTAGTTTGCTTACATGTTTTGGCTCTTGTAAATAATGCTGTAATGAACATGAAGTTGGATATATCTACTCAAATTAGTGTTTTCATTTCCTGCAGATAAATACCTAGAAGTGAAATTGCTGGCTCATGTGGTAGTTGTATTTTTAATTTTTGAGAAACTTCTATACTGTTTCTTGTAGTGGCTCTAGTAATTTTACATTACCACCAGTGGTGCACAGGGTTTCCTTTTCTCCACATCTCCATTGTTATTTTTTTGTCTTTTTGATAATAACCATTCTAACAGGTGTGATGGTATCACCATTGTTTTCATTTGCATTTCCCTGATTAGTATGGTGGGCATGCTTTCATATGCCTATTGGCCATTTGCCTGTCTTTGAAAAACTATATTTTCAGATCCTCTGACCGGTTTTTCCTTCCTCCTTCCCTCCCCCCTTCCTTTCTTCCTTCCTTTCTCTCTCTCTCTTTCTTGGAATTTATTTACTTATTTTAGAGAGAGAGAGAACATGAGGGGGAGGAGGGGCAAAGGGAGAAGGAAAAAAACAGACTACCTGCTGAGTGCAGAGCCAGATGTGTGGCTAGATCTCAGGACCCTGAGACAATGAAGTGAGCTGAAATCAGGTTGGACACTCAACCAACTGAGCCACCCAGGTGCCTCTGCCCATTTTTAATTTAAAAAAGAAATTTGGTGGGGGGGAGCATTTGAGTTGTATGAGTTTTTTATATATTTTGGATATTAACCTCTTGATCAGAGGAGTGATTTGCAAATATCCTCTCCCATTTAGTAGTTTGTCTTTTCATTTTGCTGATGGTTTCCTTTGCTGTCTGGAAGCTTTTAAATTTTAGTCCCACTTCTTTATTTCTTGCTATTGTGCCTGGTGTCAGGGAGTTTACTGCCTGTGTTTTCTTTTAGAAGTTTAAGTCTTTAATCCATTTTGAGTTGATTTTTGTGGGTGGTGTAAGATAATGGCATGATTTCATTTTTTTTTTTGCATGTGTTTGTCAAGTTTTTCCAACATCAATTATTAAAGAGACTGTCCTTTCCCCCAATATATATGCTTGTCTCCTTTGCTGTAAATTAATAGACTAAATATGCATGGGTTTATTTCTGGACTCCTGTTCCAGTCATTTCATGTGTGTGTTTCTATGCCAGTACTGTACTATTTTGATTACTGTAGCTTTCTAATAAAGTTCGAAATCAGGAAGTGTGATGCCTCCAGCTTTGTTCATTTTTCTCAAGACTGCTTTGGCTACTTGGAATCTTTTGTAGTTACTCCATACAAATTTCAGGATTGTTTGTTCTGTTTCTATGAAAAATGTCATTGGAATTTTGATTGAGGTTTCATTGAATCTGTAGATTGCTTTGGGCACTGTGGACATTTTGAATTTTCTCCATGAGCATGTATTATCTTTATATTTATTTGTTTTTTCTGTTTCTTTCAGCATGTCTTAAAGTTTTTATTGTATAGGTCTTTCATCTTCTTGGTTAAATTTATTCCTAGGTATTTTATTCTTTTTGATGCTATTGTAAATGGAATTGTTTTCTTAATTTCTCTTTCTGCTACTTCATTATTGAATACAGAAACTCGGTTGATTTTTGTATATTGATTTTGTTTTCTGCAATTGAATTTACTTAGTTCAAATGGTTTTTTGGTATATATAGTCTTTGGGGTTATCTGTATATATCATGCCATCTGCACACAGAGATAATTTAACTTCTTCCTTTCTGGTTTGGATCTCTTTTATTTATCTTGCCTACTTGTTTCAGGTAGGATTTTCAATATGGTGTTGAATAAAAGTGTGGTGAGGGTAGTTAACCATTGTCTTGTTTCTGATCATAGAGGAAAGCTTTAGCTTTTCTTCATCAAGATTGAGTATGGGGGCACCTGGGTGGCTCAGTGGGTTAAAGCCTCTGCCTTCGGCTCAGGTCATGTCAGGGTCCTGGGATTGAGCCCCGAATCGGGCTCTCTGCTCTACAGAGAGCCTGCTTCCTCCTCTCTCTCTCTGCCTGCCTCTCTGCCTACTTGTGATCTCTTCAAATAAATAAATAAATAAAATTTTAAAAAAAGAAAAGATTGAGTATGATGTTAGCTGTGGGTTTGTTATTATTAGCTTTATTCTGAGGTACAATCTCTACCCACTTTGTTGAGAGTTTTGGTCATAAATGGATGTTGAGTTTTATCAAGTTCTTTGTTTCTTGAGATGATCATGATTTTTCTCCTTCATTTTGTTAATGTGGTGTATTGCATTGATTCATTTGCATATATTGAACCATCCTTGTATTCCTGCAGAAAATCTAACCTAATCATGTTGTATGATCCTTTTAATGTATTATTGAATTTTGTTTGTTCATATCTTTTGAGGATTTTTACATCTATATTCACCAGGATTATTGGCTTGTAATTTTCTTTTCTTGTGGTGTCCTTCTCTGGTTTTTATATCAGTAAGGCTGGCCTCATAAAATGAGTTTGGAAGTGTTACTTTCTTTTCTTTGTTTTCGAAGTATTTGAGATGGATTAGTACAAATTCTTCTTGTAAATGTTTGGTACCAGTCACCAGTGAACTCATCTGGTCCTGGACTTGAGTTTGTTGGGAGGTTTTTGATTACTAATCCAATCTCCTTGGCAGTAATTGGTCTGTTCAGGTTTTTTGTTTCTTCATGATTAAATCTTGGCTAGATTGTGTGTTTCTAGAAATTTATCTTCTTCTTTTCTTTGTTCAGTTTGTTGATGCATAATTGTTAATAGTGTCTTAGGATCCTTTGTGTTTCTGTGGTTTCAGTTGTTATTTCTGCTGTTTGATTTCTAATTTTATTTATTTGAGTATGCTTTCTTTCTTGGTGAGTCTGGCTAAAGGTTTGTCTATTTTATCTTTTCAAAAAAACCAGCTTTTCATTTCAGTAATCTTTTCTTTGTCTTTTTAGTCCCTATGTCATTTATTTTTGCTCTAACCTTTTTAATTGTTTTCTGGCTATTTGGAATTCCTTTTTTCCTTTCTTCTCTTGCTCTCTTTGTGATTTATTTCCTGTGGTGATATGCTTACATTCTTTTTCTCTTTATTTTTTGTGTATATACTTATACAATTTGCATTATGGTTACCATGAGGTTTATGTTAAACAACTTCTAATAATCCATTTTAAGTTGATAGCAACTTAACTTTGAATAAATTCATTCTGAGTGTCTACATTTTTACTCTCCTTTCCTATGTTTCATGTATATATTACCACCTCCTATGTTTTTTTATCCTGTGTATCCATTAACAAAGTATTGTAGTTACAGTTATTTTTGATATTTTTGTGTTTTAACATTCATACTAGATTCCTAAGTGATTAATCCACCACCTTTACAACATTGGAATGTTCTGAATTTTACTATGTATTTACCAGAGAGATTTGTACTTTCATATGTGTTCCTTTTACTAATTAGCACCCTTTCATTTCAGCTAAAGAAGTCCCTTTAACGTTTTTTCTAAGGCCAGTCTGGTGGTGATGAGCTCCTTTAGCTTTTGCTTTCATGGGGAACTCTCATTAAGTTCTGAAGAACAACTTTGCTGGTCAAGTATTCTCATTTGGCATTTTATTTTTCTTTCAGCACTTTAATATCTTCCCAATCCCTTCCAGTCTACAAAGTGTCTGCTAAAAAATCTTTTTATAGTCTTTGGAATATGTCACCAGTTTTCTTTCTCATACTGCCTTTAAGATTCTCTCCTTGTTTTTTACTTTTGACATTTTAATTATAATGTGTTTTGATGTGGATCTCTTTGGAGTCCTCTTATTTGTGTCTCTCTGGGGTTCCGAGATCTGGATATCTGTTTCCTTCTTCAGGTTAGTGAAGTTTACAGCCATTATTTTTTCAAAAAAGTTTTCTTCTCCTTTATTTCTCTCTTCTCTTTCTGGGGCACTATAATGCAAATGTTAGTTCCCTTGATGTTGTCTAATAAGTCCCTTAAGCAATCTCCACTTCTTTTCTTTATTTAGTCTTTTGGGTTTTTTTGTTTTGTTTTGTTTTTTGTTTTTTTGTAATGAGTGTGTCTGCTCTGATTGGATGAATCCCACTGCCTTGTCTTTAAGTCATTGATCCTTTCTATTACTTCATTTAGTCTGTTGTTGAAGCCCTCTCTTGTATTTTTCACTTATTGTATTCTTACGCTCTGTGATTTCACTTTGGTATTTTCTTATATTTTCTATCTCTGTTGAAAGTCTCACTTTCTTTATCTATTGTTCTCTCGACCTCAGTATCTTTATGACTGCTATTTTGAACTGTTAATCAAGTAAATCACTTATTTCTGTTTAATTATGCTCTCTTTCTGAAGGCTTATCTTCCTTCATTTGAAATAGATTCCTCTGTTTCTTTATTTTCCTTGAAACTCTGTGTTGGTTTTTATATATTAGATAAAATGCCGCTTCTCCCAGTTTTAAAGGAGAGGCCTAGTTTAGATGAAACTCATTGTTAAACCTAGCTCCAGCTCTTAGTTGTCTTTCAAACCTTGTGATTGTCCATTCAGCTTTCTTTGTTCTTAGGTGCTCCCAGTAATTCAGGGTATGTCAACATTTGTCAGTGTTCCAGAGAAGAGGATCTCAGTCAGCACATAGATTCAGGCTCATTAGAAAGTGAGCTTTTAGGTAGTATCTTTTATTTATTTTTTTTTAAAGATTTTTAAAGATTTTTTTTTTTAAGATTTTTTAAAAATATTTTTTTAAAACATTTTTAAAAGATTTTTATTTTTAATTTTTATTTATTTTTATTTTAAAGATTTTTTTATATTTGACAGAGAGAGAGCACAGGTAGGCAGAGCAGCAGGCAGAGAGAGAGGGGGAAGCAGACTCTCTGCTTAGCAGAGATGCTGGGCTCGATCCCAGGACCCTGACATCATGACCTGAGCCAAAGGCAGAGGCTTAACCCAGCTGAGCCACCTGGGTACCCCAGGTATTATCTTTTAAAGTATATAGTTATACCTCTTCTAGAGAACAACTGGGAGATGGGTGTTCTCTCTGTTCTCTCTCTACTGAGCCCTGGGGATAACTGATTAAGAACTGTTTGTTTGCTGCCATCTGTTGAACCTGTCAGCACAAGCCCTGGCTGTCAGAGCTGGGCTATCAAGGAGTTGCCAGATATGTTCATAAGCTTTTTTCTAGGAGATACCAGTGACCTAGAGTGAAATAAAGGGAAATTGAAGATGATGCCCACTGGCCTTTGCAGTTTTTTGGAGAGTGTTTCTGTAGGCTTCTAGATGTGTATTAAATAAGATGCCTACCCCATAGGTAGACAGTCACGAAATAAGCGTGTAGGCCTCTTAATGAAAGGACTGGGTATTTCATTCAGCTGCTTTTGTTCTGGGTCCTGTGGCATAGCTTCCATGAATATGGGTGAGCCCCTTAAGACCTGGTTCCCAGCTTGTGGTAGCCTTGTGGATATTGTGGGCATATTCCCTGTTGGCTTTTGAAGTGGATGGTTTGTGGGCTCGTCTCTTAGGTGCAGGTCGTAAATGTTGTGGTACCAGATATAGGGTCAAACCTTTGCTCTTTAGAGAGAAGCAACCCTTTGTTTCTCAGGGAGAAACTCAAGACTTGTGAATTTTCTCTTGATGTGGCTCCCCACATCAGGGGTGTGGTGAGATCATGTCTCAGCCTCCTCTGGCCATTTCAGTGTGGGGTTTTTCTTGTTCACACAATGTATAGGAGTAACTCCACTAGTGTTTAGGTTTCTTTAACAGAGCATTGTTCAGTATGTAGCTGTAGATTCAGTGTATCTGAGGGAGGAAGTGAGTTCAGGATCTCCGATATTGCCACCACGAGGCAAAACTTCTTTTTCTCTTAAATCTTGTTCAAGATTTAAGTCATGGCGTGTGGCTGTAGTTCCTTAAATTTTACTGCTGTGTATCATTTTATTATGTGAATATACCTTGATATTGTCTACTGCAGTAGGGAATATTGGGTGTTCAATGTTTATTTTGTCATGAGCAAGTAACGAGTTTTGGTATATGTGAGTAGATTCTTTAGTTGTATATCTAGGAATGGAATAGGTGTGGGGAGGTGGTTACAGGGTATGTACAAGTTCATCCATGCAAGATAATGCTAAATCAGTGATACATCATTGTACAGTCCCACCAGCAGAGTGTAACTCCTTTTGCTTTGTATGCTTTTCAGCAGGGACAGATTTCAGACCTTTTGATTTTTTATCCTAATCCATGTGTGTAAAAATGGTATCTTGTCATGGTTTAGTTTTGCATTTTCCTGAATGATAATGAGGTTGAACATCTTTTTTTATTTTTTATTTTTTTATTTTTATTTTTTTTTTAAGATTTTATTTATTTATTTGACAGACAAAGATCACAAGTAGGCAGAGAGGCAGGCAGAGAGAGAGAGGGAGAGGAGGAAGCAAGCTCCCCGCCCAGCAGAGAGCCCGATGTGGGGCTTGATCCCAGGACTCTGAGATCATGACCTGAGCTGAAGGCAGAGGCTTTAACCCACTGAGCCACCCAGATGCCCCTTTATTTATTATTTTTTTAAGATTTTATTTATTTATTTGACAGACAGAGATCACAAGTAGGCAGAAAGGCAGGCAGAGAGAGAGAGGAGGAAGCAGGCTCTCTGTAGAGCAGAGAGCCCGATTCGGGGCTCAATCCCAGGACCCTGACATGACCTGAGCCGAAGGCAGAGGCTTTAACCCACTGAGCACCCAGGTGCCCCTTGAACATCTTTTTATCTTTATCTTCCATTCTAACTTTTATTTCTGCATTTTGTTGTATCAGCCTCTTCTGTAGTCAGCGCCCCCCCCGCCCCCGCCTTTTTAATGTCATGGTTAAGAACTGTTTACCTGCTATAAGGACTTGAAGATAATATCAATATTTTATTTTTAAAGGTTTGTTCCTCATATTTAGTTTAAGTCTATCAGGAATATTGATTCTTTGTGCAGTGTAACTTAGGGGTCCAATTGCATTTTCATCATAGGAATGACTGTTTGTTGTAATACCTTTTATTGAATAGTCTTTCCAGTGCCTGGAGTGCCATCTCTGTCATTTCATGATTTTGTATTTGTGTGTTTCTATATTGGGTTCTTTTGTTTTATTGATCAAGTTGTCTGTCATGTACAAATACAACATTATACTGTTTTAATTACTGTAATTCTAATGAATCTTGATATCTGGTGGGGTAAGAATCCACATCTCCCATCAAGAGCTGCTTGACTTATCCATATAATTTGAGAATCAGCTTATCAAATCCTTGAAAATTTCTTTTTGTAATGTTGATTAAAATTTTGTTAAATTTACTTATCAGGGAGAAGTAAAATTCTTAAAAATGTTGACTCTCATTGTACATGTATATAGCACGTCACCCCACTAATTTAGGATTTCTTTGATTACCAAGTTATAATTTATCTATATAACCATCACATGTATTTTGTTAGGTTTATGGTTGGTGCTTAATATTTTTGATGATATTATAAATTACATCAGCTAAAAATTTAAGTTCCTATTATGCTGTGTAGGAATTAAGTTGACTTTTTTCTGTTATTTTATCTAAATCTAACACCCTTACTTAAACTCTTACCAGATCTAATAATTTGCTTATATATATATTTAGCTTTCTACATGGACAGTCCTATTATCTGTGAATGACAGTTTTATTGTTTTGAAGACCTTTTCCTTTCATTCTTTTTCTTACTGTAGTGTTCAGGTCTACAGGGTCATAAGTGTGCTTCCTCTCTTGCTCCAGCTTTTAAATAAGAATGATAAACATTTTCATTTTTGAATATGATGTTTCTTATGGGTATTTATCAGTTAATGAAAGTCCCCCTGCCTCCCCCCCCACCTAACTTTCTAAGAAAATATTTTGGTGGTTTTTGTTAGTGGTGTTCTTATGTAAAACATGTATTGGTTATTAAATTTTATCAAATGTTCATCTGCCATCAAGAAATAATCATGGTGGGGGCGCCTGGGTGTCTCAGTGGGTTAAAGCCTCTGCCTTCAGCTCAGGTCATGATCCCAGAGTCCAGGGATCAAGCTCCCCTCGGGCTCTCTGCTCAGCAGGGAGCCTGCCTCCCCCTCTCTCTCTGCCTGCCTCTCTGCCTACCTGTGATCTCTGTCAAATAAATAAATAAAATCTTAAAAAAAAAAAAAAGAAATAATCATGGTTTTCCTTTGTTAATATGAGAAATGACATTTGTATATTTTTCTTTTTCTTTCTTTCGTTTGCATATTTTTCTAATGTCAAACTAACTTGCATCACAATTTGGTTATGGTATATTATCTTTTTAAAAACTTATTTTATTTAATTTTTATTTATTTGAGAAGAGAGAGAGAGAGAGAACACGAGCAGGGGGAGAGGCAGAGGGAGAAGCTGACTCCCCATTGAGCAGGGAACCTGATGCAGGACTGGATCCCAGGACACCAAGACCATGACCTGAGCTGAAGCCAGATGCTTAACCAACTGAGCCACCCATGTGCCCCATATTTTATTCTTTTTAATAAAAACACTGTAGGATATGGTTTGTTATTATGAGTTTGCATCTGTGTTCATTAATGAGATTAGCTTTTAACTCTGTTTGAATTGTACTTTTAAGGACTTTTTTTTTTAAATACCAAATTTATATTGGGCTCAGAAGAAATTTTCTGGGAATTGGAATGATCTATTGCTTAAAATTTGTTAGAACTCTTCTGTAAAGTAATATTTGGATCTGGAAGTTTTGCATTTGGGGTGGTTTGAGGTAGGGAAAACAAAGAATAAAACTACCAATCCATTACATTTTTATTATAGCAGTATTCTCATAGTCCTTTCCTTTTGATAACTTACATTTTTCTAAGAATAGGATCATTTGTCTAAGATTTATTCATGTCTGTGCCCTCTTATTCAGTCTTGTCAGAGACAAGATATTTTACAAAAAAGGAAAAAAGAAAAAAATCTTTCTTGATTCTGTATTTTGTGTTTGTGTTCTGTTTAACAAATTTATACTCTTCTATAACTTCCTTTCTTTTATATAACTTAATACCGTTGTTCTTTTTGTAGTTGTTAAGGTTTGGCGTCCAGCTTGGTGATCTTAAGCTTTTTTACTTTAAGCCTCTAAACTATAACTTTACCTTTAATTACTGCTTTTGTGGTGATTTTAAATATTTGATGAAATTTGTTTTTTGGCTTAATACATAGTTGGATTTTATAAGTATTGTTAGTATTTTTGAGAAAAATCTGTTTTTTCTAACTGTTAGCTGTATAAGGTTCTATGTGTCTCCATTATATAAAGCTCTGTATGTCTCCATTGTATTAACTGTGTGGTTCAAATATTTTATATTTTCAGATTTTTTTCCCCCGCTTGAATTACCAAAAATAAAACAAGATGCGTGGGAATATATGCATTTGTCTAATCTTTCCTCTATCTTGAGGTTATTCTATTAGGTAAAGCAAGTTGAGAATGATATGCTTCAATAAATTGAAACATTTGTCTTCATAGCTTTTGTTTTTTATCTTTTAAAAATACCATATTACTGTGGTATGTGGGTGGGTGTATGTGTCTGTCTGTGCATTCAGTTTGACAGTCTCTGGAAAGTGATCTATTTATATTTATTGTGGTTGGGGCTTGTTTCTGCCATCTACTTATTACTTTATCTTTTCTGTCTCTATCTTACTACCTCCTCCTCCCCTTATACTTTTTCTTCCTCCCATTACAAATTTGAAGGCTACAAGTAAACTTGTTTATTAGTTGTTTTTTTTTTTTAATTTCAAATTTTTTCCACATCTATTTTAGAAGATAAACACTATTTCAGGTTTCTTATGATTCTTTTGAAATTTTACCATACCTACTTAAATCCTGATGGTATCTTAATGCCTTCTCATATAATACAGGGATGTGGAACAGTTTAATTCTGGTCAGCTTCTTCCCTGATTTAAATCGTTCCAGACTAATGACTTTCTAAATGCTGTTGTTTCAGTCTAACTCAAAGTTACCCAGGCTCACAGATGCGAACTTGGAAATGCCAAGTAACCTGTTCTTAACTTCCAGAAGTTATTTTCTACAATGGGGAATCTTTGTCAGGGAGGTACTCCATTAACCAAACCTGGAAACCAAAAACTGCCAATAATCACATTTCTGAGGTTTTTATTCTTTAAAGAAGCAGAAGCTTCCATTACTACTTGGAGCAGGTTCTGTGCTCAGCTTTTGTTGGGAGACGTCTTTATGTTGGGAGAAGCTTTATGTTTTGAAGTAATATCTGATGAAAGCTAAAGTGAACATCATTATTTCAGAGGAGAAGAGAATAGAACTTGGCCTTACTTACTCATCTGGTAACAGTTGTATGAAATAACACATATTCAACATTAATATTTAAGTGGTGGCATTTATTTTTCTGGAAATCAGCTTCTGCTATGTGATAAAAATGTGTATTATTCTTGAATATATAGAGACTACAGAAAAACCATTTGGCTAATTTATTCATATGGTCCCTATCAAAGGGAATCTCTAATGTAGATATGTGAATGAAATAATGAAGTTTCAAAAGTAGTATTAGAGCGAATCATTCTGTATTTGAATATGTTCTTTGTATCTTAGCACTTTCTCATTTGTACACTTTGTTTTGTTAACTCTAAAGCTTTTCTTTTAAGCTGGTATTTTTCTAAGTAAGAAAAATTCAGTCTGAAAAATAAAGTTTTAAGTGCATCATCATAATTTGGACATACAAAGAAAATGAGACTGAAAAAATACTATTTTTAATCCTGCTTACTTATTCCCATCTATGATTCAGAACCACTGAAATTTATGAGCAGACATTTGAAGTAATTTTAAGTTTATCTAACACTATCTGAATTGGTTGCAACTATCATATTGCAGTATTATTTTATGCCCCACTCCAATTATAGTATGTATATCAACTGTACTTCATTTCTATTTATATTCATGGTACAGAAGAGGTATTGAAAATAATAAAATGTGGCTTTCACTAGGTAAAATGGTTTGAATATTAGAAAAAATGAGAATTTGAGTTTAAACACAACTTTATCATTGTCATGGAAATTTTTCTAAAGTTAACATTTTTAAAGGATATGTGATAACATATTCAGGGAAGAAATTTTGACCCTTGGGATTTATGAAAGGTAGAGGAAAAAAAGAAAGGTAAAGCACTAGTATTTAGATTATTTTAGGTAGATAAATTCTACTTAGATAAATGACAAACTCCCATTTAGAAAAACTATGTAATATCTATAATATAAAAATCATAAACTTTGGGCGCCTGGGTGGCTCAGTGGGTTAAAGCCTCTGTCTTTGGCTCAGGTCATGATCCCAGGGTCCCGGGATCCAGCCCCATATCGGACTCTGCTCAGCAGGGAGCCTGCTTCCCCCCACTCTCTCTTTGCCTGCTTCTCTGCCTACTTGTCATCTTTGTCAAATAAATAAATAAAATAAAATGTTTTTAAAAAATCATAAACATTTAGAGTTATATTCAAAATTAATTTGTGTGTATTAAGGGAAAATAACTTTTTTTCCAGTATTTGTATGCATTCTCTTTAAGGAACAACACCATTTTCAATAGTGAAAAGTGAAATCTTCAAAAAATTTCTGGGGTACATATTGTTCTGTGATTTGTGTAATGCAGGGACATATATGGAAATGTATGTAGATGGGTAGGTATGTAAATAGATTAAGATATGTAAGAGTATATAAAGGGGATAGACAGTGATTTAGATATATATATAATAATATCCCTTTCCTACGGTATTTTGGGCATTGTAACAGTCCTTATAGCAACTTTTATTTTTCATATGCAGGAATTATTTTATTGAGTTTTAAACGTGTTTTTAAAGAGTATGAATTAGTTTTTAAATAATTATTACTGCTAATACAAATCTTACTCCATATGTTCTCAGGGTTCTTGCCCTGGGGGAGTAGGGCCAAGAGGAGGGTTGTCTAATAGGCAATGTAAGCTTGTAATCATTCTTTTGCTCTTTTAGTAGTCTGCTGTCTTAGGATTCAGGATTGATTTTATGTGAAATTGAGTTCTTGATATATGTTAAAAAGTAAGCCTCCAGTGTGAAATCAATAAAATACATTCTTTTAACAGCAGAGATATGTCTCATCTTCTTGAGTGGTATTTTTGAAATAGAATTTATTTAGATGTATGTATTTATTTTAGAGAGGGTGAGCAGGTGGAGGGAGAGAAACCCCCAAAGCAGACTCCCTGCTAATAAGCTCAGAGCCAGACATGGGGCTTGATCCCAGGGCCTTGAGATCATGACCTGAGCCAAAATCAAGAGTCAGATGCTTAACTGACTGAGTCACTCAAGCACCCCTAAAATACCAATTTTTTGATTGAAATGGACACGTTAAAGGGACTGGATCGTGTCTCGTACCATTTTGGAAATTCTAACTTTTGAAAACAGAAAAACAGGAGGACTTGCCCTACCTGATTCTAAGACATACCATGTAAAGCTACAGTAATCAAGATAGTGTGGTATTGGCAAGAGGAAAGGCCTATAGATCCGTGGAACAGAGTAGAGAGCTCCTAAATAGATCTACATATATGGTCAGTTGACTTTTGACAAAAGTGCCAAAGTAATTCAATAGGGAAAGGATTTCAACAGACAGTGCTAAAATAACTGAATTTCCTATTCCTACTTGTAGAACAATGAGCTTTAACTTTCGTCTCTCATTGTACACAAAAATTAACTCAGTGGGTCATAGATTTACATGTAGAAGCTAACATGATAGAACTAAAAGAATAAAACATGAGGGACGCCTGGGTGGCTCAATTGGTTAGACAACTGCCTTTGGCTCAGGTCGTGATCCCGGAGTTCCTGGATCGAGTCCCACATCGGGCTCCCGGCTCCATGAGGAGTCTGCTTCTCCCTCTGACCTTCTCCTTGCTCATGCTCTCTCTCACTGTCTCTCTCTCAAATAAATAAATAAAATCTTAAAAAAAAAATAAAATAAAACATGAAAAAGTTTTCATGACTTTTGTGCAAAGATTTCTTAGGATAAAAAAAAAAAAAAGAAAGGAAAAAATGGGTAAATTGACCTCATCAAAATAGAAGATTCTGTTGAGAAAATGAAAAGTCAAGTTATAGACAGGGAGAAAATATTTGCAAAACCTATATCAGATAAAAGACCTGTATCCAGAACATTCAAAAAAATTCTGACATCTTAATTGTGAGAAAAATCCAAAATGGGCAAAAGATTGAATAGATGGGTCACCTACAAAACTTTATAAATTTTAGTGATGCTTAACATCATTAGTAATGAAGGAAATGTGAATTAAAACCACAGTGTGGTACAACTACACATGGACTTTAACATTTTAGAAAGAAAAAAACATATCGTACCAAGGGTTAGAGAGGATGTGGAGTTGCCACACATCGCTTTTGAAAAGGCAAAATTTTATCATCCCTTTGAATAATAGGTTAGTATTTTGTTATTGTAAACATGCACTTACCTTATGACTAGTACAGGGGGTTAAGTTGTGTCCCTCCAAAAGGGTTTATTTAAGTTCTCTGCCCCTCAGTACCTTAGAATATGACCTTATTTGGAAATAGGGTCATTGCAGCTTAAATTAAGGTCATATTAGAGTAGGGGGTTCTTAATACAGTGTGATTTGTGTTCTTAAAAAAAAATGAGAGCCACAGAAGACATGCAAAGGAGAGATAGCCTCATACAGAGACATAAAAAGAGAATGCCATGAGGATGGAAGCAGAGGTTAGAGTTATGCAGCTTTAAACCCCGGGCTGCTGGTATCAGTACTGTAGGAGAAGCTAAGAAAAAAAAAAAACAACATACAACAGATTCGTTCCAAGAGGCTTGAAGAGAACATGGCTCTACCTTACACCTTGATCTCACACTTCTAGCCTACACACTTGTAAAAGAATACATTTCTGTTTAAAGCCATCCATATTGTGATACTTTGTTGAAGCCTTAGGAAGCTAATCCACTCAATAATATCACTTACAGGCATTTACTTAAGAGAAATGAAAGCATGCATTCACAAATATGTGCTTGAATGTTCATAGTGGTTGTTTAGTCCTAGTAGCCAAAAGTTGAAAGCAATCTACCAGTGTCTACTGGTAGTTGAATGAATAAACAAATTGTGACATACTTGTGTGATTGAATGAATTGATACACACCACATGGATGAGTGTAAAGGGATTATGCTCAATGAATGAACACAGAAAATTCTATATACTGTATGCTGCTAGTGATAGGACCTTCTGGAAAAGACAGAACTGTAATGGCAAAGTAGGTCAGTAGTTCGAGGAGCCAAGGGTAGAGAGAAGAGATTAACTGCAAAGGAACACCAGGGAGCTCTTCAGATTGTAGAAATGTTCTATATCATGATTATGGCAATGATGTAAGATCATATATGTTTGTCAAAACCCATCAAATTATTTACTTCAGAATGGTGAATTTTATTATAAATAAATTCTACCTCAACAAAGCTGATTAAAGCAGTTAAAAGAATGTAATAAATGGTTATATTGAGTATTTAATGAATATACTTTTAGGTTGAGTGGAGAAAAACATTGATCTTAACATTGTACAAATGATACTTCTAGCTGATAAAATTTTTGATAACGGCATTAATTGCACAACGAAAAAGTGCTGCATCTCAGTAACTTAGAAGTGAAGAAAATGTACTCTGGAAAAGGATTCTAGTGATGATAATGACACTAAACTCAAGGAGTTGAATAAAATTTTAATGAAACAGTACAGGAAAGCATTATTTGCAAGTTAATTTATTATTATGTTGGGTGATTTTAAGTATCTGTAGCTGAACTAGTTATTTGAAGTATTTTCCTTGGCATTCTAAAAATCATACATTTAAGGGGGGGGCCTTTTTTTCTTTTTTACAAGGAAAATGGAGGATTGCCGAATATTTAGGCATGCACAGAGCTTCCTGTTATACCCAGTTAAGCAGAGTTGATTAAATCCTCTTTCTTCCTTGCATGGGTCATTGAACTGTGTCTAGTTCTGCACCTGTTACACTGTATTGGGTCTAACATTTCCATATCTGTTAATTTAGTTAGGTGATATCTTATTTATCCCTACCACAGTCTACAGTACCTGGCTACTGGTTTACATAAAGTAAAAAATTGGATAGGACAGAACAATTTTTACCAAGAATCAGTCTTGTGCCGTCATGCCTTTTATAGCATTTGGTATTTATTCAGCAAGCACTTATTGAGTGTTATGTGGAAACATTATACTAGCTGCTTTGGGACATATAAAAATGCTGTAACAGCTAAACTTTTAAGGTTAGAATAAAATGTAATCTCTATTTAGTGAAAGATGTAACAAAAAGGATGAGGGTAGGTAATCACTAGAGTTTTTAGGTAGATCATAGTTTAAAAAAACTGGAAAAACTGTTTAGTTTGATGACAGAAGAAATCACTTCAGCCATAATATTCAAAACATTCACAGGTTAAATGTCATTTAACAAAACTCTTCCTGGGATTTTTATAAAACCATTTTCCTTACTGTCATATTGTTAGGTTGATCAAAAAAGTTGGACTGTGCAGTAAATGAAATACTCTTCACCTTAGAAGAGCGAAGACTTGAATTTTCATAAGTAGGCTTAGAGTTTCCTTTTAATGCTTCAGCATATTTCCTTTTCTCTAAAGAAGTACAAGAAAGAATGGAGCCTCTAAGATTCACTGTTCATTTTTACCCTTTTTTTTTTTTTAAAGATTTTATTTATTTATTTGACAGATAGAGATCACAAGTAGGCAGAGAGGCAGGCAGAGAGAGGAGGGGAGGAAGCAGGCTCCCTGCCGAGCAGAGAGCCCGATGCGGGGCTTGATCCCAGGACCCTGAGGTCATGACCCGAGCCCAAGGCAGAGGCCTCAACCCACTGAGCCACCCAGGCGCCCCTCATTTTTACCCTTTTAAATAGATCTCAGTCTTCATATAGGGTGTCAAATAGCTATGAGACCAAACCTTTACCTCTCCTCCTAGGGGCATTTAATAGGAAATAGTAGCTTCGTATGAAGTATTTTTTTATAAATGATCATTATAGCTCCAAACTAATTGTTAAAATGGATGTCCGAGTTTTCTGTGAATGTTGTGAAACAGAAGGATTCTTAATACTGCAAATTGTAATAAGCTGTTGTCAAATAGAATTATTCATGGCCGATGTGTTCACTCAAAGGATTAAATGAAAACCAACCCTTGGACATGAAGGGTGTGGTCCAGACAGAAGAGCGCTGGAATGACCAGGTGGAAGACCTCCTCTCTACCGTCATAAAGTGGAGGGTCATCTCAGTATTTCTTAATACTGTTGACTTAGTACAGTACTGATGCCAGTCCCTTAGGCAATAGAAAGCAATTGTAAATGAGAAATCCTTTTTGAAGGCTTCTGCTACATTTGTCAAAACTAATTAATACTAGATGATTAGAAATTAATATTGGTAACTTACTATTAGCCTAACTCTAAGCTTTATTCATATATTACCAGTTTTCACTGGTAATATCCTTTTTTGATTCCAGGATCTATTCAAGGATACCACATTGAATTTGGTTGTTAGGTCTCCTTGGTCTAACATAGTAATTTTCAAGTACTTTTTAAGTTTTGCAGATGTCTGAAAATTAATGTATGCCTGTATTAGGAAACAGAATATGTGCTGAACATCACTCAGTCTTTTCTTGTTAACTCAAGGCTATATTTTGAAACAGGGTACTATTCTGTGCCTTCAGAGGTTGTTTACATGTTTCATGTTTTTTGCCTTGACATCAAGCCACCTTGCTCTTCTTCTAGTTGATCTTTCGTCATTGTATCCTAACCAAAAAGCCAAACAGCAGTACCAAAGAAGTTGAAAAAGAGGAAAGAGTATTGTGGTATTATGGAAGGTCTTCTATTTATTAATGAATTCAGATAGAGTATTGAGAGAAGCAGGGTAATTACGGAGGTAGAAGAAATGACACGAACAGAGGCTTGAGAACTTTTGCACGGATTCTGAAGGACTTCCATGCCTTTTCAGTACAGTTAGTTTGCTACTACCATTCTTGGGATATAAGAAGGTGGGCACAAAAGCACTTCCTGAATGATTGGATGTGGGGCCTAGTGAGGAAGGAGGCTTAAAACTAAAGTTTTGTGTCTGCACTGAAATCATAAATGAAAGTGCCATTAAAAAAAAAAACTTTATTATAAAAGTATAATTATCATAAATGTTTGCTAAGACACAAAGGCAAAAAAATACATAATAAAAGCAACTGAGTTTACTGTAGTTAAAACCACTGTTGTTTTTATACATATACATATTTTATAAGTTTAGATTACTACTGATATACAGTTCTTTTTTTTTTAAGATTATATTTATTTATTTGACAGAGATCACAAGTAGGCGGAGAGAGAGAGATTGAGGAAGAAGTAGGCTCTCTGCTGAGTAGAGAGCCTGATGCAGGGTTTGATCCCAGGACCCTGAGATAATGACCTGAGCTGAAGGCAGAGGCTTTAACCCACTGAACCACCCAGGCGCCCCGGATATACAGTTCTTATAACCTTTCTAACCTTAATCCATCATATTTTTCCACACCATTAAATAGCCTTCAAAACCTTTTTTGTGGCTACATCATAGTTTGTTGAAAGCCAGAAGTGATTTAACTATTACCTTTTTGTTGGACATTGAAGTTATCTTGATTCTCATTGCTGATAATATTGCTTTTAGCCTCCTTATAGAAAAGTCTTTATCCACATCTGTATTTATTCTCTTAGGACAGTTTCCTAGGGGTGAGATTACTTATCAAATGGGTTTTATACACATGGCTAAAGAACCTTTAAAATGTGCTCTTTTCTCCTTCCACTGGTAGTGTATAAGCATCATTGTTCCTCTCACACTTTGGCTATCAAATACTATAATTGTTGGACTTTAGAAGGGCTAGGTTTGTTTTGAAAATTATTTTGACTTTGTGGAGTTTCAGGTGACAATTGAACAGACAAGTAGAATGTTTAGTAAGTAGTACTAGAAGAATCAAAGCGATAAATGCAAATATATAATGCTACAACTGAAGATTTAGAAACTCTATGTATAGTTTTATGAAATGGGATATTTCTAAGCAATAAAAATATATAGTATGGGTAATTATATCTGTGGCATTACATATGGCAAAAAGGGGGAGCTAAAGACTGAAATTCAGGGAAAGCCCAGGTAATATAGGATGGGAGTGGAGAAAAGGATCTTTCAAAGTCAAAGACAATGTGGGAGATGATATAGAATGTGGGTTTATATTAGCAGCAGTTTATATTTTCTCTAAGGCCTATCCTAAGGAGTATTTGGTTTTAGCTTATGGTATAGCAACTGCTTTTAAATTCAGATTTCTGACCCAGTCTCCATATTCTACTGTTAAACCAATAAAATACTTTTTTGTCACATGGATTAATATATTCTTGATCTTTCTAGTGAATCTTTGCTTCTTATATTCTTTTAGATGGTATGGTATTACTGAAGTCCTTGAATGGCAGTTACAGGCCTCAAAACTGTTCAGTTCTTCGTAAAAGTATTTTATAACACACACACACCGGTCATAACAGTAACTACTGATGTTACTGGTGCGTATTCTAGACTTAATAATTATATACTATGTATAATTAATATATTTTCCCATTATGTAACATTTTCTAAATGTCGACTATAAAGTGAGAGGATTTAATAAATGTTTAAGTAGGATTTTAAAGTAAGATTTTACCTGTTTCTGATAGCTCTGCTTTGTGTTTATGCTTTTAATTCTTTCTGCTTTGTAGCAGAAAGGCAGGGAAAAGGCAAGAAAGCATAGAGCAGAAAGAGCAAGGATCTTAAACTGTGGTAACAGCATTTTACTTTGTAATGACAAATGTTATAGGCAAAACTACTTGCACATTGTGTAAGAATATTTTTGAGACCTTTCCTCATTTGACCAATGTTTTGAAAAAAGTTGTTGTATTCTGCTGGTTATCATTGCACCTTTTTGAGATGATGATAGGGAAGTTGTCCAGGAAGGCTGGCATGAACCTGGCTGAGCCTAGCAGAGCAGCAGCATTACCTTAGTAAATTCACTGTAGTCCAAAGACCGTAATGAGTTTTGGCAAAAAGTTACTATAGTCTCTTAACATCTGTCTACCCAGTAGGAGTAACAGTTACAGAGCCCAGGTAGTTATGCCATATATGAGAACTGGAATATTTTCTTAGGTCCATTCTGTCATTCCCCATCCTTCTTGCATGTCAGATCTCTTCTTTCCCACAGTTGTTTTGAATCTCAGCTGCACCTGAGAGTTTTTAAACCTCGATAAGCTTGGCTCACACCTGTTCTGAGTAAATCAGAATCTCCTAGGTGTAGGACCTAGGAATCAGTAATTTAGAAGCTCCTTGAGCAGCCAGGGTTTTGATTTATGATTTTAGATGTAGTAATGCCATCAGTGAACTTCATAGTTCTTAAGCGGGTTGTATATTCAAATCACCTGGAAGATTTCTCCACAGTGTTCCTTCCCTCCCTTTTCCCCTTACTACTTGAGTGAACCAGTGTTAACTGATGGGAATATAGCCCCCGTGCCTTTAACGAGTTAGGACCAAAAAATCAAAGAATCAGTACGTTAAGTACTGTTTTCCTGTACTCTTTTTGGTAGATATTCTGCTTATGTAAGTGACTTTGCATTTATCCCCATATTAATGATTTTGTGGTGTTCGCTATTTGCATATTCTCATATCTGTTCTGTACATCACTCTATTTTCAGTACTTAACAGTGCCCAACACATAGTGGGTACTCAGTAAATGTTACAAGAAGGAATCATTAACACGGAGTTTTGGGAATACCTCACTATTTTATGTCTATATGCACTACCTACCTATATTTTTAAGCTTTATAATTACATTTCCAGTGAGGAAAAATATCTGTAAAGCAGAACATAAACAGGAAATAGATTTATTAAATTTTGAAAGTTCTTTTCAGGTCAGGGGTTCTGTGTCAGGGACATTATTAAGGTTTGAACAGAATTGAGCTTACAATACAAACATTTCCTGGTAGAAGTATTCATTTGCATATTTGACCCTCTTATCAACTGTCAAACCAAAACGTATAGAAAAACTAGTGAACAAACAGGTACTCTTAGAGTCTGTGCTTAGTTTAAACTGCATGATAAACTGGACTAGAGTCTAGGCACACATATATCAGCCTGTTAGTTGTATTTTACCCAGTCATAGTCTGTCTTGTATAAGGTGGAAATTAAAAATGAGGTGACCCTGTCCAATATACTTGATTTGTGATACAGATTTACAGCATATTAGCAAAATGGCTTAAATTTTGGATGAGCCCTTAATTTTATAGTGTAAAGAATGGGGTGAAGGTACCAAAGAAAGTGTAAGTAGCTCTAGCCAGCATATCTAAAAGCTCTTCTTAAATCTATGTTATTTCAGAATTAAGGAGTCTCTGGCACCAGAATTCTCCAGTTCTAGAATTGAGGATAACAAAATATGTCATATAAATTCGCTCTGCATATTTAAAATCCTTTATGGTTTAGATTTTCTTCTGTAATCTTATTAGTGCTTCAGTGATATAAAACTCACTGGGAATTTTCCCCGTTTATTTTTTTAAAAAAAGAAACTAAAACAAAAAAAAGACCTTTTTTGGACAAGTAAATAATTCAGAAAAGTGGGTTGAAATAATTCAGTGAAAAGTGGGTTCCTTTCTATCCCAGAGTATCAGATCCTTCTTAGAGGAAACCACTATTAGGATTTTCTTGTTTATCTTTCCAGAGAGAGTCCATTCTTATGGCCAGAATACACATGCAGATAGCTTTTGTAGTTTATAGTGTAATAGAAGCATTGATATCCACTGCTTTACACTTCCTTTTTTTTTAAATTTAATAATATGTCTTAGATACCTTTCTAGATTACTTTTTAATTTTCCTCATTGCGAGTTGGTGTGATCTCTGTATCTTTACTAGGTGAAGTCTTCTCTACTTTTTCTAACATCCCTTTCAAACCCAGCTTCTTCTTATATCTCTTCATGTAGTTAATCTCTCCTCTGCTTTGCTTCCATTTACTTTCTTCATCTTTCTCTTAAACACTTTTCACAGGTCTGCCCTTTCATGACTTCTATATGATTCACTCATCCCAGGTGTCCCTTATCTCAGTCTGGCTCATTCCACCTTCAGTACTTCATCCCCAACTAAGTACCGAGGTTTCACAAATATATATGTACAGCCCAGGCCCCAGTTACCGAGTTGTCAGTATGCATCTCCTTGACATATCTATTTCTTGTATATCTCTGAGACCTCATAATCCCCAAATGTCCAATATCAGCTCCTTCTTCAGTGTCACTATCTTAGTAAATGGCATCTATATCCATCTCAGTCGTATATTCCAGAAAACTATGAGCTATTCTTGATAGCCCCTTCTCATGTCCCATGTTGCAAAAACATAACTTTGGTTGATTTTTACCTCCTGTATCCCTCTCAAATCCATCCTCTTCTGTTTGCCCCTAATACTGCCTTAGTCTAGCCTACCATCTTCCCCTGGATTGCCACAGTAGTCCACCCACAGCCCCTCTGGTCCTCTTCCAGACCATTCTCCACACAGCAATCTGAGGAAGCTTTCAAACTGTAAATAAACTGTAAATATTGTATGACACCCCCCCCATGCTTAAATTGTTTACTGACTTTCTGTTGCTTTTAGAATGAAGCCAAATATTTTTAATATAGCCCGACAAGGTCCTGCATGGACATCCATTACTATTTCCCTCTTTCCTTATCTCCTAGTGCACTCTCCCTTTGTTCTCTTTGTTCCTGCCACATTGGCTTTATTTCTAGTCCCTGCTACACCACCTTGCTCCTTACTCCCTCAAGGCATTTGCATATCCTATTTAGTCTTTCCCAGCTCTTCCCTTTTACCTTCTCCTAGTTAACTCTATTGGGTGTTTCAAATAACATCTCAAGCATTGCTTCCTTTGTGAAACTTCCCTGATCTTCCTAACTAGGTCACTTCCCCTGGCACTGAGCAAGGTATAACCCTCCTTTGTAGCAAATTTTCTGTTTTGCTTTTTTTGTGTGTACACTTATATTTGAATAATATTTATATCCCCCACTAGATGGTAATCTCCCTGAAGGCAATGGCCATTATATCTTTAGTTTCCAGCATAGGAGCCCAGCACAAAAGAGCAGACAGTTAAATCTTTAGTGAATGAATGAATTTATTTCTATTTTTTCCATTGAATCTACTGCGGAAAGTATGCAAAGTACTGTAGTTTGCATATCGTAAAAGCTCAAATGCATTTTTCAGATTCAGAGTGAATTCATATGCAGCACAAGGTACAGTATGGATTAATAAGCAATAAATACCATCATTTTCCAGCAGACTTCACAGGTCTTATATTTACTGGAGAGAAGTCATTTACTGGAAAGAAGTCATTCTGGGGGAGGGGAGTAGTAGGAAGATAAAATAATTGTGATCTGGTAGCAGATAGCTTGGTCTCTCTTTAGTTAGTAGAATTATTTCCTTGTATTGTTTCCTGAACCATCTCCCCTCTCCCATTGTCTTGTATCTCTCCCTAATAAGTCGTGAACTCCTAATTACATTCAAACTAAAGAGCTATGACTGTTTCCAAAGCACTTAGGAATAGCACTTGGTTACCTAAAACAAATGGCCTGAAGTCTGGAAGGAAATACATTGATGTAGTTAGGCTTATATTCTGTCCAGAATCACTGTTGATGAGAAGTAGCTTTATTCTGTTGTTTTTTGCCCTAAAACATTCATCCTTTCATCCCTCTTTGGATAGAATCATCTGCCTTCCTCCTCCTAGCCAGAAGACTTTAGGGGAAGCTGCTTAGCTGTAGTGAGCTTTGGTTTTCTTATCTGTGAAGCTGGGATAGTTATAGTGACTTCTCTTTCATTCTCTTGACATTGTCTTTTACATTAATTTTAATGTAGTCCAGCTTATCAATTTTTTTTAATAGACTGTGTCTTTGCTGTTTTAGCTAAAAATTCACTGCCATACCCAAACTCATATAGGTTTTTTCTTATGTTCTCTTCTAGGAGTTCTTAAAGTTTTGCATTTTATAGTAGTTCCGTGATCCATTTTGAGTTAATATTTGTGGTAGATAAAAGGTCTCTAACTTTTATTTTTTTACATGAGGATGTCTGGTTGTTTCAGCACCATTTTTTGAGACTGTCTTTATCTTTGCTCCATTCTCTTTCCTTTGCTCCTTTGTCAAAGGTTACTTGACTTTATCTATGTGGGTCTATTTCTGGGCTTTCTATTCTGTTCCATTGATCTGTTTTTCTGTTCTTTTGTCAATACCACACTGACTTGATTACTGTTGCTTTTATACTAAGTCTTAGAGTTGTTGGGTAGTGTCTGGCTTGATTCTCCTTCAGTATTGTGTCAGCTATTCTTTTGCCTATCCATATGAACTTCGTAATCAGTTTGCTGCTAGCCACAAACTAACTTGGTGGGATTTTGACTAGGATTGTACTGAACCTATACAGGAAGCTGGGAGGAACTGACATCTTAACACTTGAGTTATCTTACCCATAAACGTAGATAAAGTATCTCTGCCTGTATTTAGTTCTCTTTTTTTGTTCTATTGGTATTTTTAATAGGTTTTGTATTAGTATGTTAAAACTCAGGGAGGGGTGGATAAGTCCTATCGAAGTTAAATCACTATAGCATCTTAATTCAGGCTCTTCCATTGTGTAACCCATGCTTCAATAAGAACTTTGTGTTAGTTTATTTATTTATTTTTTTTAATTTCAAATGCATCCTACATTGTATATATTCACACATATGCAATATACTTAGGAATATTCATTTTAACACTAATGATTTTAAAAGGAGCACAGCATTATACCACAATTTTCACAGTTATGTCAAGTCTTGACTTAAGTTGTTGTTATGTCCTTTTCTCTTTGAACTTAGTTTATCTCATTTTAAGATAAAAGTTTTTTCCACAAGGATAAAAAACCCGTAGAATTTTAGTATAAATCTTTGCATTTATCTTGGTGGGGGACTAAAAAGTTGTGTGTGTAAAAGCATTGTTTAAACAAGTGCTTATTTATAGAATGAACCAATTATTAAATTGAGCACTTGAAACCTTGTATTGAGAATCACTCCAGTGCTGGAAAAGGATAGTGTTAATGACCCTTGAAGTGATCGTAATTGTTGGATTAATATTCAAGCAATGAGAAAATGGATTTTGCTAAGATATGAGTCCGCATGCTGCTAATGTTTAAAGTTATGTCACTGGTTAACAATAAGAGCAACTAGTAACAGAAAATTTTTAGGTTAAGTTTGTTGCTATCTAAGCTTTTTACCTGCTTTTTACTTTTGTTGTTTTGTGTAGAACATACAATAATAGCTTATAGGAAACATGGTATTTAAAAGAAGGGATGAATGTTTGTAGGACAAAAAACAATAGAATAAAGCTACTTGTCACTTTCTTAATAGCATTTAAACCAAAAATTGTGTCCTCAATTATGGAACTTAATAATAGATTTTTTTTTTTTTTTAACATTTGTGCACAGTGAGGTTTCAGTAAACAAAGCCCCTGTTAGTTTTGTCTCTGTTTTCCCATAACTTGACTTAGAACTGGAATAAATTTTACTTTTGCTGTATTGATGAAGTAAATTAAGTAAATGAACTCTTTATGAAGGTAATATAAGAAAACATTCCCTTCCCCTTCCATCCCCCTCCTTTCCTTTCCTTTCCCCTGCTATTAAATTGCCTCTATGGCATCTCCCTTTCTTCTCATCTTGGGCAGGTCCCGCAGCTCTTCTGTCACTTTGAGTTACTCAAATACTTTTTTAACTTTCAGGGCATAAAAAGCACAATCCACTGTAAGTTGTAGAGCCCAATCTATATCTTATAACCTCTTGAAGCTTACATTCTAGTGAGACAGACAGATGATAAGTAAGATAAATGGGTGAACTATATAATATGTTAGAGAGTGATAAGTAATATGGAGAAAAACATTGAAAGGAATACATAAAATGTGTGGAGCTCATGTGTGACATTTTTAGATAGAGTGTCCAAGAAAGGCCTCACTGAAAAGGTGACTTTTTTGTCAAGACCTGCAGAAGGTGATGAACCCAAACCGTGTTACAATCGCGAAGAAAAACATTCCAGGCAGAGCTTTATCCCTGCAGAAGCCCTGCAGTGGAAATGTACACTGTGTGTTGGAGAAACAGGTTGCTACAGCCAGTTGAACAAGGAAGAGAGGAGCAGACAAGAAGGATATGGTAGTGGTGGTGGCAACAGATTGTTGGGTCTCAACATTGCATTGTGAGTCTCATAAGGCTTTGACTTGAACACAGGATAGGGTAATAAGCCTTTGGAAAGTTTTGACCAGACTTATATGATCTGATTTACTAACTATTGCTTTGCCTAATTGTCGTTTGCAAATAGACTACCACGGTGGAAATAGGGCCAAAAGTGGAAGCAGAGAGCTATTGTAACTAACCAGGAGAGGATTCTAGTGTTTTTAATTAAGGTCGAGATGGTAGGAGTAGGGAGAAGCAGTATTTTTGAGTTTATTTTGGAGATAAAATCAGCAGAATTTGTCAAGATACTGGATGTGGGAAGATTGTTATCAAAGCTAGGTCTTTGTGTTTGTTCTGAGGAACTAGAAGAATGGAGTTGGCATTAACTGAAACAGGGAAGATTATATGAGGAGTCCAGGAACTTAGTTTGGGACATGTTAAAAATGAGGCACTTTTCAAAATAAATAGGTTTTGAAATATTAGATTTCAAAATAAAAACTGTTTAGTAAGCATTTAGATGTATAGCTCTGGAACTCAGGATAAAAAAATCTGGTCTGGAGATAGGAGATTTGGGAATTGAGAGCCTTCTGGTGCTGTTGGAAGCCATAAAACGTCATGAGGTCAGCAAAAGAAGGGTTGTGAGTACAACAGAGAAGAGGTCCAAGCACTGAGTTCTCAAGGACTGGCTGTATTGTTAGGTTAGGGAGTTAAGGAGCTGTACTTAGTGGTTGAGAAGGAAGGACCAGAAAAGTTAGGAGGAAAACCAGCAAGTATGTTATTCTAGGAACAAAACAGACAAGTTATATCAAGGAGGAAAAAGTGATCAACTGTGTCTAATGTTGTTGGGCCAAAGAAGATGAAGATTGAGAAATAAGCATTGGGTCTCCTGTGAGGTCATTGGTGACCTTTGATGAATGCTGTTTCAGTATAGTGAAGGGGAGTAAAAGCCTGCTAGGAGATCACTGAGATGGGACCTGGAAGGCATAGAGTAATAGATGTTTGATTTTTTTTTTAAAAAGGTTGGGAAAATAGTATTGTGATATTTTTCTGAACATGATTCACCAGAGAGGGAAAAACAAATGATCTAGGATGGCATGTGGAACATGCTTTTACACAAGCATGCTACATTGCTTGTGTAAAAGAGAAAGAAGGTGAACCAGTGAGAAGGTATAAATAGTACATGTCTTGAGATTGTTAGCATTTATCACTCATTTTCTACTCAGCTGTGAAGCCTCAGTGGCAGATCAGATGCTAGCCTGTAAAATCCTTTGCTTGAATTTGATTGGAAACAACTTCTGCATCCAACATCTTACCCCCTTTCCCCACCACCAAGAATGTCTTGATTTGCAGATGGCACCTTTGTGGGAAGAAAAAGGGCTCCTTACTCTAAACAAAGCAGCTTAAAACAAGGGCTGGATTTTAGCTGTCACTCACTCTAGGCTTAGTATTCTTGGAACAGTAAAAGAATCATACTGCCACAAGCTTCTGCCTTGCTCAGTCTCCCCTAAGACGAAAAGGAAAGTCACATTTAATATTCTGCTATAATAAACATATCCTTTGTCCTATGGCAAAACAGCATAAGTGAGAAGAAAGCAAACTTAAGAACGAGTACGAATTTGGTTTAGGAATCCCAGTTCTGCCAGCTGGCAGAAGGGATTTAAGATTGATCATTTGCTTTCTCTGCTTTGGCTTTTTCAAGTATAAGGGGCAGGGATGGGGGTGGGGTTGGCTTCTACCAGATTCTTTTCAGTCTGAAATTCTGTGATTCATTAAAATATAGTAAAACCCAACTAAATTTGAATGTATGCCCTGAAGCATAGCATAGTTCTACTGAGAACTAATATTACTGAGGAAGTTTGTTTTGGGGTTTTTGTTTTGTTTTGTTTGGATAACAGCACCCCTTGGATTCTTACACAAGTAAGTATCAGCAGAATTTGGAGATTAAATTAGGTGTAGTAGCACTGACATTAATAAGAGGAAATATAGCAAACCATTGAGGACAATACAGACTAGTTCACAGACTTTGTCTAAGTTCTGTCTGAGTCATTTTCTGGCCATGGGACACATGGAAAATTATTTAACTCTCTGAACCTTTGTTTCCTCATCTAAAAATAGGAATGTACTAATAGTACCTACTTCATGGATTTTTAAGAAGAATTAAATGAGGTATACACTATGATGCTTTGAACAATGCCTGGCGTGTAATAAAGATGGGCTAAACCTTAACTAATGTTGTTGTTACTACTACCACCACCACTGGGTGGCACATGTAGTTTAGAATCATTTTAGTAAGACAGCCACACCATAGATGTCTTTGACACTATAATTTAATCATATAATGATTACCTTAAGTCACCAAGGGAAAAATTAACTTGGAAAGGAAAATGCTTTTGAATCAGGTTAAACCTTTTTTGTTTGTTTACAAAATTAGGACTCAGTTTGATGTTTTTAGTACAGTAAAAATTCACTTAGGGAATATACCTGATTCTCAAATGATGACAGAACAGTGAGCCATTATTGTAATTAGTTTGTTTCTGTGTATACTTGAAACATATAAAACAGTATTTATTTTGAAAAATGTTTTTCCCTAAATATTCCAAAATAGTAAGGGTTTTATTTAAGTACCTTAAAGATAGGTCTTTAAAACACGCTGTAAACATTTTGATTATACCATCAAGTTTTCTACATCCTTTCTGTATGAACTATTTTTTCAGAGCACACATTTGATTATTGATAGTATCACTTACCATCATGTTTACAATTCTCAGCTTATTTTACAGAATTAATAAGATACAGTCAAATTATTGTAACTATACTTGAAAGTCCTGTTATGATTAATGTGGGTGATTTATCAATGCTGTTTACACTTATTTTAAATTAAACATGCAGGTGAATTTCTAAACTGGTGGTTACTTTTTTTTTTTTTTTTTTTTAATTTTTTTTTTAAAGATTTTATTCATTTATTCTACAGAGAGAGATCACAAGTAGGCAGAGAGGCAGGCAGAGAGAGAGAGAGGAGGAAGCAGGCTCCTGCTGAGCAGAGAGCCCGATGCGGGACTCGATCCCAGGACCCCGAGATCATGACCTGAGCCGAAGGCAGCGGCTTAACCCACTGAGCCACCCAGGCGCCCTGGTGGTTACTTTTAAAGAGGAAATGCTGTATATGTATTATACGTTAGTTCAGAAAGTCAAGATAATTCATGATGGCAAAGATTAGGGAAGAAAGGAAGTCTGAGGGTAAATTGGAAGAGAATTTAAGGAACAGTGGATGTGCCTAACCAGCAAATAATTGTGAGGTTAGATTATTTTTGAATTATTTCTCTTGTTTTGAATTTTATAAGTGAAATGATGTATTGTTAAGCACAATGTAATGTACCTGGGACTTAATAGCATCTAGCACGCAGACTTTGGTTTCTAACATTCCCTGTGTGAGACTAAATGGAACCAGGGCTCTCTGAGGAAATGACTGATTCCAAGACTGGAATCCTGGGACATCTAGTTATGGCAGAAAGTAAGGAAGTACTCCTAACATCACAGCAGCCTGTCACAGGAGTAGAGGGGCGATTGGGAAGGGGCTCTCACTGGCCAAATTTGTCATCAAAAACAGTTAAAGATAGTAATGAATTATATAAATCATCAGGGGGAAAAAAATCCATGAAAACCACACCAGTAATACACAGATTCATACAAATAGGAAATGAGAGGGATCAAGGGCTAGCTGATAAATGTAGAAGAAATGCTGAAATTGGAAAAACCATGATTTTATCACCATCACAGTATAGTTTATATGCTGTTACTATATATAGTTTATATTTTATAGCTTGGATGTTAAATCTAGGGGAGAAATTTTGATAAAGAGCACAATGTTTGCGTGGTCTTAAAGTGTCTATCCAAATGTTATTTATTGGTTGCAGGGAAAAAATAGTAAGCAGTAGGAAAATCAGACAGCACTTGATCTAGGTGATAAAAATTAACATCACCAATTAGGGATAGGTAAATGAATACCATGGTAGCTTGAGAACACATCACTTACATACTATTTGGCCGGGAATGCACTGTCTGCATCTAATTATGAGGAAACCAGATAACTCAAAAAAGATGAGCATTCTATTAAAAGAAGAAGGAGGTGATAGGGAGGAAGATGACTGTATTCTTCCAAAATGTTAATGTTTGTTATAAAAGTCAAAGGTGGAAAAGTGCCATATTAAAGGAAACAAAAGACATAGAACATAGATGATCACAAGATGATCACAAGAGTAGATTCTGTATCTGGAGGAAAATTAAATTTTTAAAGAGCCATTATTTTGCAGATTATAGGTTAAAGTTTTATTAATATATTTACTGAAGTAGCTATATTGTGATTATATTGGAGGTTAATTTAGGGAATGTGCACACTTAAGTATTTATGGGGAGGGGGCCAGATGTATTCATTCAGCTTATTCTCACATGGCTCAAAAAAAGCACTGTGGGTGTGCGTGTGTGTGTACACATGTATATATATATACGTACATAGAGAGAAAGCAGGGGAGGGAGGGAGAAAATGAAAGAGTTGATGGGTCCAAATGCTAACAGGAACAGTCTGGGTAAGATTATACTTGTGTTCTTTGTTCTCGCAGTTTTTCTGTAAATTTGAAATATTTGCAAATAATTTATACATATATGTATGCACACACTGGGACTTACATTTATCTCATTGTTCTCAATTGCTAATTTACTTTTAATACTTAATTGGTTTTAGATGTTAACATTCATTACTTATGGATATACACATTGATTTTTAATTTCTTTTAAATAGTGCTGGGCCTAAAGGAGATAACATTTATGAATGGAGATCAACTATACTTGGTCCACCAGGTTCTGTATATGAAGGTGGTGTGTTTTTTCTGGATATCACTTTTTCATCTGATTATCCATTTAAGCCACCAAAGGTAAGAACCTTAGAAGTCCATTCTTTAATATTTATCCTTTTCCAAAATTCTAGAGGTTAAATGTGTATTGATGTAATCATTTTTATTTCATTATTTTTCATGAATTGATACAGAAGCTCTCATGTAACCAAGAATTTTAAAACTGAAAGAAATTGATTACTGCCTATACAAATAACTTTATAATCAGCAGGAAGAGGGTTTGTTAATTGTAAATAAAAGTATGCCACTTTGCATACCAGTAAAGCAGGTACATTTTAAATTTATGTTATAAGGGAAAATATCCTATGGACTTTGTTGAGAAACATTGGGGTTAAAAAAAAAAAAGTAAACCTGTTGGACAGCTTGCAGAAATAAGAATTAAATTACTTGAATTTTATGCTTATATCTTATCTTTACAGATCAGCAAAAACTAGAAAAACAGCAAAGAAGAGGGAAACTACTATTATTTAATCAGCTTACTCTGTGACCTCTGTAGATACGATGTAGTAATGGGAATAAGGGTGGCTGGGTGGCTTATGTCTCAGCTGGCTCGCAATATTAACTAGATGGATAACAGAAGGGTTGAGTTGTACCTTGTAATGACTGGCAATTATTTTTCAAGTCTTAAACATAACAATTACCTGGATGGTTTCCTCCTCTCACTTCTCATTATAAAGTGGTCAAGCCAACAGGTAAAAACTGCCAATGTTAAGCCTAAACATAATTATGGTCTAGTTACAGAGACTTCTGATACGTCAGGGGAAAAGTATGTTGTTATCAAGCCTTGAACTATGATGAAATGTTTTTCTTTTCAACATAGTTCCTTATGTTCCCTACACTATTTAGAATACATGTAGCAATTTAATGCCTGCGTGGCAATTCAATGCCTGTGCTCACTTGCATGCTTGGGTTGGGGTGCCTGGAGAGTAAAAATTAAGGTTTTTTGTTTGTTTTTAGACCTGGGATTATTTCTCCCATTATCTAATAAGATAACAGTTCCACCTAGTGGTATTTACCTCAAAGTACAGACATCAGGGTTCCCTATCACCTAAAGGTATTTTGCTGTGAACTAGAGTTATCAGTATTTTTTGAGTATTATACTATGTGATCCCATTAGAATTTAAGATTTTTAAATGATTGTCTTATTGAATGTGCTCACGTATGTAGAGTATATCTTGCTAGTTCAAATAAAAGGAACAAAGCCTTCGTGTGAATAATACTACAAATTGTATTAACATTCAGAATGACGCATGTTAAGTGCTGGTGTATCACTAACTGCTCAATTTATATTCATTGGTTAAGTTTCCGGTATTACAGAAAACAAAATCATAGCTGTCTTTGATAAATAGTGATACTTATTTCTAGATGCCTCATTTTTCTTGAAATTGGTTTTAATGTGGTAGCAAAATTAGAAAAAAGTTTGCAAGATTTATTTTTTACAAAATTATTTTTATGAGGGAATATTTGTTAAAGAAAAGGCTTTCCTATTTTTCTTGGCCTCTTTTAATGTTAATTAGAAAATGACTAACATAAACCTTTCAAACCGTAATTCTATGTATGATTTATTAGTTGTTTTGGTTAATATAGTGGTTATGTTTTAATTTAGCATTTAATTTTTTTGTATTTTAATTTTCTAATCCTTCCATGATGAATCATTCCTCTTCCCTAAGATATCTGACACAGTATTATGAAGCACTATCCAGATCTGTGGTTGAACAAGTGAGAAGGAAAGAATACTGCTGTTATTTTGATGTTAGATGCAATTATTTCTATACAATTCTGCTTATTCTTGAAGTTCAGGTAAAGTGTTGAACTTCTTGAGGAATAATAAAAATTTAATTCTCTTCCGTTCACCAACTATTAATAGTTGAATGGATTCGAAGTATTTTTTTAAGATTTTGTAAAATTTATTTGAGAGAGAAAGCGCACACGCATGCACGTGCCAAGAGTGAGCAGGGGAAGGAGGAGAAACCACTCCCTACTGAGCAGGGAGCCCAACTCAGTACCTGATCCCAGAACCCTGGGATCATAACCAGAGCCAAAGACACATGCTTAACCTGCTGAGCCACCCAGGTGCCCCAAAAGGATTCATATTATTAATTGTGTTTATAAATCACGCATGTCTGTTGAGTAGTCAGCTCTTGGTGATCTAAACGTGTTATTCTAGAGCAGAAGCATCTGACTAGAGCATATTCTAGAGCAGAAGCATCTGACAGAAATCTAATGCAAGCTACATGTGTAATTTTAAATTTTCTATGAGCTACATTATAAAGGGTAGAAAAAAGCAGTGAAATTAATTTTAATAACATCCAGTATATCCAAAATATTGCCTTTTGAACATAAAATCAATGAAAAAATATTATTAATGTCAGAGTTTCATTCTCTTTTTGGTACTGTGTCTTTGAAATGTTGGTATGTATTGTATATTTTTAGCTGGTCTCACTTCAACAAGCCTTATTTTAAGAGCTATAAAGGTAACATGTCCACTCTGTTACACAGAGGTTCTGGAGGTACAGATTCTTCCCTTTTTCTCCATTGCTAGACCACTGGTTTCTTTTTTGTTTTTAATTATACATCCTTATCAGAAATATACTTTTTAGGGCTTTTAATTTTATTTATTTTTTTAAAAGATTTTATTTATTTATTTGAGAGTGAGAGAGCATGAGAGGGGAGAAGGTCAGAGGGAGAAGCAGACTCCCCGTGGAACTGGGAGGCTGATGCAGGACTCAGTTCAAGGACTCCAGGATCATGACCTGAGCCTAAGGCAGTTACCTCACCAACTGAGCCACCCAGACGCCCTTTAGAGGGCTTTTAATATTTTCTTTCTAGACTCTACCAGGGAGATCATATAGTACATTGATAGTTCCAAGAGCTCAGGAGCTGTTTATTTCTTTTTTCTCAGCTACTCTAAATTAAGAATTAGCCACCCCATTAGTATTTGTGACTGTTTTTTTTTTTTAAAGGTTTTATTTATTTATCTGACAGACAGAGATCACAGGCAGGCAGAGAGGCAGGCTGAGAGAGAGGAGGAAGCAGCCTCCCCGCTGAGCAGAGAGCCTGATGCAGGGCCCAATCCCACAATCCTGGGACCATGACCTGAGCTGAAGGCAGAGGCTTTAACCCACTGAGCCACCCAGGCACCCCTTGTGACTGTTTTGAAACTTGCCAGTATTTGTTCCTACAATTTACCCCCTTTTTCATATATCTGAGAGATAAATAGTTTCCTTTATTCATTACCTTACGACCTTGCTTTTATTTCATTTTACTGTCTTAGTCTAACAAGGCACTGAACCAGTTGCAGAAACAAAAGGCTAAAAAATAGACTGGTGATTTCATCAACCATCCTCTAAATCCTTGTCCAATGTTTTCTGATACGTGACAGGACATTAGCTGAGTTGATACTGATGTTTTCTACTAAGAAATGAATGTAACTTTTGTTTTATGGTAAAATAATTTCTTCCTGAGTTCTTTCTTACCTTTGATGCTAAAACAGACCTGTGCGTGCACATGTGTGCATGTGTATATGGTATATATATATATGGTCATACATACACAAAATTATTTTGTGTCATTTGTTTATAGTAAACCAACCAAATCAGCTGCTTACTTTGGTGTAAAACTGATATGGTACCTAATCTGCTGGGTAAAAAAATCTCAATTGAACTGAATAAAACCATTTCCTTTTTCATTTTTTCATTTTATTTATTTATTTATTTATTTATTTATTTATTTTCAGCTGTAGATTTTTATTAGATGGAGAATGTCTTAGGTTGGCCCAAAGGAAAGTGGTGAGAGTTGGCAAGCACTCCTCCTTATCAGAGAGGAGGCATTCCTGGCTAATGGGGACGGGTAGTTATGATAGCTAAAAGTCAGGGTCTTCTGCTTAACTTTGACCACTCAATATCACGAGTCCTGACATGAGAGTTTGCAGTGAGCTAGTTCAACTTGGCCAATAGTTCTTCCAGCTCTGGCTGAGTTTTGAACCTTCCCTTGAAGTCTTCTTCAGTGTGCTCCTTCACTGATAATCTCACTCCTTCGGGAAGATTGCTTTGGATTATTTCCAAGAAAATCTCTGCAAATGTAGCACTCAAACCGCTGATCTGAACCACTCGCTCATGGGTGGTGAGAACTGAGTCCGGGAGCATTTTGCTGCCTTGGTCCTGTAGCCGCAACACCTCCATGGTTTTGGTGGGCATAGAGTAACTTTTCTCAACTTTAATGGATAGATGGTTACAGAGGTTGTGAGCATATTGGGCATAACTCTCCACCACAGCCATGTTGTATGCAGTCAGGTGAATGTTTAAAACCCCATATTCATAATCTGCCCCCAAATTAATGGGTCTCACTTCCACTTTTGCCCTCTTCTTCTTGGGCTCCTTTGGTTTCACTAGGTGCTTGTATCTTCCAATGCCATGGATAGGCCTTGTCTTGTAGTGCCGACTGGTACTCAGCAGAATGCCACCTGCAGAACTGATGGGATTTTCTCCTGAAGTTCTGACCCTTAAGAGAGAAAAGGCTTGCTTAAAAATGATATCGTTCCTCAGACACAGCATCTTTCCCAGAGCTCCGTTCATCATCTGCTGTTGCGGTCGCTAACTGTAAGCTGAAACCCTGCCCAACCTGCAGCGATCCCCGGGCCTATTTTTTCTTTTTAGACTAGGCTCCACGCTCAGTGTGGGGCTTGAACTCACTACCCTGAGATTAAGACGTGAGCTGAGATCGAGTTGGATGCTTAACCCAGGCGTCCCAAATAAAATCTTTTACTTTTTTTTTTTTTTTTAAGATTTTATTTATTTCTTTGAGAGTGAGACAGAGAGAATGAGAGAGAGAGAGAGCATGAGAGGAGAGAGGTCAGCAGGAGAAGCAGACTCCCTGCTGAGCAGGGAGCCTGATGATGGGTGACTTGAGCTGGGGACTCCAGGATCATGACCTGAGCTGAAGGCAGTCGCTTAGCCAACTGAGCCACCCAGGCGCCCCTAAAATCATTTACTTTTGATATTAGTTAAATCTGATATTTATTAGCTCTTCAGTAAATTATTTTCTATTTAGCGTCTATGATGTATACTCTATACTTTACTTTTGCTGATGAGAGTTTTAGTTGGTAATAAAGCCTTCCTTTTCTTTGTTTTTAATGGAATTGCCCTTAGGTTACTTTCCGCACCAGAATCTATCACTGCAACATCAACAGTCAGGGAGTCATCTGTCTGGACATCCTTAAAGACAACTGGAGTCCTGCTTTGACTATTTCAAAGGTTTTGCTGTCGATTTGTTCTCTTTTGACAGATTGCAACCCTGGTAAGCAAACCTTTATTAACACACGCAGTGGAGCTACAGAAACCATTGTGTTCTTGCCTTAACTATGGATTTGAGGAAGTAAATGCTGTTGGTGGAAAGATAAGCATAAATCATTTTGCAAGGAAATTATCAAAGCCATTTCATTTAGAATAGACCAAAAGTTTCACAGTAACTTTGTTTATTTTATTAATGGCATGCTACCTATAATTACTTTCTTTCTGTCGTTGATGGACTATTTTCTAAATTATGTAGTGGTACAAACCCTGTTTGATGTGAAGAAAGCCGTGACTGGCACCAGTGCCTCCTTTTCTAGCTCCTTCCATGCTGTCGTGTGCTCTAAAGCAACTGCTTACTTAGTAATTAATGTATGGCTTCTTGTTTTCCCTTCTTTCTTGGATTATAGTTAGGTTTTATAAGTAGTAATAGTGGATATTAAAGTGATAGTTGATGTGTTGAACTAGATTATGATTGTATTAACTCAGATAAAGTCATTAATAAAATAGTTCTAACATTTTCAAGAAATGCTTAATTACCACATATTAACATGTGTAGTTGACTTGAAAGAGTGATGTTTAAGCCTGGGATTTTACATATGTTATCTTACTAAGTGGTCATTTTTTAAAAAGTTGAATTACTTTTTCTACATATTGAACTAATCACCAAAGTCTTTTACTTTTATTGTAAGCCCAGCAGTTTTACCTATGCCCAAGAGAATTAAAAAGGGTGAGGCAGCTCTAAGTGAACTGATAGGGAAAGAGCAAGGCACTGAAGGAAAGTACATATGCTTAATAATATTTTAAATGCTTGTGAATGTGCATACTATCTAGATAGAAATGCTATAAACTATATTGTAAGATTTGCATTTTTATTTAAAAATCACATTTTTAAACATCCAGAAGAAGGTAGAAATATAATCACCAGCCACACTTCCATTGCTGAATAAAATGCAGAGTAGTAGTATTTAAAAAATCAAGTTTATTAAGTCAGCATGTATTTTTTAGTTAAAAGGGCTTTTCTAATTTGAATATTAAAATATACAGATGCTTGTGTTATTTAAAGCATTTTAATCTTGAAAATTTAGCCATTATATAAAAAGATGCTGCTGAAAAATTAGTGTTTTAATTTAATAGAGTATTAAAACTGTAATAAGACACTGTGTAATATCTCTTACTGTTCTTTCTATTTTTCCAGCGGATCCTCTGGTTGGAAGCATAGCCACTCAGTATTTGACCAACAGAGCAGAACATGACAGGATAGCCAGACAGTGGACCAAGAGATACGCCACATAATTCACAGAATTTGTATGCGGTGTGAAGGAGCAGAGGGCCCCTTCCCACTGTGCTGCAAATCTTTATAGCCTTTACAATACGGACTTCTGTGTATATGTTATACTGATTCTACTCTCTGCTTTTATCCTTTGGAGACTGGGAGACTCCCAAAAAAGGTAAATGCTATCAAGAGTAGAACTTTGTAGCTGTAGATTAGTTATGTTTAAAACGCCTACTTGCAAGTCTTGCTTCTTTGGGATATCAAAATGTATTTTGTGATGTACTAAGGATACTGGTCCTGAAGTCTACCAAATATTATAGTGCATTTTAGCCTAATTCATTATCTGTATGAAGTTATAAAAGTAGCCGTAGATGACTAGGAATTATGTCATTTGTATTAAACCCAGATCTATTTCTGAGTATGTGGTTCATGCTGTTGTGAAAAATGTTTTACCTTTTACCTTTGTCAGTTTGTAATGAGAGGATTTCCTTTTACCCTTTGTAGCTCAGAGAGCACCTGATGTATCATCTCAAACACAATAAACATGCTCCTGAAGGCATAGTTTCCTGTCGTAATATTTTAAGTCAATCTTGTTAGGTGTGTCTGAGATGATTGTTGATGAAACAAAAATGCGGATATGAAGATTGACTACTAAGGACCAGTACAAATAAAGGAATTGTTAAAGTGAAAACATTTGAAATCTTGTTAAATGTGTAGTTTTTTTTCCTTGAAGTACTTACTAATGAGAGCATATAATGAGCTTAAATATGTAAAACTGGATTTTAAATCATTGATCTCAAAACACACAATGCTCTACTTCCATGATAGTTAAGCAAAAGATAATGTAAATTGTGACTCACTCAGGAATCTGGTATTAACTTATGGAACATTTTGTTTCCCAAGTGGTGATTTCCATCCACCATTGGACAGTGTTGTCAGATAACTTTAATCTGATAATACTTCTGTGTCGTTGGTACATTTTTTACTTTGCTACTAATCCTGGTCTTGAATTTTCATGGTGTATTGTGTGTATTACCATTCTTTTTAGGCCCTTAGCCAGCAGATAATAGCTAGAAGCAGAGTTGAACACAGAAGCCGTTGTCTGGTCTAGAGATGGGACAGAACTCTGGGTTAGTGTACAGATGTGGCATTTTTTCCTCATTTGAAAAAAATAACTAAATTTTAAGGGTTTTACAGGTTACTTCTTTTTGGTTATAGTTATAAATATTAGATTTCTTATAGGAGAATTACTTTGCAATATTCAGGTTTGGTAATTGTTATAAATGTGCTTAATTTTTTTCTATGACTATGATAATTATTGAGGTAGTTCTCCAGTCCTGTAGCCAAGGTTGTGGAATGTGGTGCAAATGTCTTCTCTAGTCCTAAATAAGGAGTTTAGCATACCATCTTCAAATTTATAGAGTAGAGTTATTAGCATAAAAATACATTGCTTTAAGCTAATAAAGTAAAGCATTTATAGTAGCGCATACCCTAAGAGTAATGGGCCTCCTACTTGAGAATTTTTAATGGAAGTCTGAAATTGTCTTACTCCATCTCTCCATATTACAGAGGAACACTAAGCAAATATTTTGAAGAATTTAGGCTTGGATCTATGAAAACCTCTGAGTCTTGACTATTTTGGGTGGTAATAATCGATACTGGAGTTCAAGTCAGTGTGATCTAAACTGTAAGGATTTCTATGTAGGTGAGCTGCAAAAGGTGTTTTTTTCCCCACTTCCAGTATCGTTTATTCTGCATCCTAAAGTAGCGAACCTCTCTCTTGATGCCAGAAAAGCTTTCATCATAATGAGTATTAGGATGTTTGGGATGCTATCATTAGACTTTCTGTATTTGTTACCCCCTAATTACTACCACCAACCTTTTTGCTACTTTGTAGGCTTACTTGAGACAGAGGAGAAGGATGTGGTTACTTAAAAATGTTCCTGGCTCTTTCACAAACTACCTTTATGGCCTTGAGTAAGACACTTTAACTTCTTTGAGTTTTAGTTTATTCATATATGAAACAAAAGTTGATTCTGATTATCTCCTTATTCTCTATTAGCCCTCAATCTCAGTAGGTCTAATGCTATAACATTTGTTACCCTTGTTCTGCTTTCTCTTTCAGGGAACAGGCTAAAATTTCAAAGGGACTGAAAAATAACAATTGTCCTTTGGTTTTTACTATTAGTTTCTCTTAAAATCCTGAATATTTCTTTTTATCTTGTTCTCTATTTCTGAAAAACTGTAGGTCCGCTTTTCAGTTTTATAAGTATTCATCTACAAATAGGGTAGGGGTTTTCCCCCCATAAAACTTTGCTCTGGATGTAAATGGTGGTATTTCAGAAACTGGATTTTTTTTCTTGCCCATTAAGAACAAATTATATAAGTGAAAGTCCAAATATCACTTTGTAGGTGTTCAAGAGTAGTCATGGCCTTGAGCATCGCATTGAGCCTGCTGTGCTCAAATTCTGGTCCAGTGCTCTCAGAGGAGCCCTGCAGTGTGCCATGCAGGGCCATGCAGCCACTGCATGCCAGCCACTGCTTAGCTACTGAATGTCCCCTGCAAAGCTCATGACAGGATACTCTCTGACCATGTTTGGTTGACAGAGTGAAACTGATGCACAGGTGGGTTCAGTAACTTGCCAGTACGGTGGGGGAAGGTACAGTCTCCATTCTTCACCAGGTTGTGATTTGTAACATCACAGTTAATATTGACTGTATCTATGTAACAGCAGATATTGGTAGATTGATAACTTCTGAAAATGACTCTCTAGAATAAAGTACAATTTGCATCTTAGTAAATTCTTATTTTAAATTCTGATTTAAAGTCTCAAATGTAACCTTACAAAATAAGGCTTTGTTCATTGATTCCAATGAAGTTGAGATGTTTGTTTATCTTCTGCCTTAGATACTTAAGAATACTTTTAACATCACTAATTTCCCCTTTGTTAATTGGGAAAATGAGATAAATGTCATCTTAATTTTTTTTTAGTTATACATCACATAACCCCATCAGGAAATTTATATTGATAAATATGTATCAAGCATTTAATAACTACCTTTTTTAAGCTAACAAGATGTATTATCTAGTGGTAGCTTTTTTTTTTTTTTTTTTTTTTTAAAGCAGGAAATCTTAATTACAGGGATAAAATTGTGTAGGCATTTGTGGTTTGGATTGACCCTAAGAGTTCTAATAAGAACTTCGAGGTATTGGACTTAAGGAGTCAGCCCACTAATCTATCTAAATATATTATAACAATACAAGAATGACTATATTATAAAATTTAAGTCAATTTCCATCCTATGACTTCACATATTAACTTGTGGTGTAGTTATGTTAATGCAGGGCATTAACACATTTTCACTTGACATTTACATTGTGGTCTTTGGACAGAATTATGGCATGATATGAAAACATTTTTTTATAAAACCAATGCAAATAATTTTAAGAGGCTGAGATAATCTACAATGATTACATTATCCACATATTTCAGTTAGTGTTCTTTATTTTAAATGAGTAGAGTATATAAATAAATAGATTTGTTTCATGTCTAAATACATTACTAGGTTTTTCAAGTAATTCACAAATAATAGAAAAGAATTCATAATTACATTTTGATATATAGGCATTATTTGAAACATCAATTTTTTATAACTAATTTGTCAACTTTTTTGGGAGTAAAGTTTGTCCATGGTTTTACATAGGCCTTTCAAAATGATGTTATAAAATGAATTTCTAAAAAAAAGGATTTCTGAGACTAGTTTGTAAACCAAATTGCCAGCAGTGATGGCTAGTGTTAGAGCCTTGTCGGACAGAATAAACCTTGTTAATTAGGAATGAGAAATGCTCCTCTGAGGTGCATGCATATTGCCACCTGTCCTCACTGACCTCTTTTTCTCCCTGATGCTCTCCATACACTCACAAGCACTTGTCTGAAGGGGATATCCTGGATTTTGAGCAGGGTCTCTTGTTTTAGTTTGCCATCTGTGCTCTCAGCTTCTTGTGGTTTCTTGTGCTCATATAACAGGAAGCCCTAGGTGATTTTTAAGTGATAGTATCCTATTAGCAATACCAAACGTTCAGATGCTAAGTTTGGAAATTTAAAAAAAAAAAAAAAAAAAAAAAGATCCAGATTGAAGTACACAGACATATGTATTAAAACATTTATCATTTGATACTATTATCATTAATTTCATTGTCTATGAGAAAGAGGAATTTAACTCTGATTAGGCAGCAGAGTTCTGGGTCCTAGCCCTGGATATATTCAGAAATAAACAGAACTATGGCAGAGCAAAGGAATTGGTCAACAAATCTAGATATTACCAATGAGTATATTTGGAGATAATTTAAATTCACTCTAAGTCTTCCACAGCTATTGGTTGCCTTGTTGAAATCCACTAAGGCTAAAGCCGATTATGCCAGTCTTCCCAACACAGAACATTAAGAGCAGTTTTCCCCCTAAATCCTCCAATCCCTAAAGTTTATCTCAAGTCCAAATCCTTCCATGAAACCCTTGCATTTTACTATCATGTACTTTTAGTCCGTCTGTTTCCCTGAGAAACCATGTGCACAAACCTCAGATATAATAGAATTTAAGCATGTGTGTATTTCCAAGTGCCGGGAACAAGCCAGGAGCATTTCTTAGCAAGAATACTTTTTTTTTTCTTTATTTTTTTTCTGTTGGAGGGAGTCTAGGTTGGTTATGCATAGATCCCCTTAACTGACCTCCAGTTCATTCTGCACATTTTAGGTGCTTGCTAATTGAAGATCCTTTCAGGCACAGTGATGCGTACAGAGATGAATACATTGTCACATCCTGAAATAGTTTATCATTTTCCTCTCCAGATGAGATTTCCCCCTCATCTTAGCAGAGGAGAACACATCTTTGCTAATGTGTATCTATTTTCTGTTGAATAAAAAATTGAGCAGATGTCACTGCTGATTTAGTTATGAAAATATTGGTATAATAATTTCGTAAGTTTTACCCAATCTATATGATATTAAACATACTTAGTACTATTTGGCACTTTTAAAAATAATTAACTTTCTTTCAGGCTACTCTTAGTACCCAGTGTCTATAGTGTGCATTTTGGCATTTTATTACATTCAGTTTAATACTTTCCACTTATTTCTGTACAGTGAGCTTTTGGAGGATAACTATACTCCTTGTCTCTGTATCTCAGTGTAATATCAACATGATGTATGTTTGCTGAATGAATTAATACTATGTCATAGGTACAAGTTTTCCAGAAGGTTATTGAGAGACCGTAAGAAACAAATCAGTCATGTCTTCTTTAATTCCCCGTCGTACTGATTCAGTGCTTAATATGTAGTTTGTGTTGGATATAGTCCTGTTAACTTGAAATATCTGAAGTAGCAATGGGTTGTTCCAATAACCTACTTAATGTCTGCTTGTTTAAAATGGAGAATAACTTAATCTTGTAATTTTACAGTCCTCAAATATACCGAAATGCATTTTGTCCTATAGAGTTTACATAATTTTCCCATATTATTACTCTCTTCTTGAGTTGATGTATTTTTTATTGGTAAAAAGAAAAAAGACACAAAGGAATACATGTATCTGTTTACAGTATTCTTTTAGGAAAATCTAAGAAAAAATGAAAAGTTACGGCCTTTGAAGAAAATTCTGTTAAGATAAATATTTCAGGGGAAAGGAATTAGTATACTATACAGTAGTATGGAGGGGCAGTCCTTGAGGAGTTTTGCAAGTTGGTTTTTGAAATATTATCTCTGTCTTCTCATTTATTTGTCTTCTCCACTTCTAGCTTCTGTGAGAAAGGGAATAGGATTAAGAATCAAAGAGGCTATTTTTTTTTCTTTGTTGCCCTATGTTATTGAGTAACATGTAACGTCAGTAGGTATAATTGAAAGGTGAGTGGGTAGAAGCTCCCCGATTTCAGAAATGTAATTCCAGCAACTTCTCCCTCATTGTAACGAGAGTATTTCGTAGGTCCGCTGAGTAAGCTCAGGTAGGCTAGCTGCCCATTACACCAGACCCAGCTCAGACCAAGGGGATATTGACACCAAGAGAAATCCTGACAATTATGGGGCCACGGCTGTAAGGAAAATTAGATTCCTTAGTAGGTAAAGTTCAGTATTTTGACAGGTCTTTATATAAACATTTCATGTTTTCATCTACGAAGTGATGAAGAAAAGTAACTTAGGAACACAAGACAGTGAAAAATAAAGTTCTACGTCAGTGGATCACTGGCACCTCTTCCCTGATTTCCTTTATCATGTTTTTAGAGCACTTTCCCCCTCTGCTAAACTCTCTGGCCACTCAACTCCCAGATGGTAAAAGTCATTTAAAATACACATGTGAGATGATTTTTTTTTTTTTTTTAAGACTTATTTATTTTGGAAAGATGGGGAGAAAGAATGTGTCGAGGGAGGGCAAAAAGGGCAGAGAGTCTTAAGCAGATTCCATACAGAGCCCCAGAGCTTGATGTGGGGCTCGGTCCCAGGACCCTGAGATTATGACCTAAGCCGAAACCCAAGAGTCGGTTGCCCAACCAACTAAGACACCCAGGTGCCCCAAGATGATGTTTCTTTTCTTTCTTCCTTCCTTCCTTTTTTTTTTTTTTTTTTGTTAAAGATTTTTATTTTATTTATGTGGCAGAAAGAGAGACACAGTGAGAGAGGGAACACAGCAGGGAGAGTGGGAGAGGGAGAGCAGGCTTCCTGCCGAGCAGGGAACTTGATGTGGGGTTGATCCCAGGACCCTGGGATCATGACCTGAGCTGAAGGCAGATGCTTAACAACTGAGTCACCCAGGCACCCTGATGTTCTTTTGAATGACACATTTTATTTGTGTTTGTGTGTCATCTTTTTTGATCATGAGCTCCTAGAGATCAAGGATCCAATGCACTTCACTTAGTCAATAAGTTACTAGTTACATATTCACCTAAATACTGTAGGTGCTTAGAAATAGCAGTGACCAAAGCAGATGAGAATCCCTTTCTTTATGGTATTTATTTGCCATTGGAAGGAAACAGACAAAAGTTTGTGGGTTTTTTTTTTTTTTTAAAAGATTTTATTTATTTGACAGAGAGCATATAAGCAGGGGGAGCAGTAGAGGGAGAGGGAGAAATAGGCTCTCCGAAAAGCAGGGAGCCTGATAATGGGGCTCTATCCCAGCACCCTGGGATCTCTATGTGAGCTGAAAGCAGAAGCTTAACCAACTGAGCCAGCCAGGCTCCCTCAGACAAAAGTGTTTAAAAAGTTAAGAAAAAAAGTGTGTATTAGATGGTTAAGTGCTGTGGAGAAAACTAAAGCAGGGAAGGAAAAGAGATACACAGTGCTGAGCGGGAGGAAGGGGAGGTTGCATTGTAGTTACAAAATGGGTAGTCCGAGAAGATCTGACCAAAAAGGTGAGTCAGGAGCTGAAGATGAGGAGAGAGAAGCCACATGGGGGAAGAGTATTCCAGGCAAAGGGAAGAGCAAATGTAAAACCCAGCGGTGAGATCATGCCCAGTGCATGCAAAAACCAGCAACGGCTGTGGAAGGTGGACAAGAGTGAGCAGCTAAGGAAAGTGGAAGTCAAGGTCAGGACTGTGACAGCTGGATAGACTCCATAGGGTCTTTTAGTCCATTGTAGGGAGTTGGGTAGATTTCTAAGTAAGAGGGAAGCCGTTGGAAGGGTTTTTAGCCAGAGTGATAGGTTATGGTGTGTTTTATTAAAATCTCTGGTTACTGTTAGGGAAGAGAATTGGTGGAGGGGAGAAAGAGGAGGGAGCAGGGTAAAATATGTGTGATGACATCTACCTGGGTAGCAGTAGCAGGTGCTAGTAATAGTAGGTGGAGAGAAATGATCAGATGCTGGTGGAAGGTGGGGCTAACAAGATTGGCTGATGATGCATTTAACTGTGGTGTGGAAAAGAAATCCATTTGGCACCAGAGCCAATTAGAAGGCTGGAGTTGCAGTTAACAAAAATGAGGAACTTGGAGGTAGAGCAGGAATAGGGAAAATTGAGAGCTCAGTTTTTGACAGGTGAAGTTTGAAATACCTATTCAGGATGCAAATGCTGAATAGTAGTAGCTGTCAGAGTAGTAGATAAGCAAATCTGGAATTCAGGAGTAATTCTGGGCTAGGCATGTACATTTGGGACTCCTGCGTGCATAGGTGATGCAGTTATGAAACTGTATGAGATTCATCAAGGAAATGAGGGCTGCTAGAGAAGAAAGAAGTCTGGGCACTCCAACTTTGGAAGCCAGGAGATGATGAATCAGTCAAGGAACCTGGGAGGGAGCAATCAGAGAAGTAAGAGGAAAACCCCAGCGCCTTGTGGGTACCTGGAAAGGGACTGAGGAGTTTCTTAGAGGAGGTGGGAGTGATCTTGTGGATCTAGTGCCAACTGGTAAGTCAGATAAAATAAGGATTGAAGTGTCCATTTTATTTAGTGACTGGTGGGTAGTGGACATTCGTGACTTTTATTAGCAGTCTTGTGGAGTGGGGAGAACCAAAGCTGCACTGGAGTGGATGCCAAAGATAATGGAAAGAGAGGAACTGGAGACACCTGACAATTTTGTAGTGAAGTTGAGAAATAGGGAATAATTGGAGTTTCTGGTGGGTTGTTGTTTTAGATAGAAAAAAAACGACTGATTGTTGATGGGAAAGCAAAGCGGTTGTCCTTTGCTGGGAACTCAGACGTCTCATCCCATCTGGAGTCAACAAGAGGCAGAGGACACAAGGATAGGGCCAGGTTGGAGGGGAGATGCAGCTGTGAAGCTTTCGTGTTCTTCTTCTGCCTCCCTGGACTAGGAGGTGGTCATTGACTGAAACCGAGGATGTCAGGACAAGAGAATCAATGTGCCCTGGAGAATCAATGTATGACTAAGTGATTTTTGTTTATCTAGATGGGCCTTTAATTTCATGGTTAACATGATAAGAATGAAGTAATTTAATCCACCAAGTATGGTCAGCAATTTAGTTGGTTTCAATCTTAAGCACCTTAATATTTTCTTTCCTTCAAGTGATTTTCCTTTTGTCACTGAAGAATCTACTTTGACACCACGTTTAACTAGAGGAATTTAAGTGTGTATTGAAAGCTAATACTGCTATACATGTTGGAGGGAGAAGAAATTTAGGTGTCTTAAAGAGCTCATCATAGTCTAATCGGGAAAAGGATGTCCTAGGTAAGTACAGAGAGCTTTGGAGAGATGATGTGGCAGAAGACTTTTTTTTTTTTTTTTTTAAGATTTTATTTTTGAGAGAGAGCAAGCAAACAAGCATGGGCAGGGTGAGGTGGAGAGGGGAAGCTGAAGAGAGAAAGGAGGCTTCCCGCTGAGCAGGGAGCCCTATGTGAGACTCCATCCCAGGACCCCAGGATCATGACCTGACCTGAAGGCAGATGCCCCACCCCCAACGTTTGTTTTTTGTTTTTTTTTTTAGCATTTTATTTATTTTGCAAAAGACTTTTCTTAATTGGCACAGCAGAATGGTTTATCAGAGATCCCTTCTTGCCCATTCAGATGATTTCAAGAAATTGAGCATTACCCCAGGTGAGCTTTGTGGATGTGATGGTCAGAGAAAGACATAGTAACACCAGCTCCTATTACCCTCACTTCTACGCTAGTCTCATGGTAAGACACTCTCCGTTCCAGCCTGCATCCCTTTGGATGAAGCCTTCCCTTGCCCAGGAAGTAGGGAATTTGAAGAGCAGGTTTCATTTCTAGAGAACCAAAGGGGCAGTGAACTAGGGCTCCCATCTTCCTGCTGCTCTTCTGACTTCCTGGTTCCCAAGGATCCATACCTAAGACAGGGGGCGCAGCTTAGCTTATTTTCACTGAAAACCTAGTCAGGCCTGATTCATCACTGGTTCAACCACTTAATTTTCTTAGAGTCAACAAATTGTTACAAGTTGCAGTTTTTTTTTTTTCCTGATTGAGTCCTTCTGGGACAGTACCTTTGCTGTGATTATTGCACATTTAAACCTAGCTATACTTAAAGATCTGAAATTAAATAGGGCATGACTCTTCTTTCTCAATGTCATTTAGAGTATTTCATATATCCTATACGGGCTAATGGTTGCTGTCTCTTCTCCTTATTTCTGGAGGACATGTTTTCATGTTCTGTTCTCCTTCCCAGTTCTAATGTCTATTTTATTTGTTTGTTTAAAGGAAGCTCCACACTCAGTGTGGAGCTCAGTGTGAGGCTTGAACTCTCAACCCAGAGAGAAAGACTTGAGCTGAGATCAGGAGTCAGATGCTCAACGGACTGCACCCCTGCCCCCAGGTGCCCCTATTATCTTAATGTATTGTTTAAATTTAGATAGCCACTGGTTCCTGTCCTTGTTTTATTCAGGCTCTCACAGTCATCCCTTATCTCTAGGAGCCTTTTAAGTTACCCTCCTGTCCATACAAAGCACTCGTGGTCTCCTTCACACCCCTATCACTTTAATCTTCCCAGAGTAAGCGCTTTATCAGGATGCGCCTTGCTACTAAGACTAGTTCAAATGGTTGCCCATTGTTGACAAAGTGCAAACTCCTAGAAGCCTTGCTTTTTGGTCAGGGACAGCAGTGTGCTCCTGTGATGAAGCCCGGTCCACGTTCAGTCCCAGCTTTTTGTAGTGAAATCCCAGAGCCACTCTGGCCAACGGCAGCGGTGCTATCTCCCACTTAAAAATATTTTCTCAGAGAAATAGCAATAGTGACTCATTGAGAACTCTCTTAATCCTCTTCCTCTTCAAGGCTTTCTGCTCATAGAACAACAACGCTTGATGCTCTGACATTTTTATAATTTCTTTTACAAGAAATGGGTGCCTGTAACCTTGTTGTGGGCCATGTTAAGTTTCAAGCCTCAGAAAAGGGATTGCTTAAGAGACATTGCTGGGCACACCAGTATTTTAAATCTGAATTGATACACTTGGTGCTTCAAGACAGATGGTGCATTGCTTCTGTGCTAAGAGCATTTGGCAGTGCTGAAATTGAGCCTTCTGTTCGGTCCAGAATAATTCAGTGATGAGTGGGCAACTTTGTACTTTTTTTCTGCTGGATTTGAATATTTGGAAGTGTTTTAGCTTATATATTAACGGTAAGTGGCTTTCTCAGATGACGTTACAGGTGCAGGTAAGTACATAACCAACGGATAAGCGCTGTGTGTCAGTTTGGCATATGGCACCGCTTGTTTTTATTTTCATTACAGTGATTTGTTTCCAGTAAGATTAACAAGTATTTGGCCACATTTAAACACAGGCATATCAAACTTTGCAGATTTAAAGTTAACTGTTAGCTAGGCTAATGTCAGTGAAGATCCAAAGGGAAGCTTCCCAAAGGATACGGACAGGAGCTTAAAGGAGCAGAGGTTTTGAAGTCTCCTGTTGGTCATTGTCCCGGGTTTCATTTCATTCCCCTGGTTAACACCTCTTTTCAGGCCCCTTGCAGAGACGGCATTTCCTTATTTAAGGCCCGGCTGGAAGACTGCAATGAGAAACATCTCTAAAGCCCTATATTTTGTTACTTAAAATTAGAAATCATTTTGTATTCCTTTTGATGTGCAGCTTGTTAGAGCCTTCTTGGTGATTAGCTAGAAATGTACTTTTTCTTCTTCATGTGTTTTCAAAGTAGGGCTTATGTAACTCTTTATCCTTTGGGGAATACTGGGTGTTAAATATAGGATGCCAGAAGCCCACAAGATGACATACCAATGGGGATCTCTGAAGAAAAACAGCCAAAGCACCCCTATTCGGCACTAGGTTGTGGGTTATCATGTTGATGGAGAGCAATGATCTTTGACTCCTGTACGGTGAAGAAAACGCCAGACCCTTTAAGCTTTGGGAAAAAGCATACACTTTTGAGATTGAGTCAAAAATGTTGTATTGCCTGCTCTCGTAACACTGGAAGATAACAAGATCAATAAAAATTTCTTCAGATTCTGTAATCAGACTTGTCTCTGTTTTCTCTACATTTCCTGGCAAGTCAAGCCCACAAAGACTGGTGGAATCTGGTGGTGGGAACTTTAGTATTGGTTCTATAGTGTTACTGTAAGTTATTTTTCTAACATAAAATGTATTGTGCACACATTGTACACTGACCATTCCTCAAGATTTGTGTCACTTTTCATACCCGTGGACTGATCTAGTAAATTGCCTGGTCTTGAGCAGCTACAGCATTGTACATGTCTGGAAGACTCTGTTCCTATCTATTACATACTGGCATTTGCATACTTTGGGAGCATGGAACTAGAAGAGTGACTGATGAGGACACTCCTCCCCCCAAAAAAACTTGCAAAATGACCAATGACTTCTCTGGAAATCATGGGACTCTGCTTATTCAGCACAGTAGGGTTAATGGCCTTAATTCCAAAGTTGGGGTCATGCCCAGGAATCTTTAAAATAATTTCAAATATCATCAAATGAAATCTGAATTACACATATATGAGAGCGAATTACCAAGTGTTGGAGCCTGACATATTTTGACACTTTCTCTTGAAAGAAATGAATATGGAGATCACGACTTTCAAATTTTAGTTGTATTATCACTTACAGTAAATAGAAGTCATTGATTTATCACAACAGTTTGTGTGTGAGTAAAACGCCCAATAATTTCAGTTGCAACTTGTGGGTCTTTAGGATACTGAACTCTAGAGCCATAAGTTTAATTAACCACCAGCCTGCAGGAGAGTAAGTTTCAAATTCCTTTTTTTCTGTCTTGTTCTCTGAGGAGGATTTTCGTTAAAAATTTTTTTTTTTTTACTTCTCTGGGCCCGAGTTTTCTCAATAATGAACAACACTGTGGAAGTATTATAGTGATTGGAAAAAATTGGTAAAACATGGCATTATAAGGAATCTGGAAAGACTTTTTAAGCAGTAAAGACAATTGCAAATTGTATGAATAATTATATGTTTGAGTGCAGTATGAAGCTTCACTATCAGAACATTGTTTTTGCTTGTGCTAATAGGTTGTGTCATATCTTTTTTGTTATTGTTTTTGTTTGTTTTTGTCTCTGGGCTTGGAAGATTGGAGTGTACTATTAATTCCCAAGAAGGACATAAGTGAGTATATTTCTTCTTTTAAGTTTAACACCACCAATGATGGGTACATATTCACTAGAGGGTGTTTGGTTATGATTAAGCAATGTAGCTGCCTTAAGATTCTTCTAGGATTTTTACATTTGGGAGCTGGTCTAGTTTAATCATTTCTAGATGATTCTTCTGATTCTCAGACATAAATGAAAGACTGAAGGAGTTAAAGAATTAAGCAGCATTCTGGGTGTTGTGGGAACAAACTCATGCACATTCTTCTCAAGAGAAATATCACGCATTTCCTAATCCTTGAGGTTTATTTTAGTTCTGTGCTATTTCCTCCAGTCCGAAAGTAAGATGTTTTCTCTTCCTTTTCTTTTTCTTCCCTACTTCCGCCCTATCTCCATTCCTCTCTTTCTTTTTTCCTCCCTTCCTTCCTTCCTTCCATCCTTCCTTCATTCCTTCCTTCTCTTTTTTTCTTTCTCTCCCCACCCCCCACCAGAAGAGGTGTGGTGGTAGTAGAGGGTCTGTCAGAACCAGAAGCTAAAAACACAGCAATTAAAACAAACAAAAATCTTTATTCTAGCTTCCAGAATTCCTCCTCTTCAACCTTCCCTATTTAATGAAATAATGAAGCCATTAAGTGGTCCTGTGCAGAAGTCCCATCCAGTGGCTGAAGCTTGGTAGAAACAAAGACGAAGGCTTGTGTAGATTGAGCATTCAGTCCTTCCACAATCACTAAAGGGGGAAGAGGGGACAACATTTAAATGTAACTTGTCCTGTAGTTCACATAATGAGATGGTGACAATGTTACAATGAGTGTTTGGGATCTTAATTTAAATAATCACATGTTAAACTTTGCAGGTGTCAAATTGTCTTTCTCCTAAAGCCACTCAACATTATTTTTCCTGTAGCCTCTGGAAAGGACAGAGAGGAAGCAGAGCCGCATTTCACTGATGGTGCTAGACATTTGTGAAAGCCCAGGGCAATAGAAACATTTTATATATTTATTTCAAAGTAAATGCAATATATTCAGACGAGCATGTTTAGATAAATTCTTAGTGTTAGGTGAAAAAGCTTACACATATATTTATTTAAAGGAAATTTACCTTTGGATTTAGTAAAATTCTTACCACAGAGAGATATGGAAATTAATTCAAGGGACATAATGAAAATCCTGGAAAACTTAACTTCTTCCATGTTTCCCTTCCCATCACTTCTCCTCCCTAACCCTTCCCCGAACTCACTATAGAAAGAAAAGAGCAGGTGAACACACACTTGCTCTTTCAAACTGAGTCAGAAAAAGGGCTTTGGGGATATCTCACGACTATAACGCTAACCAGCTTTTTGCCACCCTCTCCTATCATGCCCTAACTTTTCAGTATCTTGTGAACTGGACAGTGTTTTTAATTCAGTAACAAGCAAAATATAAATATATAAGAACTGTACCTTTATTTTTTAATTCATTTATATTTTTTCTTGATGCTTTGCATAAAGGCCAAAAAGAGCTTTTGGTTTCTCTCTGGCCCCACTAGGACTGAAGTTAATTTGGGGCGTGCAAGCATCCCGTCCCATCGTGCACCATAAATCTCCACTAGATGTCAGTGTGTCATTAAATGAAACTGGTTAGGCATGCTTTCCAGATCTGTTCTTGAAGCACATCAGAAAGGAACTAATTTATGATTTGTAATCAGAATGATACAGAGAACTTTTAGTATACAGGTTAGTAATAAGTTATATTTGTCTTAATATTAATAAGTGAATTCTTTTATTTAAAAAATCGAGTACCTTTTATCTGAGGATTTCTTCCCTTGTATTCTCGTTTTGCCATCATATCCTCAAAGTGATAGAATGCAAATATTCGTTTCACATTTTCCAGTAGCATAAGCTGAAGTACATGAGGACAGACAGAATGATTGGCCCGAGATCACATAGTTGTCGTCTCCCCCAGTCTACCTAGGTCGTGGTTAGGTGTGAAAGTGTATTTAGCTGCAGATTCCCTTTGTCTGCTGGTTGTATTCACTACCTTGCCTCTAAAGCGAGTTCGAAAAGAGTAGAAAAATGATCATTGTGGTTATTGGTTAGGTTAGTATGGGGATATCAGAGATGTAATTTTACGATTGTGGCAAGATTGTAGAAAGACAATGTGCTCAACAACCAAGATGTTAACAGCCTTATTTTACATATCCTGTTTTAGAGAGGATGAACTCAGATTAACGTGAGCCTCATCTTCGTTCATGTATGCAAATGGAGAAGGAAAGAAAGGCAGTTGTAATTTGGCCATCAAGTTTTAAGCCCTTGGGTATTTGGGGATTATGAGGCATAGTGTAGGTTTTACACTGTGTGATTTCCTTAAAGAGGAGTCTATGTATAATCCTGTATATTAGTATTTAAATAGTGATTTTCCCTAAATTGTGTAAATATGCAGGTTATAACTATGTAAAAATTATGTTTGTGGATAAAGATTTTAAAAATACAAAGAAGAGATGTTAGGGTGGTGGGTTTGTGGGTAAATTTAATCTTTCCCTTTATGTGGTAATATTGTTTTTATAATAAATAAAAATAAAGAAACAATGATTTCTCCTTTCTTGTCCATCTTGTAAAGATTTCTTGTGATCTCAATTTTAGAAAGGCTTGTTTCATATCGATGAGGTACATTGTAAACAACCAAAATTCAAGAAGATTTTATTTGGTTTGTTTACTTCAACTGTGTCAGTTAAATCAGAAATCAAGCTTAAACTGGCAGAAGTACAGGGTCATGTTTTCAAACCTAACTATGAATTTTAATTGAAAATAAATGACTGTCCAAATCCCAGCAGGCTGTTTGCTGTAGTATTTAGTGTGCTGTCAATGTTAACTAAATAGCGATGAAGAAGTGTTGAATAAATGTAGCTCTCCTCAGTCTGTGTTTTCATTTTGAAAGATGCAAGATTAGAAGAGTTACAGTAAGGTTAGAAAAATTTTCAAAATTAAAAATCACAATAGCTGCTGATTTTACATGCTTAGACCTATGTTCTGACTTAGAACTTGTATATATCAGATCATACATGGATTTCAGATTGAAATATAAAGTAACTTGACATACGTGAAAGAAAATTTGTACTTTTATGGTACATCTCATTTCAAGTAATAACAGTAGTCAACATTGAATTATGTATGAAGATTTCATGGACAGTAGTAAAACTTACACAAATGATCGGTGATTATCAGTTGGAGAAGTGGGGCATGTGTATTCGAATCACCTAGAAAATTTAAACTATATGTATTTCCCTGCCACCAGCCCCATCCTATAACCAGGACATTTGGAAACCTGGATTTCCAGATGTGGTGATGGGAGGTGGATGGAGGAAGCAAGAATGTGCAATTCCAGGACTTTTCAGGGCGCTGCCAAATACTGGTGCATGTAGGATATGCATTTATTGGTGCAAAATCACCCCACCCCAGGTGTATGCTCAATTTAAATTAATTCTTGGGCCCTGGGAGCCACTAGAATGTTACTGGCCTAAAACACCGTGAATATGGGGCTCACAATCGTCTGGAGTTAGGAGGTCGTTGGAATATATCTAGGTGGTAGGTTAATAGAGGTGACTGGATTCCCAATGGGAGTGAATTCTTTAACATAAAGGAAAGGAATGCAAGGAAGACCAAGACCCGCTCAGCCTACCTCCAGTCTGATCTGTGGCATATCAAAACTTTAACTTCCACAAAACCTTTGTTTTCTCTATTGGTCTCTCACTATGCTTTGAATCCCACCATTAGAAGTTCATTCTTTGGCTTAACTTTTAACTTATAATCATCTCATCTTTTCTTTTTACTACTGATACTACAGGAATCAGTAGCACATTGAGTTGATCAGTGGTTATACACTAAAGCTCATGAGCTCAGAAGAATCACCCCCCATCCCCGACCACACTGGCTAGGGAAGCTGTTGGGTAAATGGAGATTTTTGACAGGAGAGCATGAAACAAGCCAGAGGCGCCCCAGCGTCTGCTCAAGAGCCAGCAGGGCTGACTGGAACCTCCAGGAGAACGGAGGAGATGGACTGTCAACTACAACGCAGAATCTGATTCCGTAGGGCGGGGGCCGGAGATTCCGCCTGCCTAACGTGCTCCCAGGTGACGTCTAAACTCCTTCACCTGCTTGTCTGTAGGGAGACCTACACCTCGGCCCGCATTGGTCCATTAGACCGGAAGTTCCTGCACCTGAGCGAGACCAGCAATCACGTGGGGAGATTGCTGGCCCCTCCCACAGACACTCTGCGTGCGTGAGGACCCGGAACTAGCCCGTCTGGCGTCTGAGGCCCAGAACTGACAGTGGAGCCGCCGCGCTCCGGATCGCGCGCTCACAAGCCGCGTCTGTGACTCCGGGAGAGCTCCCGATCCCCCACCATGTGCCACCATGTGCCACCATGTGCCGACGTTCCAGGTCATGGGTGCTTCCAGACATGCTGCCGAGGTGAGGCCGGCTTTCGTGTTTTTGCCAAAAACATACCAGCGAGGAGAGCTCGTCGTTCAAACTCTCATGATGGTTTTGGTTTTTGGCTTTTGTCTTTGTAAGCTTAGCCACACGCAGTAAGGTCACGGCTTTGTATTATTGCCTTGCATACTGAGTTATAGGAGGATAAAGAATAGAATCTCCATAGGCACAGGACCTCAAAACTACGTCAGTCGCGGTTGCCTGACCGTGGTGGGGCGAACTGCTTAAAATCCACACCTTGCTTCAGGATAGTCGGCGGGATTTAGGAATGATACAGTTTTCAATATTTCAGGCTTTTCTTGGCAAAATCTCTTTTTGAAACTTCGATAGAAGTGTTGTTTTTTTTTTTTTTTTAAAGATTTTATTTATTTATTTATTTGACGGACAGAGATCACAAGTAGGCAGAGAGGCAGGTAGAAAGAGAGAGAGGAGGAAGCAGGCTCCCCGCGGAGCGGACAGCCCGATGCGGGGCTCGATCCCAGGACCCTGGGATCATGACCTGAGCCGAAGGCAGAGGCTTTAACCCACTGAGCCACCCAGGCGCCCCTCGATAGAAGTGTTTTAAGAATTAAATATTTTGTATCTTTAGGGTAAATACCCAGTAGTGCAATTGCTGGGTCATAGGGCAGTTCTATTTTCAACATTTTGAGGAACCTCCATGCTGTTTTCCAGAGTGGCTGCACCAGCTTGCATTCCCACCAACAGTGTAGGAAGGTTCCCCTTTGTCCGCATCCTCGCCAGCATCTGTCTCCTGACTTCTTAATTTTAGCCATTCTGACTGGCGTGAGGTGGTATCTCTTTGTGGTTTTGATTTGTATTTCCCTGATGCCGAGTGATATGGAGCACTTTTTCATGTGTCTGTTGGCCATCTGGATGTCTTCTTTGCCGAAATGTCTGTTCATGTCCTCTGCCCATTTCTTGATTGGATTATTGGTTCTTTGTGTGTTGAGTTTGATAAGTTTTTTATGGATTTTGGACACTAGTCCTTTATTTGATATATTGTTTGCAAATATCTTCTCCCATTCTGTCAGTTGTCGTTTGGTTTAGATACAAACGTAGTGATCCGAAGGGGCACGTGCACCCGAATGTTTATAGCAGCAATGTCCACAATAGCCAAACTATGGAAAGAACCTAGATGTCCATCAACAGATGAATGGATCAAGAAGATGTGGTATATATACACAATGGAATACTATGCAGCCATCAAAAGAAATGAAATCTTGCCATTTGCGACAATGTGGATGGAACTAGAGCGTATCATGCTTAGCGAAATAAGTCAAGCAGAGAAAGACAACTATCATATGATCTCCCTGATATGAGGAAGTGGAGATGCAATGTGGGGGCTTAAGTGGGTAGGAGAAGAATTAATGAAACAAGATGGGATTGGGAGGGAGACAAACCATAAGTGACTCTTAATCTCACAAAACAAACTGAGGGTTGCTGGGGGAGGGGGGTTGGGAGAAGGGGGGTGGGGTTATGGACATTGGGGAGGGTATGTGCTTTGGTGAAAGCTTTGAAGTGTGTAAACCTGGCGATTCACAGACCTCTACCCCTGGGGATAAAAATATATGTTTATAAAAAATTAAAAATTAAAAAAAAAAAAGAATTCAACATTCTGGAAAGTACTGGGGAAAAAAAGATCCGTAGAGAAACTGCTGAGAAGTTTGTATGTCCTTAGAGTGATGCTTATTCTAAAGTTAAAGGATAGGGATGAGGCTAAATACAAAAGTATTGTAACCTATTAAATAAGTTACCTTGAAAGGAATTTCAGTCTTAATCATTATTGGGATGACTTAAAACACTAAACTGTTACTCAGATTTTATATTTTCCAACCAGCATTTCCCTTTCCATTTTAATCAGCTCTCTTTTCTTCAGTATCTTTGAACGTGCTATCACCATCATTACGAGAAATATGGTTACAGTTCTTTAAACTTTACATAGCAGTATTTGATAATAATTGTTTCAGCTTAAGGGTCATCAAAATTTAATTTGTTTCAAAGATTAAATATGGTAAATATAATGTTCAAAAATACATTTTAAAACGTGTTAAGGGAAATTTACTCCTTTCATTTATACATAGCCATTCTATTTGAACTGTACTGTGTGCTGCGATTTGTGAAATCTCTTTCAGTGGGCATGAATTTAAGAACATTAGCTTTCCTCATCGGTAATTTGTGAGACAACTGATAAATAATCAAGTATTCCATGCCACAGCTGGGTATTACAATTGGAAATAGCTAAGAAACCCTGGTTTCATAACAACTTCTATATGAATCTATAATAATAAGATTCATCAAATATTGTGAGATGCTGGTGCTTAGCAGTGCTAATCAGAACAAATCTAAATCACATTTCTTTTCCTTCCTTCCTTACAGAAACCTATAGGTCATCGACTATAGTGGATGGATTTCTTAAATAACTTTCAATGCTAATAGTTCAGTTACTTCCGTACTGTTCTATTACTATAAAAGATTTTCACGTGGGAAACCCTCATCACCACACCAACCCACTTGGGCCAGTTTTCTTTGTTATATTCTCTCCTATAACCAGGCTCTTTCCTTAGCAGAAATCACTTCAGTCTGCAGGTAGGCTCTATTCCCATGTGCATCTATTTGGCTGTAGATCTTCTCCACCTGAGTGTCTGAAGCTGTGAGCACAAGGACTGGGCCTTTTTTATCTTCAGGTCGTGCTTGGGGCCTAGCATGGTGATAGCTCAAGAAATACTTACCAGTTATTTGCTATTTTAAGTGCCTCTCCACTCCTATGTAACAGATATTATTTCCCAAGGTCCTTGGCATTGGGGGCCAATCAAAATGTGTGTTAATAGTTACTTTGTCTCTTGGTTCCTCAGATTTCTCTCTAGTTAATAAAGGACAGATGATTGCTTGGGAAGTCTCCCAACAGACTTTTGTTAAAATGTGACTCCTTTGGCTTTCTCTGCCTCATCTCTTAGGGCCAGCCTGAGAACCCACCGGCCACTGCCCCGTCCCCTCTAGCACCTGCCCCTGTACCGTGGGTGCCAGCCCTTCCCACAAAGGCTGCCTCCTCCGTGGAGGTGGGAGCTCTTGAGGCATGCAGAGCCAGCTTTCTCTGGCATATCATGAAACCATACTTTCCTGTTTCCATTCCCGGTGAACTCAGCAGCCCCCCAGTGCTGGGGACTGTTGAAAATCATGTTGGTCTCCTCCTAGATGATAAATAGGCTCCTAGGAAACAGACTTGTCATTTTTCTGGACTCTGTCTAACATGATGACTGTCATATTTTTGTACTTTTAATAAATTCTTGTGGATGAAGCATAATTGAGGGGGGGTGTATTTTCTACTTCAATGCTAGGAACGTGAGGCTTTGGCTTTGCTCCTTCTGGTAAAACTGAATACCCCCCGCACTGCCGAGGTCCTGTCTTCAGAGGGGCTAGCTAATGAGGCACAGTGTTTGCGGTGCTTCTGAAGCTGTTTGAGGAGTTGTTTCTTACCATTCTCAACCCAACCCAGCCTGAGCATTTTCTTCTTCCCCTTCCAGGGAGGTGTTCTCAGTCAGGCTGTATCCTGCCTCGTGTGTCCCAGATCCTCTCCTGGGCTGGCCACGTGTCTCTCATTCCCTGGCATAGTTTCCTGTGGGACAGGGGGTGGAGATTTTTTACTACAAAGATGCTCTTTCATATCTTAAAATGTGACATTAAGGAAATAGATAGAAGCAAACGTTTTGCATCAAATTTATTTCTGCATTTAGTATTGTTGCTATTTGGCAAGGGTTGTAGATATAAAGTGTTCTAAGAATTTTATGAGTTTAAAATAAAAAGATGTTAACCAGGTCTTATATTTGTACTATCCTGATCCATTTGCTCAGGATTAATTTCTTTTTGTTTTTAGTAGGACAACTTTGTTTTAGACCTCAGGGACATTGTTGGCTCTTCCACACCCTTATTTTCATCAAGATAGCACTTCCCTTCTCTTTATTCTTCTGGTATATTTTTCAGACTATAATAATTCACTTATTTGGACTAAATACATCCTTAGTTTTATGTTCAGGAGAAAGAAAGAGTTGATAGTTACCTTAAAGCTTTTAACAAGATTGTGTCTCATTTTGCTACTTTATGAGAAGAAGACAAAGGTGATTAGTCAAAAGGAATTTCAGTATTACATGTTAAGACTGACCATACCTATAGTGTGGCAGTTAACAACATGGGCTCTCTACCTCATGCTAGCTGTTTAACCTTGGGTAAATTACTTGACCTCTCTGTGGTTTAAATATTTCATCTGTAACATGTATATAACAGTAGTACTTACTCCATAAGGATCTAATGAGCTCATTCACCCAGCACATGGCAGGTTCTCTGTCAATGTCCGTTATGGGTTTTTTGTTTTTTTTAAAGATTTTATTTATTTATTTGACAGAGAGAGATCACAAGCAGGCAGAAAGGCAGGCAGAGAGAGAGGAGGAAGCAGGCTCCCCGCTGAGCAGAGAGCCCGATGCGGGACTCGATCCCAGGACCCTGAGATCATGACCTGAGCCGAAGGCAGCGGCTTAACCCACTGAGCCACCCAGGCACCCATCCGTTATGGTTTTTGAATGTACACAATATCAAATGGCTTCAGAGAGTCTTATTTGCAGAAAAGGCACCCTATTTTCCAGACATCCTAACTGGATCCATCCAGCCTTGCTCTCATGATTACCTGTACCTACTTTACCCCCTTATAGGAGGCTCATTTCTTTAGTTTCCATAAGCATTTCCAACCATAAATAAACTTTAAAAAATACTACTGGAGGATAATAAAGCAGTAGGTAACTTGTGTCCTAGAAAATCCTCCTTATGAATTTGCAGAAGCATCAGTGTTTCCACCAAAGTCCCAGAACACATTCTTGTAGTAACCTCATGAAGCTGTCTTTTATTAGGCAAATGCTTGAATAAATCTCTTAATCATTATAAAGTCCTGAATGTGTTTTAATCCAGTTGAAGACTGCTCTTCTGGACTACACATGATGGACCAATCCCTGAGGTTCACACCTGCTGCTTTTCTTTCCCTGCTAGTTTCAAGTTGGTTACTGCTGGTTGTATGACTGTGCTGTCAATCATGGACATTGGAGCCTTCAAAACTTGGTTCCTGGAATAGGCAGCAGCAAGACCAAGGCAAGAAAATTCTTCTTGGGTTTTTTTTTTTTTTTTTTTTTACCATCACTTTATATTTTATGTAATTGTACTCTTTAATACCTAGATCTATCATCTATATATTGATTTCTGAACTTCACTTATTTAACAAATGTTTATGGATTTATTGGTTTCCTAAAAATAGTTCTTGGCGTTTAGCTTTGAGTAACTATTTGCAGAAACCCAGGTAGGGTGGTAGAGTAGCTGTGCTTCAAGATAAATCATTTGAAATGTTTTTCATTATTTTTAAAAAATATTTTTATTTATTTATTGACGGATAGAGATCACAAGTAGGCAGAGAGGCAGGCAGAGCGAGAGAGAGGAGGAAGCAGGCTCCCTGCTGAGCAGAGAGCCCAACATGGGACTCCATCCCAAGACCCTGGGATCATGACCCAAACTAAAGGCAGAGTCTTTAACTCACTGAGCCACCCAGGTGCCCTTTTCATTCTTAAATACATAATTCAGGTATTAGAAAGAAATCTTTTTCTCTGGAAATGTCTCTTGATGTCTTGTTGTCTGGATGTCTCCATTTCTAATTAGCATAGATGATCTTTATATCTCAATTCCTTTTGTTAACATACACTCAAAAGAAAAGCCCTTTACTCAAATTGAAACAATGGTGTCATTTATCTGACCCAAGAGATGTGTGCAAGGGGAGATTCAGGTGTCTTTCCTAAGAGGTGAGCCCAGGGTAAGCAGGTAGTAGGCGTTGTTTTGCACAGGCAGCCCTAGGAGCCTCAAGAGGTGCAGGTACTGGTGACAGACATTAAGGATGACATTTATCTTCAGTACTCCACCAGAGCTTATGTGAAAAGGTCACTCTGTAACCCCTTCAGAAGGGATCCAGGTGAGGAAGGAGCTCACATGTAGAGAGAGAGTCACAGCTTTGACTGTAGCACTGTGTGGTGCTCAGCTGCCTTGTGACCCTTGGGAAGCCCATGCAGCCCTGAGTGATCAAAGGCATTGTGACATTCTGACAGCATGAGACACCCCTCTCCTACAGAGGAATAGAAGGGGCAGAACATTCTAGATAAAGGAGGTGTCAGGGATAAAGGCCTGCTAGAGCAGGTGGCAGTCAATAAGGTTTTCAGGAAGAGAGCTGAGAGACCTGGTGACTAATTGTATAAGAAACTTGAGGAAGGGGTGGATTTTTAAAAATGACCCTGAACCTACTTTGGAAGACTTACTATGTAGTCATACTGTCAGTCAAGAAAGGATATGCTACTAAGAAAAGGAGTAAGAGAAAGTGTGCGCTCACTACTTCTGGGCCCTGTCCATATGAGATTTCTCTGATTCCTTAAAAAACCAAAGTGCAAGAGATTTTATTGAGCTGAATTTGCTCAAGGTGGCAATGCTAAAGTGTCAGAATCCAGATTCATACTCAGGGCCCTATAACTGCTAAGCCATGGCCTTTTGTGATACTATAACAAAGAGGAACACAAGCTACCCTATCTTAGAGAGGATGTTCCTTATGCTTCTTGTACCGATTCCCAATTCTAAGAATGATCCTATGGACTGAAATGCCAGGAAACCCATCATACTTTCTGTTTGCATCAAATGCTAACTATTTAATTGAAGAGAAACTTATCCATACAATCAAATCACTAAAAATACAGCACCGACATCCTTCCTTCCCTAGCGTAGCACACTTTCTGACCTGATGAACTGCCTCAGAGCTCAGACTGGCTCAGATCCAGAATGATAACTGGGATAGAGAGAGGAAACCCAGCAACATTATTTCCATTTCTCATTATATAGAGAGCATAGGACCTATGTTATCCAAGATCCAAAGCAGTGTTTCTTTAAAGTGTGGTCCCACAACTCATCTGGCTGGAGAGCTGATCTGTGGGTGCTTGGTCCCCACTCCAAAGGTACTCTTAACAGAAATTACTGCTGAGTGGCCCAAAAATCTGCATTTTAATAATGTCTGATAGGATTTTCATGTACACTAGTGTTTAAAACCACTGGTCAAGAAGTTTGTAGATAGGTCATTGTTGGAATATAGCGTCATTGACTGGATGCATTCCTCCTAGGGTAACAGAAAAGAACATGCCTTTAGAAATGTTTTTCTATGACCACCTATCATTCATTTTTTTAAAAGATTTTGTTTATTTGAGAGAGAGAGCATGAGGGTAGCAGATGGGTTAGAGAGCGAGGGAGAAGCAGACTCCCTGCTGAGCAGGGAGCCCCATGTGGGGCTTGATCCCAGGACCCTGAGATCATGACCTGCGCTGCAGAGAGATGCTTAACCAACTGAGTCACCCAGGCACCCCTCATTCATTTTCTTATAGACATCCAGAGATAGATTGGAACACAAAAAGTCCTCCTTTTTATTTGTTTATGATCGTTGCTACAGTCAAGATACCTACGGTATAGCAACAGTTTCTAAAAAGATGTCTTGGGGTGCCTGGGTGGCTCGGTCACTTAAGTATATCTGTCTGGGATCAAGTCCCAGGTCTGGCTCCGTGCTCAGTGGGGAGTCTGCTTCTCTCTCTACCCCACCTCTCCACCCTTGCTTATGCTCTCTCTCTCTCTCTCTCTCTCTCACTCACTCTTTCTCTCAAAAAAAGAAAATCTTTAAAAAAAAATTAAAAAGATGTCTCTTGTTGGTTAAAAGGTTATGTATTTTAGTGAGGGGGTGTTTCATATTGTGTTGAGTTTTCATGGTATGATTTAATTTCTGTAGTTGTAATCTGCAGTGGTTTTTGTTGGAGTTAGCCAAGAATATTTTCCCCCCAACTAATGCTCTGTTACAGTGCTGTGCAGTGCTACCCCAATATAATGTTCAGCCAGTGCCCCTGGAAGCAAAAATATGTCTCTAGGGAACACAGCATGCTTCCAGCACTCTGATTTCTTGAACAGTATCATAGGGCGCCAAAAGCGATCAAGAAAAAGCAAAGCAAAGTGTTTCTGTGAACAGCTTTGTGGCTCCAGAATTCCATTATTTCTGTATTTATAGAGTGATCAATAAAACAGTTTGATGCACCTATCCATGTTATTATAGGTGTGAGATGTTGATTGAGGACCCTCAGCCAAAAACATGTTGTGCGCAGAGAACTATACTTAGTACTAGTAGGGAGTCCTTTCCAAGAGGTACTTCACTGAGCATCTAATCAATACACACAGTAGATTCGCTTTACTCACCAGGGGAGCAAAAGTCCTACTTTTCCCAAATAGTACGTTTTGTTCTTTGTGATTATGATGGTTAATTTGGAAGTATTAGCCAAAGCAATGTGGAATTGGTATAAAATGTCAAGTGAAAGCTAACCTGATTTTATGCTTCATGAATAGTTTTTGCTTAAAACATACAGCTGAAAATTAGAAACACTTGGACAAGTTGACATTTGTCGCTTCAACATTAAACAATTACAAGTTACCCTGTTATGGGTTATTTTTACTGGATTTCCTGCCCCATCTCTGCAGTGGTCTAGAGACTAAGGTATATGATTATGGAAAGACAAGGATTGATCATCAAATGAATGATACACACAGAAGTACTGAAGACAGTAAAGTGAGGGGTAGGATGGGCGATAGGGGCTCTGTTGGAGTACTAAGAAAGCTGAAGTGAAGAAGGGACCATTGAGCTGAAACTTGCTTAAAAATTAAATAAGGAGAAGACAATGAGTGGTAAGAACTCTAACAATATAGAAGGTGCATCTGGTAGGTGATGTACTGAGAAATAGTTGTAGGAGAACAGTTGCATTGAGAAGGAGTGAAAAATAAGTTTGGAATAGTGTATTTTTTTCTTTTTTTTTTTTTTAATTAGAGAGCACCCGAGTAGGAGGAAGGATAGAGGGAATGAGAGGATCTAAAGCTGACTTCTCACTCAGCATGGAGCCCAGTGAGGGGCTTAATCTCATGACCTTGATATCATGACCTGAGCCAAAATCAAGAGCCAGACGCTTAACCAACTGAGCCACCCAGGTGCCCCTGGAAAAGTGAATTCTTAAGAACTCGTAGTTTCCTTGAGACTTATGAGGCACATCCAACACCTTCTGCCCCGGGGTCTTCAAAATACATGCTCCTGAGAATAAAAGTACCCTTGTAGAGAGCGAAACCCCTCTCAACGTCCATGAGCTTACTTACGTTCCTCCCACAAAGGTTGAGAGGGGCCACAGTGCAAATAGGGACTTGCGGTACCCTGGTCTCCAGCATGCTATGAAGGTGCACGTGTTCGTTGTGTCTTACAATATTAACTTTATTTGATCACAAGGCAAGGTTAACATCATTGTAAAGCAGATTCAATATTTCCAACTCAATGACATTTCAGTATGCCTATTTATTTAGTAAGTAAGCAACTAACCTATACACCCATTGTGGGGTCAAACTCCAAACCCAAAGGTCAAGAGTCAGTGCTCTTTTGCCTACACATCTAAATTGGCTTCCTACCCATCACACAAAGCAAAGCTCAATACAAGTCACATAACAAACAGGGTAGAGCAAGGGCTAGGAAGTTAACCAAATGTGAAGTGGGTCCCTGCATGCATGGTGGAGGTGAGCCTCGGTTCTGTGTCCTGGATGGCTCTCGCCACTTACTGATGCTTCTGTTCAAGCCGTGGAGGGTCTCTTCTGCTCAGAGATCACTTGGGCGGAGCCCCCAGTGGCAGTTGCCTTTCTGATGTGGACGAAAGTGAAAGGATCTGCATCTGGAGAGTCTGACAGTGTGCTGCAGAAGTTCTCCCTCTTTGAAGGAGTTTTGTCAGTTTTGGGCCTTTGCAGGCCTCTTGTGGTTCTGTGCGTTGTTCTGGGCATCTTCAGCCTGGGCTGGTTTTGGAGATAATCTGGTCTTAGCCGCAGTGCCCTTGGCAGCCTGCACCGATGCCTGACATGAGTGACACCATCTTGCTGTCTATAGCAGCAAAGCAAATCCCCTAAAGTTGTACAGTCCCTATCAGGCATTCCCTCTCTGGTCACGCCACCACCCCTTTGCTGACTCCTCTCACCTCCTCCCAGCTTTTTCCCATCTTGCTGATTTCCCCTTCCTCCTTCACTCTGACCTTTCCTCAGTCCACCGAGAGGGGGGAAAAAAAAAAAAAAAAACAAGAAATCTCTCCCTTTGAACTTCCCTGTCCTCACACTGTGTTGCCGGCTCACACCGTGCTTTGTGCCAAGGTGGGAACAGCCACACAAGCACATTTTCCTGAATAAAGACAGTCTCTCCTGAGGAGAAATTCTGATGCCAGCTATTAAAGTCCTACAAAAAAAAAATTAACCTCATTATACCTACAATGACAAATGAGGATTATTACAAAATGTATTTTCTCCTCTTCCTCCTCACCTTCTCTTGTACCTCAAGCTCTCTGCCTCCATTAACTTGTACACACTTCCTACTTTCTTTTTCTAGGTGGCAGTCTTTATTTTGGGTGATCGGGGTCCTCTCTCTATCTCCCTCCTTCCTTCCTTCTCTCTCTCCTCTTCCCCTTTCCCGTCTCCCTTCTCTCTGTGGTGCTGGGAAGAGAGCTATGAAATTCCCCCTGCCAGCAAAAGTCACTTAAGACTTGGTGTCCTTTAAAGTGATCCCTGGAAGCAGCTAATATTCATTACTTGTTAATGACTTCTTGCCCAACATGATGTGAGTTTTATATTCACAAGCATCCTCTTATTTAATCATTTCTATAATCATGTGAGAGAGGTGTAATTATCCCCATCTGAATATATGTGAGAACACAAGATGGAACCCAAATGGGAAAATGGTTCTAAGACAGTACAACAAAATCAAGGCAAAATAAGGATTTGAGGGCGCCTGAGTGGCTCAGTGGGTTAAGCCGCTGCCTTCGGCTCAGGTCATGATCTCAGTGTCCTGGGATCGAGTCCCGCATCGGGCTCTCTGCTCAGCAGGGAGCCTGCTTCCTTCTCTCTCTCTCTGCCTGCCTCTCAGTGTACTTGTAATTTCTCTCTGTCAAATAAATAAATAAAATATTAAAAAAAAAATAAGGATTTGAAACCCACTGTCTCCAGACATTTGAAAGTAAGTTCCTATGATTCCTAACAACTTTCTACTATTTCAGCTTCTCTTCCAATTTTTTAACTCGGTCTTTTGCCCGAGTGAAAGAAGAATTGTAGCTGTGTGAATGTGAGCATAACCACCAGCATGTCATATCTGGAATTACTATTAAAATTTAAATCCTTGAACAAACATGCCTCATATTAATGATCCTTTTTATGCATTTTTCTGCACCAAAATCACACAAAGCACCTAACCAGTTTATCTTTGCTTTTCCCTTTTCTAAGACTTTCCTAGAGTGTATCTTCTGTTACTCAGTCCAGACTTCTTCCTCTCAGCTTTCACATCTATTCTCAATATATCTTTAAAAAACTATAGTATTAGGTCCTCCAGAGAAACAGAACCAATATGATATAGGGAAACACACAGATAGATCAAAAGCAAGAAAGGTTTATATTAAGGAATTAGCTCACATGATTTTAGGGAGTATAGCAAAGGCAAAATCTGCCAAGGAGGCCGGCAGGCTGGAGACCCAGGGAGGAAGTGCCTTTTATGGGGATCTCATCCTAAGATCGTCAACTGATTGAATGTTTTCTCTTAAACATTTTCAACCTATGGGGCATCTGGATGGCTCAGTGGGTTAAAGCCACTGCCTTCAGTTCAGGTCATGATCTCGGGGTCCTGGGATCGAGCCCTGCATCTGGCTCTCTGCTCAGGGGGAGCCTGCTTCCTCCTCTCTCTCTGCCTGCCTCACTGCATACTTGTGATCTCTATCAAATAAATAAATAAATAAATAAGTCTTTTAAAAAAACATTTTTTTTAACCTACATTATGGAGGTTAAAACCTACATTATGGAGGGTTATTTGCTTGACTCAGAGTCTACTGACTTAAATATTAGGCCCATCCGACAAATTTCTTCACAGAAGCATCTAGAGTACTGTTGAACCAATTAGCTGGGTACTGTGGTCTCACCAAGTTGATACATAAAATTAACCACAACAGCTACTTACCCCTGAGCTGCTGCTTTTACTCAGGTTACAAAAAAAAAAAAACACAAAAACAAAAACAAAAGAGAAGAAGAAAAAAAGTAGGGGAAAAAAAAAAAGGGTCCTGAAACATCCACACCAGATTCATCGCAAGGAGTGAGGATTTGTCACCCTGGGCAGTGGGGAAGGGGGAGAGACTTACTTTTTTGGTAGTATCATTTTGCATTGCTTGTTTTTTTTTGTTTTTTTTTTTTGTTTTTTTTTAAGAATGCTTTGGGATTAACAGTTATATTTCCAAATTAGTTTTGAGTCAAAATAACGCATATATATCGTTAGGATAAAATAATACTACAAAGCTAATGGGGAATTTCATAGGCTCTGTTCTAGCCCCCCACCCCCACCCATTCCCGGTTCCCACAGACACTGACTTTTAACTCTTTCATTCTGGTTTTGAACTCTGTTTCCAATAGCACATTTATACTGCTATTTCTTGGCTTTCCAGTTTGAGACATTATCTCCTGACAGGATGTTCTGTCGTGGAACATGGAGTTTACCGTCACCCTCCTGCAGGCCCTTGGGTTTCCCTCATTTCATTCTCCCAGACCAGGTCACATTTGGCTTAACTATCTCTTCAGTGTTACAGTATTATGGCAGCTTAAGTCTTCCACAGCAAAGCACTATAATAGTGTGGTTTACTTTTCTATGTTCTCACTGTTAACTCATTTTCAAACTGTTCGGTAGATCTCTAAAACTCTTTCTAGAATTTAGCACGTAGCTAACGGATCAGTTTCCATTCTCCCTTCAAAATCCACACTCCTGGACTCTGTCTTCCATTCCAGTCTGAATCATATACTACTTATCATTTAATAATTTCTTCCTCATTCATTTTATCTGAATTAGTTTTCTGGAACTCTTATTAATGGATATGGGAACTCCTCTCTTGTTTGTTTTGTTTTGTTATTTCTTCTCTGTTAATTTCAGGGTTTTTCTGTTTGTTTTTTTCTTTTTTCTTTTCTTAGAAATGTACTTGTTACCATTTAATGAACCTCCCTCCGTGGGGCTTCGAGCTACTGGGACACAGTGCATCCTCCCCTCCACACAAACACACACCCCTAATCTTCTCAGCTCTTCTACTCAAGAATGTGACCTTCATTACTACAGGCTGTTTGGGGAGCCACCTTTCCCCTAAAACTCTGCAGTAGCCTGATCACACCACCTCAGTGATAGGTGCAGCTCCAGTCTTGGTTTTGGCAGCATTTACCTGCATCTCTTTGCAGACTGAGGGCCACAGTTAATTAAGTTTGGCAGTTGGGCAGATGCTCTGGTTCCTCTTTCAGTGGTAATGACTCATACTGGCTTTTCCAAAGTAACTCTGGTGATAGTCATTGACGTTGACCCTGTGGTGATGCCCGCCACCAACATTACCCCGGCCTGCTTGGTGCTTCCTGTGTTTGCCAGTGAGTCCCTGGCTCACGTTGCCCTGACGTTTCCAGGTCTTCCTCAGTCGGAATGGCATGTCGGGATCCCAGAGGCAAAGCTGTTTTTATTTTCCGAGAGTCTTCCACATTACCTCCTGACTATTGTTGAATCTTTTATATCTGTTATATTTTTTAGTTTTCAGGAGCTCTTTATTACTCTCTGTATGTTCCTTTCTTTTTCTGGTATCCTTTTCATGAATGCACTGTCTTCTCTCTCTCCTTGCATTCTTCTTACTGCAGTGCTTACTGCCTTGTCCTGATTGTTCAAAACTCTACCATTCCTATTTATTTGCTTTTGTTTCTGTCTTTCACATCAGAAGCTTACCTTAAATGCCTCGTGCTTCTTGACTGTTCATATTTAAGAGTCAGTCACTAAAAAGCTGATGGGAAATTTTTTCATGTGTGGTTGTGCTTCTTGACAGTGTGGGTTTCACCAGAGGATGATCAGGATTTTCAATGGTTAAAAACTGGTGAAAGGGCCAGTATATGTAGGATTTTTCTTTTGGGTTTAGTTTACTAATTGAAAGAACCTTCCAGTTCAGTGCAGGAGGATAATCTTGCTTGCCAGCATCTGAGTACAGAGTGGAGTATGGTGATGTTGGGGGTGGGGTGAGGAGTGGACTATTGCTACTGTTGTTAGGCAAATACTTTATTTAGTATCCCTATTTTCCATAGATATCTCACCCTTTCTTTAGTTGTTGTTGTCCTGGATGCACTTACAGTATGTGAATAGTGGAAGGTTTGTACAGGGTTGTGGTGGGAGTCTAGGTGTCTAATTGCCAGTTGGACAAGCTGAACTTTCAATACTACATGCCCAGGCTTCTGCCTTCAGAGGTACCAGATGCTTTTAGTTCTGAGGCCTTCCCATAGGCAAATATATATATATATACATATATATATGTATATACATATATATATGTATATATATATATATATATATATATAGACAATGAATTCTGTTACACTGAAAAGAAAAAAAAAAAAAAAAAAATCTCCAGGCCCAGAAGCCTTTATTTATTTATTTTTTTAAATTTTATTTTCAGTGTTCCAGAATTCATTGTTTATGCACCACACCCAGTGCTCCGTGCAATACGTGCCCTTCTTAATAACCACCACCAGATTCAATCAACCTCCCATCTTGCTCCCCACCAAAACCCTCAGTTTGTTTCTCAGAGTCCACATTCTCTCATGGTTCATCTCCCCCTCCAATTTCCCCCAGCTCCCCTTCTTCTCTCTATCTCCCCGTGTCCTCTGTGTTATTTCTTATACTCCACAAGTAAGCGAAACCATATGATAACTGGCTCTCTCTGCTTGAATTATTTCACTTAGCATAATCTCTTCCAGTCCCATTCATGTTGAAACAAAATTTGGGTATTCATCTTTTCTGATGGAAGCATAATACTCCATAGTATATATGGACCACATCATCTTTATTCATTCGTCCGTTTTAGGGCATCTTAGTTCTTTCCAGTTTGGTGACTGTGGCCGTTGCTGCTATGAACATTGGAGTAGAGATGGTCCTTCTTTTTTTTTTTTTTTTAAGATTTTATTTATTTATTTGACAGAGAGAGAGAGTGAGATCACAAGTAGGTAGTGGGGCAGGCAGAGAGAGAAGGGAAGCAGGCTCCCCACTGAGCAGAGAGCCCCATGCGGGGCTCGATCCCAGGACCCTGGAATCATGACCTGAGCTGAAGGCAGAGGCTTTAACCCACTGAGCCACCCAGACACCCTGAGATTGTCCTTCTTTTCACTACATCTGTATCTTTGGGGTAAATACCCAGTAGTGCAATTGCAGGGTCATAGGGTAACTCTATTTTTAATTTCTTAAGGAATCTCCACACTGTTTTCCAATGTGGCTGCACCAACTTGCATTCCCACCAGCAGTGTAAGAGGGTTCCCCTTTTTCCACATCCTCTCCAACAAATGTTGTTTACTGTCTTGTTGATTTTGGCCATTCTGACTGGTATAAGGTGGTATCTCAATGTGGTTTTGATTTGAATCTCGCTGATGGCTAACGATGATGAACATTTTTTCATGTGTCTGTTAGCCATTTGTATGTCTTCTTTGTAGAAGTGTCTGTTCATGTCTTCTGCCTGTTTTTTGATGTGATTATCTGTTTTGTGTTGTTGAATTTGAGGAGTTCTTTATAGATCTTGGATATCAGTCCTTTGTGTGTACTATCATTTGCAAGTATCTTTTCCCATTCCGTGGGTTGCCTCTTTGTTGAGGCAGGAATCCATCAGAATCCTAGAGGAGAACATAGGCAGTCACCTCTTCGACACCGGCCACAGCAACTTTTTTCAAGATGTGTCTCCAAAGGCAAAGAAAACAAAAGTGAAAATGAACTTTTGGGACTTCATCAAGATCAGAAGCTTCTGCACAGCAAAGCAAACAGCAGAACAAAGAGGCAGCACAGATACCTTTACAAGAAAATTCTACTGAATGTGTAAAGAAAAAACTCATGCCAGTTCTATACAGTGTCTTCCAGAAAAGAGAAGATGAGGGAGTAATTCCAATTAGTTTATATAAAGCTAGTAATAACCTGATACTAAAACAGTGACAGGACAACAGCAACAACAACAAAACTACTGATGACTAACCTTTATGAATATAGACACAAAAATGCTTAACAATAAATATTAAATGAAACAAATATCTACAGAATTCATGACCAAATGGATTTCATTCCAGGTATGCAAGCCTGCTTCGATATATGAAAATCAGTCAGTATAGCCCACTATATTGACAAACTAAAGAAGAAAAAAAAATCACATCTTATCAATTGATGCAGAAAAAGCACTGGACGAAATGTAACAGCCATTCATGATTAAAAATCTCAGAAAAAGAGAAATAGAGAACTTCCTTAGCTTGATAAAGATAACCCATAAAATAACTACACTTAACATTATTAATGATGAAAGATTGAATGCTTTCCAAGAGCAAAGCAAGGATATCCACACATACCATTATTCAACTTATTCAACTATTCAACTAGTTCAACTAGTTCCAGCCTGTACATTAAGACAAGAAAAGGAAATTTAAAAAGGAATGTAAGTTGGAAAAGAATAAAGCTGTCCATACTTGCAGATGGCATGGCTGTTCATGAGGAAAACCCAAGGAATCTACAAAAAAACTTCTAGAACTAATAAGTTTAGTAAGGTCCACAAGATATAAGACAAACATAAAAAAATAGATTTCTATGTACTGACAAATGAGACTATGGATATAGAAATTCAAAATAAAGTATGTAAAACCACTCACAGGGGCACCTGGGTGGCTCAGTTGATAAGCATCTCCCTTCAGTTCAGTTCAGGTCATGATCCTAGGGTCCTGGGATTGGCCCCAAGTCGGGAGCCTGCTTTTCTCTCTCCCTCACGTGTTCCCCTTACTAGTGCTCTCTCTGGTTCTCTCTCAAAAAAATAAAATCTTAAAAAAATAAATAAATAAAATCACTCACAAAAAGAGAGAAACACATAAATCTAACCAAACACGGGGATCTGTCTGGTGAAAACTACACACTGATGGAAGAAATCAAAGATCCATATAAATGCAGAGCAACACCAATATTAACAGATTGGCAGACTTAATGAGCAAACATCCAGTCTCTCCAAATTGATACTTGTGTTTTAACTCAATTATCGAAATCCCAGCAAGTAGCCATAAGAAATATTATTCTAGAATAAATATGGAAAAACAAAGAAACTAAAATATCTAAAACCATTTTGTTTTATTTATTTATTTACTTGAGAGAGAGAAAGAGAATGAAAGAAAACATGAAAGGGGAGAAGTCAGAGAGAGAAGCAGGCTCACCACTGAGCAGGGAGCCCAATGTGGGACTTGATCCTGGTACTCTGGAATCATGACCTGAGCTGAAGTCAGTTGCTTAACCAGCTGAGATACCCAGGTGCCCCGAGTTAAAACCATTTTGGAAAAGGAGAATAAAGTGAGAGGAATTTGTGTACCCAATTTCAAGACATTATATAGCTATAGTAATCAAGACTGCAGTACTGGCTGAGGAACAGAACCTAGAAATAGATTCACAGAAATATGCCCAACTAGTTTTGGACAAATGGGCACAAACAGTTCAATGGAGGGAAGATAATGTTGTTAAAAAAATAAAGGATGCTAGAACAACTGAACATCTATCTGTAGGCCAAAAATTGAAATTTGAATTAAATATTTTTACAAAAAACACTTTACAGAAAAATTAAATTGGAGAATGTACTTAAGCCATAAACCTCTAAAACTTTATTTTTAGATATTTTATTTATTTGACAGACAGAGATCACAAGTAGGCAGAGAGAGAGGGAAGCAGGCTCCCCACTGAGCAGAGGGCCCGATGTGGGGCTCGATCCCAGGACCCTGAGATCATGACCCAACCTGGAGGCAGAGGCTTTAACCCACTGAGTCACCGAGGTACACCTAAAACTTATAGGTTAAAAAAATGCAAGAAAATTCGGAATATAGAGCTAGGCAAAGTGTTCTTTTTTAAAAAATATTTTATTTATTTATTTGACAGAGAGAAAGAGATCACAAGTAGGCAGAGAGACAGACAAGGGTGAGGGGAAAGCAGTCCCTCCCACTGAGCAGAGAGCCCGACGTGGGGCCCAATCTCAGGACCCGGAGATCATGACCTGAGATGAAGGCAGAGGCTTAGCCCACTGAGCCACCCAGGTGCCCAAGGCAAATTGTTCTTAAACTCGGCAGCAACATCCCAATCCTTAAATGGAATTAGATTTCATCAAAATTAAAAAATAAATCTTTCAATCTGGGAAAGACCCCTGCGAAGAGGATAAAAAGACAAGTACAGACTGAGAGAAAGTATTTACAAACATAACTGACAAATAACTGATACGTGGAATACATAAAGAACCCTCAAAAGTCAACGTTTAAAACAATCCAATATAAAAATGAACAGAAGGTGTGAAGAATCACTTCACTGAAGAGGATATACTAATGGCAAATGAGCACAGGAAAAGATGTTCTAGCTAGTTGGGAAATGCAAATTAAGACCACAGTGAGATGTCACTAGACACAGCAGTAGGTCAGCTAAAATAAAACAGTGACCATATCAGATGATGGCAAGGAGTCAGAGAAACTGAATCATGCTTGCATTGCTGGGGGGATTGTAAAATGGTACAGCCACTCTGGAAAGCATGTCGCATTTTGTTAACAAAACGCAAAAAAACAAGTGTGCAACTACAACACAACCCAACAATTGAACTCCTGGGTATTAATCCCAGCGAAAGGAAGAGTTATATTCATGCAAGAACTTGCACACACATAGTTAGAGAAATTTTATTGGTAATGGCCTCAAACTAGAAGCAACCTAGATGTCGTGCAGTGTGTTTTTAAACAAGCCATGGGCCATCCGTATGAAGGGAATATTACTTAGCAATTAAAAGGAATGAACTATGAGTATGGACAACAGCTTGGATGAATCTCCAGAGAATTGTGCCAAGTGAAAAGAACCAGTCTTCCAAAGTTACATAGTGTGTGATTCCATTTATATAACCTTCTTGAAATGATAAAATTAAGAAATCAAGGACAAATTAGTGGTTGCCAGGGGTTAAGAAGGTGGTGGGGGTTGGAGAGCCCTGGTTGTGGCCATGAAAGGGTAGCCTGAGTGGTGTTTTTCTTGACGAAAATATTCTCTATTTCAACTGTATGTCACTATCTTGATTGTGATTTTGTGCTACAGTTTTGCATTATGTTGCTATTAGGGGAAACTCTGTAAAGGGTACACAGAATCTCCTGTATTATTTCTCACAACTGCGCTTTAAGTATAAAAATCTCAAAATAAAAACGTGATTTTTTAAAAATTAAAAAACCATGTTGAAAAGAGTATGTAAATTTAATGGAGAACTACATTTGTTATGTTGTTTTCAAGTGTCAGCACCTTGAGCAGTGATTTTTTTTTTTTTTTTGATGCATTTCTGTCCAAAAGCTTTGAGGTTGTACTAGACTGGTGAGAATGTCTCACTTTGTTGGATTGTTTCTTGAACACATCTTCTTCCTCCCCATACCTTTGCCTGAACAGAACCTGTCCCTTCTGATTATTGAATATTCTAAAACATTCAGTAATACTTTTCAGTATTTCACATGTTAGGTTTACAGAAGGCATTAATGCAGGTTATCTTTTACCTTCATGGGATATAGTACCTATTTCATGCCAAGTCCCAGAAACTATTTGTAGTTTAAAGTCTAAGTATTTTACATGTTTACTTATTTAAGAACTTTCTATAGAATTTAACACCTGCAAAAGTACCTGTATTAGAGTTCTCCAGAAAAACAGAAATAGGGCGCGCGCACATGTGTGTGTATGTTTGTAGGTAGGTACGTAGGTGTTTGTTTGTTATAAGGAATTGATTCATTTGATTATGGAGGCTGAGAAGTCCAGGGCCTCGTGTAGTTACGGTGTGAAACTGCAGGGCTATGACCCAGGAGAGCCCAGGGTATAATATAACTGACCCCAGACCTCAGACGTGTACAGACTGAGATGGGCCACTGTGCTGAGAGGCCAAAACACCAGAAAGCCAGCAAACCGAGGCGATGGCTGACTGTTGTCCCAAAGAACCACCTGCCCTCTGCAGGAAATCCAAGCTGCTTTTATGTCTGAAGAAGGGGGAAAGAGGGAAGGGGTTGGAGTCAAAAGATGACTGATGTCAGTAGACATCTGAGGAAGGTCGTGCAACTTTGTCCTTGGTGATCTTTGCATGTGGGAGTCTGGTCTTGTCGTTCCTGTAAATCTTAACATGGTGTAGTCATTCCTGGACGTACTTCCTTTTCTCCTTGGGCAAGTTTGGTTTTGGGTAAAGAGTGGTTTTTTGCAAATCTCATCTGTAACATGACTCCATGTAGGGCTAAAAGGTTTGCATTCTGAATTTGGGTCTGGAGGCAGAAGGGTGATGTCCCAGCTCAAAGACAGGCACAGAAAATTCTTTGTTACTCAGCCTTTTATTCTATCAGGCCTTCAAGTGATTAGATGAGGGCCACCCTCGCTAGGAGTGTAATTTGCTTTACTCATTAATCGTATCTAGAAACACCCTCACAGACCTACACAGAATAATATTGAACCAAATATCTGGGTACCCCACAGCCCTGTCCAGTTGGCACATAAAATTAAGCTGATAGTGACCTTTCAAATCTAGTGAATACAATGAATATCAACAGAAGAGGCAAATCAAGAGTAGAAAGTTTTTAATGAGTCATGAAAGAAAAGTCCGGCATTCCGATGCATTTGCTTTTAGGAGGGCAGTGGGCGGAAGCAGCATGTCCTCTCCTCTCCCTGGCCTGTGCTGGGCTTCCTTCCTTTGGTGGTGCCATAAGCCCACCCTTCTCTCAGCCTGTGACCTCAGTTTCTCCAATCTCATCAAAACCTGTGATTTTTTCACTTTCTAAACCTAATTTCCAGCTTCCCCTGAGTACTCGGGATCTTCTCCAGGACTTCTTAGAGATTTTCTTTCTGTGAGGCAAACAAAATAATAAAAACAACAGAACTGCTAAGTCAGGAGCACAGAAATGATATGCATTCATGTGTCTATTTAACGAATGACTATTTTAACACAGCAACTTACCATGGACCTTATTCTTCTGCCAGTTACATCTACCTCTCTCTGCCGCTAAGGGCATCGTCCCATTGGGAAGATAATGGCTGACCTCAAAGAGCAGAGTTTTGGGGGGAGGTTGAGCTGAGTCCAAATGGGCCTGGTCTCAGTTCTCCCCTACTTAAGATTTCATACACCTTCCCTACTTCCCTATTTCCTAATCATTCGCCACTTTTCTACCTTAAGATGTCTGACGAGCCATTAGGGCTCCTGTAGCATAGCTTCCTAACCAGCCATGCAGTTCAGCCCAGAGCATGGAGGGCCCCAAACTTCCTGACTCTCCTGGCAAGAGTAGGCCTCAACTCAGGTTTGCAGAGCTTGTCAAACTGTGAGTGAGATGGTTGTAGTATTTCATTACTTGAATTTTATGCCCTTTACAAATAATTCCTCCCCTCTGAACTACAGTAGTCTTCTCCTTTTATAGAAGAAAACAGAAGCCAGTTTTTGTCACCGATATACTAAATTTACATTCACATTCAATGTGACAAATATTTCTCCAAATGAAAAATTTCACAGGTGGTTTCATTGATTTTTTTTTAAAAAGCCATGTGTAATAGTTTATTTTAATAATTTATTATTTTTGATGTTTAAAATTTATTTAGTTTTGAATGGGGAATATATTCACACAGTTTAAACTACAAAATATCTCCTTCCCACCTTGGTTTCCATTTCACCCAGTTCCCCTCTGTGGATGTAATTTTTCTGGCTTCTTTTCTGTCCTTCCAGAGAGACTGTATACTCGTTAACGAAGGCCTGTATTTTTATACAAGTGGTAGTATTCAAAACACATTGTTCTACATGTTGCTTTCCCCCCACTTACCCAATACTTAAGAGATTGTTCCATAACAAGATAAAGATCTATTTTATTCTTTATGTCTGTGCCATAAGTTATATAAGCAACTCTACTGACCAACGGTGATGCTCTCACAAATAATTATATCATCTTAGGCCAGGATATCTGTAGGTTCTATAGTGTGGGACAATTCTCTAGAAATTCACCCACCTTTTTCCTTTTTTTTTTTTTCTTAAACAGGCAGTTAAGTCAACCATAGAATTTCCATGTACTTGATAAATGCAAAAAGCAAAAATGGTTTTTTAAACTATGTTTTAACTTTAGCTGGTAACATTCTATGAATTTTATGAAGAAGTAGATCATAAGACCTAGAAATTTTATGTGTATTTGTTTTTCTTTTTTCTTTCCTTTTTACTTTTTATATTCTCTTGTCTCTTTTTCTTTTTCTCCTCCTTTTCTTCTTTTCTCACTCCTTCCTTCCTTCCTTCCCTCCCTCTCCTCTTCCTTTATTTCTCCCTTTCATTTTAAAATATCCCAACAGTTACTGTTTGGTTTTTATTAATGGGCCAATTGAGAGCTATGTAACCACTAGGTGGTGGTACGAGAACATAGGGAAAAGTATTTTCGTAAACAGACATGGAATTAGTTTTGATTTCCTGCTCAGTTTTTTAAATTGCTATACACTTGGGCCCTTAAATGCCTCCTAAGGGATGTCATTGTGATTGCTGTTTAGCAGTTGAGCCGACATAAAATTGATGTTGAGCTTTACAACAGCTGTTCTGGACCACTTTATGTTGATGTTGAGACTTCTTAAAAATGCTCATTGCTTGAAAATGTTAACTCTTCCGTAGGAATCTGTTAAGTTTTCTGAGTGATTTGAAGGGCTTGCTTATATTTCTGACTGATTTACACATCTTACAATGTTACAGTGGAGACTACTTAGAATTTATAATCCTGCTTTATTTAGCTGACTGAATTTTCAGTAAAGAAATGACAGTTTCCTAGCTACTTCCTATGGAAACGACAAAAGGCATCTGCTTACTATGGTTTTACCCTATTGATGGCAATCTGGTGTTTTATTCAACCTCGCAACATTGATCTTTATCTAAATGAGTTAAACATGTATTTAAAATGATTTCAGAATTTGATATAGAAGTGTCTTCTGTGTGCAGGTTAGCTTAATTAATTTTTGAAAGTCTACCTCGTTCCTTTTAACTAACTGAACCACCCAGGCACCCCTCTGCCATGTTGCTTTTAATATTCTGAATCTCTGCTTAGAAATTTTGGATTGGTTAGCTCCCCTTAAATCACACACACACAAAGGAAACCAGCATAAATACCGAAGATCTCTGCTTCCATTGACGTCATCTGATCGTTTGCATATAGCTTCTGCTGAAATTCTGTATCACAGATTCAGTACCAAGGTGTGGTTGCAGCTACCTGGGAACATTCTGCTTGGAAGCTGGCACGTGGATGCCCTCATCCTGTTTGGGTCCCTGTTGGTTCAAAGAGCTAGATAGACAATGGCTCCCCTCTGTCACAGTGTATCTTGTCAAGTGGCAAATCCTCATCTTCCCCAGAAGTAACCTTCTAACAAAGTTCCTACAGACTTGTTTTGATGGGCTGGCTGTTTTTGGATGAGCGTCGAGGCCCATCACCTCATTTCCATAGCTGTGGATAGTTGTACATACCAGTTTTACTAGAGCTTGCTGGGTTAGCCAATGAAGAAGCAAACATTTTAGCTCAATTATCTCACAGGTTTTGATGATAATAGTGCTCTCTTGCCATTTAACACGTGCGGTCTTCCTAATGAAGTTCTATGATCTGGTATCCAATCGTGGTCTATTAGAACATTACACCAGAAGCTTCATGTAAGGCATTTGGGGTTTAACTAAAAGGAAAAATGGCTTCTTAGTACCTGTTAGCACATTAGGGGGGAAAAAAAAGAAAATCACGGAGTCCAATTTAGTGGAAGAGCACTAATTTTAAAGAAGCCTCCCTTAGATAATGAAAGTGTTATCACATTGTTCGAGGAAATAAAATCAACTACGGCCGATTCCGTGGTTTTATTAGGAAAGACAGCCCATTCTGTGATCTGTAATGTTTAAATCAATTGAACGATCCTGAAGTCTCTCCCCTGAAATGGCTATGACACAGCTTGCAACCTTTTGTTCAAGAGATTAAGTTTGCATCTCCTCACATTATCTCCTTGTAATTGGAAAACTTTCATTTTGACAGAGAAAATGTGCCAGTATCCCTGTGAGCTTTGCCACAAGCCAATGCAGAATGCCATCTGGAGGGTGCACACCCAGGCCCCACAACTGCCTCCTGTCGGGTTATATCTGGAACTTTGCAACAGAACAACTAATAGCATCTTAAGCTCCATTTGTCTAGCTCGCTAGTGCTCTTGGCAGAGGTCATAACCAGCAGTGGCTTTGCTGATTTGCTGCATCAAATGTAATTAGGTTAAAGCACTCACTGACAGAGGGCTCTGATAATGGCATTGAAGCCTCAGGCTTCAATTTACCCATTGTGTCCAATTGAAGTTCAGATCAACAAAGACATACCAGTTTCATCACTGGGACAACAGAACTTAATAATTTTTAAAGATGCTTATTTGAGACAACAAAGTATTTTTGGTTTTTGTTTTTGGTTTTTTTGGACTTTGTAATTGTTTTCTTTTTTCTTTCTTTCTTTCTTTTCTTTTCTTTCTTTCTTTCTTTTTTTTTTCCTGTTTCTTTTATTTTTTAGTCACTGGCTTCCAGTGAAGTGGTTGGTCTTTCCTTCAAGGAAAGACCATATCATCTGGATACAAGCCATTTGTCCCTTACAAACCTTACCTTTGAGTCCATGATGGAAAATGATAAGCCATTTTTTCAAGTTCTATCGAACAACTTTGAACTCTGTGAAACTCAGCAGTTTCATACTCGTAAGGGGAGAGGTAACGTTATTACTGGGCCTTTAACTCTTGCTTAGTGGAAAACTCCCAACAGTGTCAGAAGCCTCTTTATGAATGAGTCAGTTTCAGGTTCTGAGTAAGTTGGAGAAACCATTCCTCGGGGTTAAAGTTAGGGCAAGGCTGGGCCCAGAGCATAAGATAGGCTTTAGCTGCTATTAAGAGCCATAAGGAAACTACGAAAGTTTTCTGTTTACCGCAGAGAAGGAACAGTTCAGGAGAAGTATGGTTGATCGGTTTCATGCATAAATGTTGTCAAACAAATGACCAGGGACAAACAAGGACTAACACAAGACCAACAAGTCTTGTATTAGGGAGATTTTTGGGCCTGGTCTCAGCAGGAGGGTCGGATTTCCCTGGAATGGTCCTGCTCGGGATCTGGTTGAGGCTCTTTGAAGAACTTAGCAGAGGAGTTAAGTATGATGTCATATGCAAAATAATTGTGATATGTGAAATGCCTTTTTAAAATCTACTTCTAAATTTCCTCTCACTTTTATGGGTTCTTGACTATACCTCTGATACTAGATCTTAGAAAAAAATCACTCTGAAATTTCCAGGGGGTGGCAGTCATTTCTGTGGACTTTGTACCATGTTGTGGAAGCTGCCTTAGTTGGAGCTTTCCAGGTAGGCTGCTTTTGATAAAAGCAGTAGGCATATGTGAGAATGAGGTTAAGTAAGTGTTTATTTGAGGATTTAATATCGCATACACTCTAGGAGTAAAGCAATTATCATGCTGTTAATTTCATATTCATGTATGGCTTATTTATTTGTTGTTTACCTCTCTGCATAATGAAAATGCCATAGAAATCTGCTTCTTCTGGCGCTCTAATTTTAAATGAAGCTAAATGTCATGTATAATTTTAAGTTACAGATTTCTAATTCCATTCTATTTTAAATACTCTATGAGAAGCTCCTTTGTTCTTCCAGAATCCTTTTTAAGAAGAATTAAAGCATAATTGTCTAAGTAATTATAGAATAGGTAATTAATAGATTAAAGGATGAATCTGAGGCAGTATAGGCAAATTGTGAATCATATAGCTGTCTGCGCCTTTAAGTGCATGCGTGCATGTATGTGTATTTCCAAGATTCAAGACCTTAATTACTTTTCTGACAAATATAATGTAGTCAGAAAATAATAATACACTGCCTCAACTGAGAAGCTCTTTGTGTCTGGCCTACTTGTAATCTGGTGGCAGTCAATGTTTGGTGAAATGCTTTGGAAACCTCCAGGGTAAGGCTGTTGTCATCTGTTTACCTGACATGATATTTTTAAGATCCAGTCACTGGAAGAATTCTAAGTTCATCTTCTGGGAATGTAAATAAAAAAGGAAAGGGAAGGGGAAGGAAGGGGAAAGGAAAGGGGGAAGGAAAGAAAGCAAAGAAATCCACGTCAAGTGCATTTGAAGTCCCTCTTGAGTCTGTGAATCCACTGAAGTTACATGCCTCAGATTCAGCTTCCTGAGCTGTCCTGCTCTTCTCCGCCTTATACGAGATGCATATCGGGAAACAGAGTGGTGTGCCATCCAAGTTCTTCTAAGTATTTTATTAATTGGGCAAGCATCACTGTGGGCCACCATATGCATAGATAAGGTCCCTCCCTACCCCTGGGTGGCTGTAGCTGTAGGCTGATTGAGAAGAGAACGTACAGATGTGAAATATTGAATAAATAATACTGCAAGTCAGTATACATTTAAATACTCCAAAGGCAGAAATTGTTGAGGAAATTCATTTCTGAAAACCCTTAACACAGTCTGCAAAGCTTGGTATGTGCCAGTTGTTCAATTTCCATTGTTATTTACAAAAGTGAAGCTTTGAATTAAGAAAAAAAAATGCACCATCTGCCTACCCATGTAATAATGCTTGGTTTTATTCCCAAGCATATCAACCACTGGCTTGGCATTTTAACTAACTGAAGCACTTTTCTCATTAGAGTGTGTCTGTGTCTACAAAGGGCCTTTTCTCCTGGTTGCTCATTTCTGTATTTTTGCCCCCTTACTCTGCGTTTTGCTGGACTCGAAGCCTTCTCTGTATTATATAGCAAGCTTGTCAAATGACCTCTGCATTCCAGGGTCCTCATGTGCAGGCTACACCTGATGCCTCTCTTTGGCCAGTTACTTATTCCATCAATTTCTTTTTATCAACTGACTGTATAATCTGTATTATACTGAGTGCCTGTTTTCTGTGGACACACAGGGCATATACAGCCCTTGAAGGACACAAAGAAGTACCCTGTGATACCACCCCTTGACTAAATTTCAGCTGAAGGAAAAATATATATACAAATATTCCATTTTAAGCAGAATTTTCTGAGTGCCAGAGTGAATGTTACACACTTATTCATTTAGTCAATCATTGACTCAACAAATATTTATTGAGTGTTGTGATGTGTCAAGTACAGTGTGATTCACTGGAGAAATAAACATGAATAAATCATACATGGTGCCTGTCTGCTCTTCTTAGAGGAAGTAGATACCCTCGTAGGAAAGAATTTTTTTACTGAAAGCATAGCCACAGATCCTCAGCTCAGGCATCCCCCAGCAGCTGGTGAGAAATGCAAGATCTCAGGCCCAGTCCAGATCTATTGAATCCAGATCTGCATTTTAACCAGATGCCCAAGTGGCTTGAAATTAAGTTTTAAAAGCACTGGCTACAAGGAGTGTAGAATGCTCTGTACAGGAGTTGAAATAAAAAGGCATCACCAAGTCTTACTAAAAGAGGAAGGAAGGCAAATTGAGGCAGGTTAAGGTCCTTTTCTTACTCTTGTATCAGAATATCAGACCGGGTGACTTTGTAATATAATATATATTAAATACATAATAAACAACAGAAGTTTATTTTACACAGTTCTGGAAGCTGGGATTCCAAGATCAAGACACCGGGAGGTATGGTGACTGATGTGGGCTTGATCCTGGTTCATAGACCTCTGTTGTCTCTGTAACCTCACAGGGCAAAAGGAGCAATGGGACTCTCTGGGGTCTCTTTATAAGGGCACTAATCCCATTCATGAGGGGTCTTCTTGCATGACCTCATCACCTCTCGAAGACCCTCTCTTCTAATACCATCACACTAGGGAATAGGTTTCAATATCAATTTTGAGGGGACATAAACATTCTGTGATGCCAGAGGGGAATAGATATAATCTGAATACGATTAAAGAAGTGAAGTTTTGGAAGCTAGCTCTTTCATGATCCTGCAATTTGTGATGATCCACAGAGAATAGAGATTGATTACATGATAATAGGAAATTCAAAACTGGGAGGGAGGAGAATGGTTTAGATTCTAGACACCAGAAGTAGGGATGGGTTGCCAATGGTGATGCAATCCCTGGTAGTAGGAGTTTCTTATCCAGATCCTGTGGCGGTAACTGTTAATACTCTAAAAGGTGACTTTTAAATTAATTTTTTTGGCCTGATGTTTTTGAATCCCATAATTATAGTGTTAGTTAATAAGTGGATACAAATCAAGGTATAGCATTTTATTTTTTTATTTTTTTAAAGATTTTATTTATTTATTTGACAGACAGGATCACAAGTAGGCAGAGAGGCAGGAAGAGAGAGAGAAGGGAAGCAGGCTTCCCACTGAGCAGAGAGACTGATGTGGGGCTCCATCCCAGGACCCTGGGATCATGACCTGAGCCGAAGGCAGAGACTGAACCCACTGAGCCACTGAGGCGCCCCGGTATAGTATTTTATATATACCAATTTTTCTAAAACACATCTAATTTAGTTGACCTTAGGTATGGGAGAAAAAGGAGGTATTGGGATCAGTAGTCTTTCTTCTAAATTAATGGAAGGTGTTATTCAGGGGGAAAAGACTGTTTACATTTTTACATAGAGGTCTATCTTTATAATCAAGCGAGGTCTTCCACAAGAGAATGAGAAAATGAATTTTATCTGTAATGCCTTTATCTACTTCAGTCATCCTTCCTTTTACGTGCCCCACCCACCCACCCAAACTCTCTCGTCTTTAACACATGAGAAAATGAAGATAGCATTATGGCAAAGGCCAATAAGGGTAATACAGGGAGGGACTGATGACCAAACCAAGTACACCTTTTTGAACTACACTGTGCCACATGGTTTCTGCCCTCATGTACGGTCTGTCCTCTACACAAGGACCCTTCCATTATCAGTTTTGTAAGAATTTGAGGGGCTGACTCCAGTCAACCCTGTGACAGTCAAAAAACTTTACATTTGCTTATCGGATTCTTAAGACCACCTCAGCAGATCATTTTGTTTCTGAGATGTTTGAAAATGACATCCATATCTCATGTTTTATGGACATCTGTTAGTGTGGCATTCCATGTGCTTTACACACATGACTTTTCTGCACACAAACCTGATCTGACAGGGAGAAGCCTGCAGCTCTCCAATAAATGGCTGACTCAATCAGTGAGACGTAGAGCCTAGAGCAGCATGCCGGACAGAGTTGACCTTACAAAAAGCTCAGAGAACGCTGTCTGAGAATTTTCAGGGCTGTTGTTTGAAATGTATCAGCAGAATGGTGAGAAGATATTCTTTACTCTGAGTAGAATGTCTCAAAACAACTTTAGCCACAAACACAGGAAGCTGGAGAAGTAAATGTGACTATGTAGGGGTTTGGAAGAAGAGTTTTTAAATGGAGGTAAGGTCCATAGGTGACAGTTTTGTAGCAAATTGCAAGATTAATTGATCTAATAATTTGTAATAGTATCTTCAAAGTGGAATTATTTTATTGTAATTTAGATAGACTCTGTTTTTGGGTGAACACTCTCTACATAGCCATAGAAATGTCCCCTCATCAAATGAATTAGTAGCTATATTGAACATTAGTAAATAGTTAGTGTTTAAAGGCCAATAATACGTGTCATAATCTTGAGTTCCATAGAAGGCATGTTGCACTACAAATATGAGCTATGTGGTGGGTGAGTATTTTGCTGGTGGCTGTTCTTTGATATTTAAGGTAGATTAAGATGGTTATTTTACTTACGAAGATCATCTGGAGCCATATATGAAAATTACTTAGGTTGTCAATTTCTAACAAACTGTCTTAAGTCAAAAGAAAGATAGAAGGAAGGGTGAATGAAAGGAAGGAAAGAGAAGGGAAGGAAAAAAGATAATGTAACTATGAAGAACAATTTTATACTTATGTATGAAAATTCTCGCTCATTTCCAAATGGTAGCGGCATTGGCCTCACAATTCATTCCAAAGAGACTGTGATGGCAGCAAACAGTTGAATATACCTCTTTCAGTGCATTTGTCGAAAATAGGTTTCATTGTTTATCAGTCAGATTTAATGCATATGAATTACTTAATTTTAGCAAGCATTCAATTATAATTTTTATAATGACAGCCAACTAAATATACACGTGAACTATATCTATCATTACTGATAACAGAAGTTCTAAGGTAGATTTTTTTATGTATGAGAACAAGAATTTACAACACTTTGTGTAATTGGAAAGTACAGAGCAAGTGAGAATATTTTTTTTAATTCCTCAAAGAATCACTGCATTTTATGAAGTAATTCATTTAAATCAACAAATATAATATCATCTCTGAAAATATGAAGGTAGGGTCCATTCTTTGCTAACAGAAACTCTGAGGCCATATTTTTTCCCTGTCTATACTGGACATCCTTTGGCTGAGTCTGTCAGCTCTGTATTTTATCTGTCTTAATGCTAATATTTGGTGTCAAGCTTCTTTCCCACCATGTCAAAGTCGGACCAGTGAGAATGACTCAAAATAGCTTTCCCAGTCAAGGAGAATCAAAACACAACAGAACAAAAAACTGGGTGCTGATAGAAAGGCTGCATTGCGACTGGCTGTTGGAGTTCAGCCAGTGAAAGAGAAAAATGTGGTAGCAAAAGTCGCACCATGTGAATGATTATTGGTGGAAAAAATGTCACACATCATGTGGCCTCTGTCTGTTAATTTAATGTGATGCACTTGAGTGTAAAAATAATGGGCTCTGTCAGCCTTATTAATTATCTATGCTTGTTCTGGAAGTCGGGATTGTGAAATGCCTCCGAACCACCTGATGTAATGGGCCATTTTTGACCTTTCCATGCAAGCCTCTGCATCATGAGCAGTTGCAATCCCAATGGCTACCTCATCTGCAGTTAGGGATGTGGTACTGAGCGGGACTCACATAATAGCAATATTGGTCACAAGGTGATGGAATAATCAATCTTTCTATAGTGGATTTCTTTAGCCTGGTGTGACAAATTTCCTACTTAATGATACCATTCTGATGCTGGGGGCACTTCTTGAGCTCAGGCCGCCTCTGTTTGTCCATTATAGTTTAAATATACGGCATTTATTTTAATGGTAGAAGCAAATTAGTCTGTTATAATTCCTCGTGCACTTCTTTGGTGTATTCTTTAATATGGCCCTCAGAAAGCTGGGAGACAAGCTAGCCAGACAGCGCTCTCACCCTGGGAACTACTAATACTTTCATGTCTGAGAATTTACTAATGGGACATTTTAGGAGGGAAATGTGTGTGGATGAGAAGCTGTGAAGAAAGAGCTGGCCGCAGAGGGCCATTGTTTCTTTCATTCTTCAAGCAAGCTGATCTATTTTGGTGTGTGTGTGTGTGTGTGTGTGTGTGTGTGTGTGTGTGTGTGTATATATACATATATATATATATACATTTACACTATGAACTGCTGAAGGATAAAGAACATGTTTCTTCTTTTCTGTCCTGGATGGATCTTGATACCATGTTAAGTACCCAATGGCTTTGTAATATGTGTTTGTGAGGGGATCGGTGTTCTAGTGAAAATATGTGAAGTTTGAGATGATGATGATGTTGATGATTTATTAAATAGACTTTAGGATCTGATCTAGCCCTATAGATTTTAATATTATGTTGACCTTTCTTACAAAGTTTAGGGGAACATTTTATTGCTAATCTTTTCTGCAGCTATCATGTATCTTGTACTTAAGCAATAGAGTCTTAGATCATTCAGGAAGGAAAAGATCATTATGAAGGGATAAATTTGGAAACTTGATATCAAATATTCAGGTCTGCATGCTATATAAGAATTGTGAAACATTCTAATTAGTGAAAACAATTATTTATATGGTTTCTTCTCATAACTAGATTGATAAACATATTTGGTTATGCCACCTAAATGTATGTCTCACTAACATGGAATAATTAGACAATGTATACCAACAAAACTTTTCCCTTTACTCTTTAACTGTGAAAGCTAATTGTTCAGCTTAAGTCATGGGATATTGAGGGAGTCATTTAACACACCTGAATTTTGATTTTTATTGTATAGAATAAGGGAGTTATGTTTTATGATCTCTAAGGCCATTTTTAGCTCTGAAAGGATTTGGCTCTGTGATTTTGTGTGTTTCTGAGTATGCCGTAAGTGAATGATACTACACTATTTACACCAGGGAAAGAATCATCTTCAGCTATCTGAAATGGCTCTTTTTAGTCAGTTATTCTAGATTATATAACCTATTCATTTTCTTTATAGCTTTTACCACAGCCTATAATTATCTTGTTTATTTGTTTATTCTCCTGTTTGGGGTTTGCCTCTCCATGAGGCTGGAAACTCTCTTGTTCACATATTGATGCCCATTGCTTAGAAAAACTAGTGCCTGCCACATGCGGAGTTCAAGAAATATTTGCTGAATGAATGAATGAGTACATGAATTCAGCCCTGTCCCCATAGTATAGCCTCTTTACCCTTTAAAACAACTTTGCTTGGAGTTCAGTGGAATAAAGATGTGGTTGAAACTACCATTTATGTAAAATAATTACTTGAGGATATGATTGAATGTTTTGCTATACACACACACATACCATCTACATTTTATTTATTTATGGCTTATCACTTTAGCTATTCAAAAGTGGGATTTTCATCGGTAAGTTGTTTGTGTGTTTTGTGTTTTTAGCAAATAACTTTAATTAGTCATTTTGTTCCTAAAATTTATGATTAATTAGCTGTCATACCTGAATACATGATAATGTCTAGGTACATTTTTGGATGATGTAAATAAATTTGCCTGTTGGGGGCATGCATTTTCATGTGCAAGAGGAATTTTTAGCACCACGAAATGTGAATGGTAGATTTTAGAATTCATCGTGGAAAGTAGTACATCTTGTAATCTACTAACAAGCTATTAGAACATCACCTGTTCTTCCGTACTTCAATTATGTAATCTCTCATAACGTGAAAACGTTGGAAAACCTTACCATTTATCCTCATGAACTGGCTGAATTACTCCTTGCTTCAACATATGTTCAAGTTAAGGTCAATGTGGGTGCTGTTTTCTGAGCTGTGAATTTGTGGCAAAGGTAGACCTTTCTTTGTGAGACATTATGGGCCTTACCTCCTAGGGCAGTGAATCCTTTCAAATGAGAAAAAAAAATGTCAATTATGTTAGGATACAGGATTCTAACAACAATGACAATAGAGTTTATTACTACCCTTATAGGACTCTATAATCACTCTCTTTTGAACAGTTAAATGGAGCATTATCTTTCATTGTCCTTGTTGTTTATACACAACATGAAATAGTTTTTCTCACAATGTTCATTTAATCTATGAACTAACATTTTTTCCTTATGGAAGATCTGTCAGATTTTGATAAAAATGTATTTATGACAGTTTATTGGAGACAAACATTTGCAGCCTCTGATTATGATTCGCCCCCTCAGTAGATCTGGGAACCATTCCCCACAAGTAGAGCTAAACCCATGTGGGTTTCATAAGCACACTTGAGATTAGAAATTCTTCAGGAGGTAAGAACAAACCCAGCTGACATTCTAAGGAACACAGATTTTGGTGGTATGGTCGGGAAAAAAGAGGGAAAATTATTTGCACTTTTTTTTGCCTGTAAGACCTTTGCTGTGCCTCAGCCACTGTGGGCAAACATGCTCATCAGTACATCCTTGCTGTGTAGCAGGAGTCAAACAAGAGACTTTCATCACAAACTTCAGCCAGTATCACACATGAGTGTATATGTATTCCCATGGACTTGGATTTTGACAATTCTGGAACGGCAACTCATTGCATATTAATTAAGTACAACTGGTTCTGAATTGTCTTTAGAAAGGTGCAAATTATGGCTTCAAAGTGACCCAATAGAGTGCAAATGAACGTTAGCACAACATTTCTAAAATAGAATCGTTTTAAATATACATATATAGATGTGAATTCCGAGTCCGTCTACTTCAATTTTTGGTCGGGAGTTTACTGCCTTAAAATGGGAAATAAATGTGTGAATGCTATCAAGGGTGTGAAATCCTCCATTTGTATAGACTGGAAACTTGGTAATAATTATGAATCTAGAAATAGCAGAAATTATACAAAAGTTTAGCAACATTTTAATTTTAAATGCAAGTATTTCAGAGGAAGAGTTTAAATCTGTTTGGAGAGCTTTTCTTGCAGTCTTTGATACTAAAAAGTTAGGGATTTCCAACCAGCTTTTATAAATGCTAATTTTCTTGTAATTTTTAAACAGAAAATTGCCTTGACTAATCTCTTTTCTTTCAAAAGCTGCTTATTCTAAGTGTGTCTGAATCTGATAAACTCAGGAGCCCCGACTTAACCTAACCTAAATGAAACTTAACCTTTTCTCCCTTCTCACATGAGTGGACAATGGGTCTCAGCTGCACAGAGCATTAGAGAAGCTTGCCCAGTCTCTAGGCCAGCTGGAAGGCCAGGCTTCCCTGCTTTTCAGCCAAATAGATGCTGGCGCTGAGTTACCCTAGGGCAGAGGTTTAACACAGTTTGAATGAAGCTTGGATTTTGAAGTATCCATCCCTTTAGGTTGATGTCACTGGGAGTCCAAGACTCCTCTTTCATTAACTGGCCTCTCACATCGATGGCAATAGTGACACAAAACAGCCAACCACTAAAACAGTTGGTTCTCTTTTATTATTTGTAATTTTGTCTATTTGCATGAGAGCCTGGCAGCATATGGCCTGATGAATTAAAAAAAACAAAACCCTGTAAAGTCTCATCTACGGGCCAGAGCCTCCAGCTCATGGCACTAGCAGGGGCCAGTGGTGCTCCACCTGCCACTTGTCTGGAGGGTGAGGGCATAAACTGATGACCTACTAGGTTTCCGCCGCCAAATAGCACTCGGCTGATGCCATGATTTAATTCCTAACAGTACTGTCACAAATGGCTAGAAGTGGCAACACCCACTGTTTCCGTGGTAAATCCGATTGGCAAGCTACCTGCTCTTTGCCCTACCTAGTATTCTATGCTAATTATGTCCTATCAGGTTAACAGCAATAGAGGAGCAGAAATGTTTCTAACCCAATGCACACAAGTCAGTTTTGAGGAGGAGAACGTAGGCATGTAGGGATGCATGTTTACATTTTCATACCCTGCTAAAGGGATGAGCAGCAAACCAGGGGAAAAGAAATCTTTGCAATGCATCTGTTTACTCTTTTTTACACACTTGGTCATTTCAAAGTCAAAAATTTATATAGATCTTACATGTTGGTTTTTCTGAATTAGCCATTTTCTTCAGCTGTCAAGTTGCATCAAAGGAATATATTTTATGGTTTCTTCTGAGAACTGAACATTTCTTTGTCTGAAACAAGGAAATTAAAATTATTTGGATTCCTACTTCAGAGTTAAAACAAATTGCAAACCTTATTGTTTCCTTAATATTGTATGTATGTGATCCTATAATGTCAAACAAACCATATACACATAGAAACAATGTGCAGACTTTCACTAATTTGTTATGAAGGTCAAAAAAAGTCATCTTGAAAGCCAAAGTCCATTTGCTAACCCATTTTGATGTAGTTTAGAAATCCTTTATTTCTCCTGCATTTTAAGATTACTAAATACATGCGTACTAAAGATGTGTGAGTCAGAATTGCCAGCGATCAAAGAAAGGAAGAGGTAATTTGGGGGGAAAAGCTTCTATGATCTTTCAGGTCAGGTCATAATCCCAGGGTCCTGGGATGGAGCCCTGCGTCGGGCTCTCTGCTTGGTGGGGAGACTGCTTCTTCCCCTCTCTCTGCCTGCCTCTCTGCCTACTTGTGATTTCTGTCTGTCGAATACATAAATAAAATCTTTAAAAGAAAAATTGGAAAGAGATGAGATATTAAGCTTGGTCCCTTCTTTATGGACCCAATTAAGGAAAGACTAGAGATACACTCAAATGTTCAGCCATATTCTATTTAGAAAAATAAGTTCAAGAACATTGATTTTACTGGATAAAATATAGCTGGGAACATTCTCTAATATATGAACAGACTGTTCCAAATGTTTATTTGTAATTTGGTATTCAAATTTCCATATATAAAATTCAAATAGTAAAATTATTTTACCTATAATTTACCTATTTTTTATTTTACCTACAATGTTTTAGGCTCTACTTTCTATATATTGTTAATTAGAGAGGAAAAACATCCCGAGTACCAAGGTAATTTCCTGGAGCATACTTGCACCTGGACCTCCATCTTGACATAAAGCAAGCAAACAAACCAAAACCCGAAATAGTTTAGACCACATCCTCCCATATTTTCTAAGGAGTAAGACAGAGGTTCAGCAAGGAAAGGGCTGAAGGATGAGGTTATTTGCTTAGATTTGCAGTGGAGCATGGCAGTGGGAGATGGGGATGTCTGAGTGGTAGAGTGTATTAAGCCCACACTCTTAGTTTCAGCTCAGGTTGTGACCTCAGGCTCTTGAGATTGAGTGCTGGTTGGGCTCAGGGAGGAATCTGCTTGGGACTCTTTCTCCCTCTCCTTTTGTCTCTCCCCCTACATACATTCCTACCACACCACTCCTCCTATACCACTCCTCAGCCCCGAGTGCATGTAAGCTCTCTGTCTCTAAAAGAAATCTTTTTTTTTTTTTTTTTTTTTTTTGTTAAAGATTTGCAGTGTAATTCTGGGAAAACACTTTGAAGACTGCTATAAATGTAAGCATTCCAAATTCCAGCGATTGGGATAGATTGGAGTACTTAAGAGTTTAAGAGCTGGGTAGGATTTCCAAGATCACCAAGTTAGGCATATCCTTCTAATTTGAATAAACTGAACGAAGCTCTTTTTCCTCCCTCTTTCTTTAATTCACAAACACAGGTTAGGTCTAAAGAATCTTTACAGCTTTGCCTGGCCCATTTATCTTCTTGGTATGATCCAAGCTAGTTATATAGCAAGATTTACAGAATATTTGAAGCCTACATGCTAAGAAATATTTATTTTTTGTTGCAACCTTCTTTCATTAAAGCATCCATTCTGTGAGTGGAGTCTACTCATTGTGCAAATATTTCTCAGGTTTCTGTCCTGTGCACTGTATAGTCTTAGCTAATGGGTAAATACAGAAGTAAATAAAATGGGGCTTCTTCTTTCAAGACAATTATTTTCTGGGGGTGCATGGGTGGCTCAGTTGGTTAAGCATCTGCCTCTTGATTTTGGCTCAGGTCGTGATCTCAGGGTTATGAGATCAAGCCCCATGTCAGCTCCCCACTGGGTATAGAACCTGCTTGGTATTCTCCCTCTTCCCTCCCTCTGCCTCTTTCCTCCCTAAAAAAAGATTATTTTCTAGGTTAGAACAAAAGATAAGAGTAAGTCAAATAGCAATTCAAGAGCTTAGTCAGGAAAGTAAATGAATGCTTCCAAAATGAATTTTAGATGAGCAGGGCTGGAGTTCAGAGGAGGGAAGGAGTGCTGTAGCAGCATTGAGATAGACTGACCCATGACAGGGCAGGGTAACTGAGGCTGGCATGTAAAGTATTTGAGTGAGGAAAGTAGAACAGAAGCACAGAGCATGGGCAATAAAAGGACTCAGTACCAATGGATGATTTATTGGAAAGAGCAGGTTTAGTGTATGATACCTACATTAAAGCCATAGTCATCCACTAATAAGCTGATAGGAGCAGTAATAACCTCTAATGGTGGAATGGCCCTGAATTTGTTGGGGGGAGGAGGGGAGGTAGTCAGGGTTCATCTCTCCTACACTCCAGAAATAACGGTTTTGGAGGAGAAGTTAGACTTTTCCTGTCTTCATATGTCTTTTCCATTCTTCAGATGTGAAATAAGGGATTTGCGTTGGGTGGTTTCCAAAATCCCATCCATCTCATTGTTTCTAAGGGATCAATTTTGATGAAAGGAGGATAGTGGGGTAGTTGCCGAACAAAGGGATGGGAGGAGTCTAAGGAAAGGGGGTTCTAAAGAGGATAGGAAGGGAGGGGGAGTGATTGGCAGCACACCAAGAAGTGGTGAACTAAGGAGAGGCAGGTGTGTCTAGAGAGGCATTTCTGGAGTTTGAAATGGCATCTGGGTCTGGCCTCAGCATTGGCACCACTCTGTCAGACTGCCTTCTGTTACAGTACCCTGTTCCCTAACACTTCTTCTCTCTCCCACACTTCCTTCAGGGTCCTTTCTCTGCCCTCTCCTTTCCCTCCCCAACAATGTAGTACCAGACAGTAAAGATCAGAGCACAGAAGAAATGGTTTATCTGCTTCCCGAGACCATGCTTTTCCCTTTTAGATTTGCATAGTTTGAATTGCTGTTGGTGGTGGTAACTGCAACTCTGCTCCTTCGGTTTGCATGTCCAAGGCCCATAGCTTGAGCACTGTTTCCTTCAAAGCTTCCCAGTCGAACCTAGCAACTACATTTTCAAGTATCTCCAGCTCTGTGTGGGACAGAGGGAATATTAGTTAGGAGCAGTGACCAAAAAGAGACCTAGTGAAGGTGCCTCTAGGGATCCCAGGGGAAAAAGACTGCTTATCAAAGGAGCAGTAGTAGCTATGGCCTGGGAGCTGGCCTCAGTACGCAAAGCAAAGCGTTTCTTTGTTTGCTAATTGCAGCCATATGTGGTAGTTCCATTAACATCTATTTGTTGAGATCTACCATGTGCCAGATACTATTAAAGCTGCTGTAATTCTCTCTTAGGTCTAAGTCATTATGTTAAATGAAAATGGAGTGGATATACTTTCTTCAAAAGGGATTAGTATTTTAAAATCTCTTTCTATTTCATGAGTTAGCATTTAGAAAATTCACCATTGTGAAACTGTTAATATCTTTTTTTTCTCCTTGGGCATGAGCTATTATATGTTATAGAAAGCACCTTGATAGATTTTGTTAACACTTCTCTTTTAAGTGATCAATCTTTAAAATATTTCTGAAGAAGTATTACATGGATATGCTTGCCATTTATTTTTATTGTGAAAGAAATGGCTCCTGAAGTTAAAAATCATCTTGTTAATGTCTCCATCTCATCCCTGGTCAGGATCCTCTGTATTCCATCAATATGAACTAGCTGCTGTTCTCAGAACATACTATATGATATTGTGCCTCTGGATCTTTGCATATGCTGGACTTCTAGTGGGGAATGCATTTCCTTGCATGGAAAATGCCCATGTGATGTTCTTACAGTTCAAAAATCTCCTTTGACCAATTCTTTCACCCCCAGTTAGATTGCCCATCTCCCCACTGGGGCCCAATATAGTCTATATTAACTTTTATTATCCTCTCACATGCTGGACACAGTTACTGGCTCAGTTTTCTTAACCCAGCCAGATTTTACAACCTCCAGGGCAGGGACTGTGTCTTATTTGTGGTTGTATTCTCAGGGCATGAAGAAGAGAAGCTTAATATACAGACATCTAATAATTTAGATGAGTGAATAAATGGATGAGTGGATGATCAAATAAACGACATAGGCGTGCATATCTTCACCCCCTAGGAACACACTGTGCTAGTATTGGGAGGAATGCAAAGAAATATGAGATGGATCCTGTCCTGAAGGTGCTTACAAGACACAGTAGTGATGTAGTCTAAGACATGCATGGAGTGGTTCCTGGATAATAGGTCTTAAAGGAAGAAGCCTTCCTTTCTCAAAAATACAGTCTATTACAAAAAGTTTTGGTAAGGTGGAAGAAATATTTTAAAAAAGCATAACTCTGAGGTTAAAATTATGGTCAGAATGCTTCACTACTCCATGTGTGAAGGTAGTGGGAACACTAAGCCAACTAGTGTTAAACACTACCGTTGACTTCTCAGTTTTACTAATTGGTGGCTGACCTGAACTTAGCACATTCTGTGTTAGATTGCTCAACCTGTCTGCTCCGCAGAAAGCCGCCTCCGTAACCACTACTTGCTTTCTTTTTTCGAGTTAGTCTACACCCAAAGCCACTGTCAGATGTCACAGGGATGAGACTTCACAAGGTAAGTTAAAACAAAACAAAACAAAACAAAACAGGAACAAATGCTTTTCAAAACAGAATCTGGTGAAAGCACTGGCTCAAGAATGATAAGCACCACTTTGCAGGGTTCCCTAGTTTTGGGGTGTGGAAGGGACGTATAGCTACCTGGGTTTGGTGGAATTAAAGATGGTGTGAGTGAAGTGAGACAGAGCCTGGGGTCCCAAGTGGCGTGTCTGAAAAGGAAGCAGGTTATGTTGTCTAGACAAGAGGAAATGCATTATTTTTTTTGATGGAAGATGATTGGAATTTTAAAAGTCAAATGATAGGACTAGAAAATATAACTGATGTTTTATTTCTTCTTTTTGTTTCATTCTGAAAGTCTGTCTTTAAGTCCAAAGTGGAAATTTAAACTTATAAAGTGATCCACAGAGATAAAGGCCTGTTGCTCAGCAGGGATCCTCTTTTTCTTCCCACATCAAGAGTTGTAAATTTGGGATGGATTCAAGACCATGTCTAAGAGTATGTAGCTATTTTAAATGGGGTTTGATACTCATTTAAAATGCTGTGTATGTTTCAATGTTTGAAATCATTTCTTTTTTCCATATCGTCGGTATTAGATTACTAAGGCATCCTTAAACCTTCTTTTTCATGAAAAAGGAACACAGACTTGGCAGGTTATTTGCGGTTTGTGTTCTTCAAGACCCTGTCTCCCATTGAGCTTCAGGGCTTTTGTGCTTTTTCCAGGCTGCTTCCACTTTTCCCCTTTCATCCCTCATACAATGTAAGGTAGATCAAGTGAGAAAGAAATCCTGAGGTTCTGTGTAAAGACTGGACAATGATAATTACAAAGGGTCCTTTCAGTGTTGATATTTACACATCTTACACATTTTTATTGCTATAAACTAGTTTATTATCATTACACTTGAAAGTCCGCATTTTGGCATATTTCAAAGACTATTTCCTACCAACCTAGACAATTATATCTTGTGTTGATACGTGTTGGGCCTTGTAGCAAGCTCTCCTGGCCAGGAGCTGTGTTATATTTGTGCTAATTTAAAGTCTCCAGTTCTGGCTCTGGTATCTATTACTACAGAGGCCAATGGATCTGAGATGGCACCAGAATTTCATTTTTATTCTCAACCTGAGATGATACTGTTGTTCACATAGTGAAACTATCCTATTTCTCACCAGTGGCTCTAATATCCGCACCTCTCTTTGGATTTGACGGACATGATAAGCTAAGGAGAAAAGTCTGCATGTGTATAGCTTTTCTGTACATATTTTCTCTTCTTCTAATACTCTTTCAGGTTATCAGCAGATTTTATAGAATAGCAAACTCAAATGCCTGGCAAAAGCTGTGTGGACTCTCTAGAGCCAGGCTGCCTGCATTTTAAATTCCTAACCCACTACTACCCAGTTATGAGATCTTACGCAAGTTACTTAATGGCCTTCTGCCTTAGTTTCCTCATCTGTAAACGAATGGTTTCTATTACACTGGGTTGTTAAGTGAGAAAATTTATGTGAAGTGTTAACAACTAAGTATGTCACATAGTAAGGACTCTTTACCTTCTTATCAAACAGAGATAAATAAGTGTTTAATTCAAACAGAAATTAGCAAGTGTTCAACTTCCCTAACAGATGGGGAAATGAAAATTAAAGTAACAAAAGATACCACTTTACACACATCAAATTATTAAAAGAAAATTGCACTTGGTATCAGGGAACCATTATACTTATAAACAGCTTGTAGAAATGTCAATTGTGACAACCTGTTCGGAAACCAATCTAGCAAGATCTGTGATGTTTATTGTGGCATTTTCTAAAGTGCCTACCATAGCCTACCACGCCCTACAGCATCCGGGCCCTGGGCGTGATATCTTGCTGATGCCTTTGCCTCCGTCCTAGTGCTCATTGCGCATCAGTCACAAGGGCATTGCCGCGTTGCCCTTTGTCTTCAGTCACTCTGCACACGCTCTCCTTTCAGACCCTCCGTGCTGTTCTACTCTCAGTCACTCACTCTGTGCTTGTGCTCTCCTTTCAGAGACCTGGTGCTGTTCAGTCTACTTGATCGCTCTTCTCCTAACACTCCTTCTTGTTTACTCTCTCAAACCTTTCAGGTTGTCTGAGAGCAGTTCTCCCTACCTCTGCATTTAAAGTAATAAGTAATTTCCTGTAACCTTCTATTTCCCTATTTAGCTTTAGAAAAATATCACATTATGTTACATAATAAAGCGTTGTCCATCCCCTCTTCTAGAATGGATGTTCTGTGAGGGCAGGGACTTTGTTCACTGCTGTTCCTGGAGTCAAACCAGATGGTACTAGAGGGCCATCTGATAAAGACATGTTGCCTGAATGAATTTTTTGTAGTAGCAAATGAACATATAAACAAAAGGTAAGAGAATGGTGATGAATTGTGACATATCAATAACATGAAGTATTACCAACTCCTGAGAAGAATGAATTAGAGCTATATCGCGGAGGGGTTTCTAAAATGTATTATGGAAGAAGTACAGGAACAGGAATGTGTATATAATACGGCCCCAAGCAGTGATCAAACCTTACACCTATACATGATTTCATGGGAATGGGTATAGAAACACACTCACCAGGTTGTAAATGTTGATTATCTAGGGAAGAGTGTACAGGATGATTGTTGAGCAGGATGTAGAAAGGGAGCCAGAAGGCTACAAGTTGGAGGAAAGGCAAATAAAATGATTGCCAATATGGGATCCAGCTTCACACCAGCTTCAGTCACATCCTTCTCCACTGCCACTCCCACCGAGGCTTAGTGTCAGGCTCTGACACCAGGCGGCTGATTCACCCCAGTTCAGTAGTCTCCTTTGGGAGTCAGTGTTGATGTTCTGGTAGAGGTTCCAGGAAGTGTACACAAGTCTTGCCCTTGCCTATCACTTGAAATCTTGCATTCTCTGAGAAAGCTATTTGTCTTTTACCGAGTACTTTACTTTTGTTTTTTATGCAAGGAGTCCTTGATGCTCTGTGGTTGTTACTTCTCACCTTTCGGGGGTTCTGAAGAAACACTGTGAAGTTGATTCCTGACTGCTTGGGCCTTTTCTGTTCACTAGGGCCCATAAGGCTCCTGAGCCAGGGAAGTGTACCTGGGAGGATGACAGCATTGATTAATGGTAATGTGCTTTGCATACCTTTGCATACATGTAGGGAACTCTATGGAGCTCTCAGAAATTTTGGGAAAAAATAACAAATAGAAATGATAAACATTATTTATTTATTTATTTAAATATTTTATTTATTTGACAGAGAGAAATCACAACTAGGCAGAGAGGCAGGCAGAGAGAGAGGAGGAAGCAGGCTTCGCGCTGAGCAGAAAGCCCGATGTGGGGCTTGATTCCAGGACCCTGGGATCAAGACCCGAGCTGAAGGCAGAGGCTTTAACCCACTGAGCCACCCAGGCACCCCAGAAATGATAAACATTTTGAAAATAAAGCAGCATTACCTTAGAAATACAAGAAAGCAGAGGTAAAATATATGGTTTAAATCACTAACAGTACAATTGATGACCAGGAAAAAAACCCCATATTTTCAGGTAAGAATATATCCCCTTTATCATACAGCTCAGTTCTCTGAGCTTTATATTTATTAGTCTGATTGTATTTTCTACCAGCTCTAAGGATGGGATTGTGTCCTGTTTTTACTGACATTGGATGGCAGTTTACATTCATCCATTTGTCTTCACTTTAAATATAATAATTTAGGGATGCTAATTCTAAACTTAGACTCCCTGAAGGCAAGATAACATTTCATAGTGACTGATTTTAGAAGACAAAATTGTTTTGCTACAATATAAGTGTACCATTACTTCTATCTTTACAGAGTTTCTAGCTTATTACTGTCTTAAAGATGAACATCAATAGTATAACTTGAAAAAGACATAAAAAATTGTCCTAGTGCAAAAAGAAACCGGGCCAAAACGTGCCACAAGCCATTTTGGACATTTTTAAGCTAGTTCAAAAATTATTTTCCTGAGAGGAGAAAAAGATGTTTAAATTCTGAATTTGAGAAAAATCCTAAGAATATTTATCTGAAACTTAGGTTTTCTTGAGCAGTTTCTTCCATCAACATATTTATAAAACACAATTCTTTCTTTTTCTAAAAAAAAAAAAAAATACATAATATGAAGAAGAGACATGGGGGTGATAGACTAACATCATGTAAAAATTCTGAATTTCAAACATGCATGCTTAATAATCATCAACCAACAACAAATTGCAGTTATTAGTAATTGTTTTCTTTTACTACAAATGCTGGGACTTGATAGTACCTTGCTTAGGACAGAAGTCTCTTGATTGTGTGAACTAGCATAACTCAAAAGAAATATATTAATAAATCAAAAAATGGAAATACCCTTTTCACTTTTTTTTTTTTTAAGTTATGTTGGAGGAAATCAGTAGTATATAAAGGGCAGTAGGTTGAACTGCTGCTCTTTCTGTGGTCTCATGATTGATCTTTCACCTTTTGTTGCTTTAAGTAAACTCCTCTGAAAAGCTGTTTGTATAGGGGCAAGGAAGAAAGGGTTGGGGGGTTTTGTAGTGTCCTTTTCAAGATTCATGAGCTAGACTTGAATAAGAAAGCCATGCTGAATACCCATGCTATTAGAATTATGGGGGAAGTTTACATGTGTTGATTAGCTGAGAAGCTCACTTTCAGTATTATCATGCTACAGTCATTCCACTTGTGTTCTGATAAAAGTTAGTATAGATATTAGACATCAGCTCGATGACTCCTGACAAGACCTGTCTAGCACCCTAGGGTTTTGTTTCATTGTAAAGTCTAACATCTTTACCCTTTTTAAGATCTTGGAACCTAAAACAATTAAATAATGTACTTCAATCTTATTAGTAGAAAAAATAGAAGAGAAAATTAGTAGCAGAAAATGTATTGACTAACTACAATGGCCTTTCATCCTGAACACCTAGCGTCACCCTGGAGAATCTTCACAGTAATTGAAATAAAAGCCTTAGCGAGCTCTTCCCTGTATTATAAATGTGTCTGCCAAGCACATATGCCAAGCAATATGCTCAGAAGCATATTAATGGACAGCTGTTTAAGATAATATTCTTTATAAATGTCATTGACCTATCCACTCCATATTTCTAGTCTCTTCTAAGAGTTATAATTTTATGTTCTCATGTTAAAACTACATGAATATAATTCATTTTCAATAAAATGTCACCAAAGAATAATAAACAGAATGTCTTTCTTTTAACTATACAAATGTACTGATGTTATCTGCTACTCTAGAAACAATAGGAAGTGCTAAAAAATAAGTTGAGAAATAATTTCACTTGGAGAGCTCGTTAAATGTTTTAACATGATTCAGATATGAAAATCATGAAACTAAAAAAATAAAAATAGGCAGGTTACCAGGAACATAATGAGCAATATGTAAGTATTTTCACCTGTGAATATGGAGATCTTGAAAATAAGCATTTAAAAAATTTATAACTGGGGCGCCTGGGTGGCTCAGTGGTTTAAGCCGCTGCCTTCGGCTCAGGTCATGATCTCAGGGTGCTGGGATCGAGTCTCGCATCGGGCTCTCTGCTCAGCAGGGAGCCTGCTTCCCTCTGTCTCTCTCTGCCTGCCTCTCCATCTACTTGTGATTTCTCTCTGTCAAATAAATAAATAAATAAATAATCTTAAAAAAAATTCATAACTAAAATTTACTGAGTGGAGTAAACTTTTAATATTTTATTTTATGATCCACACATTTTTTTATAAAATTAATTTGCATAAATGCTTAATTTCTGTACCATCTCTTAATTCCATTCTCTTATATTTTCTTTCTGTATACCGACACATACACATACACACTTTTCTCTTTACTAAATACAAACATGGAATATTCTGGTGAAAATTGAAAGATTGAGGTCAGTATATAATTTCAGATAATGGCAGCTATAAACACTAGAATTTTATTTAGAAAATACAAAGGAAGTATTCCTAAGAAGTGAAAAAATAATTACTTTGTGCAGGCTAATTTTACATGATTATGGAACATATGGATAAAATTATATACACCAAAATTATTCATAAACTGTGACTTTGATGACAAATTTCTTCAGTGAATAACTTTATATAAAAATGAAGAGCAATTTGCTTTTGTGACAGTGAGACACATTCTTCCATTAGTGGCATCTATGTGAATAAAGACTTTGCAGATCCTCTGGGTTCCCTAACCAATAAAGTGGATCTCATTGTAGATCTATCTGAGCCTTGTCCCGGGCAGATGATGCTGCAAGAGTCAGCATGTTAAGTAGGCTTCATCTAGGACAGTGACGAGTCCCTAATGTGAGGAATAGAGCTTCTCTGGGCTTCAGCATAATGCTCTAACTTCTGGTTGCAGATTATACCTTCATTTACTTTTGTTTACTTTCAACTAGACAGGATGTCTGTAAGATTCATGAAGAATGAGCCCTGGCTCTTGGCCACGAGAAAGTTCAAATCCTTTCTTGTATGTTACTTTCTAGAGCTTTCCCCCCACAATTTTTATGTATTGCTCTGTAACCAACAACCACAAGTTTATATTTGCTTTTTTTTTCTTTTTCTGAAACCCCCCCAAGTAAATGTGTTAGAAATTGGAACAGATTGTCTGATTGTCACTTGCCCTGTGATTATTAGATAGTTTATTATATTTATTATTTTGAACGGTCTGTTTGTGCTGCTTTCCTTTTACTTAAGATATACATTGGTATCGCTTTCCACTGAGAGAAATCCAAAAGGAATTTTTGCTTTTACAAAAAAAAGAAAAAAGGCAAGAAACAAAAATAGCATTCAGCATTTTTTTTTTTTTTTTTTTTTGCAGTGAGTGAGGCAGGATAGATAGAGGCGGTGTTTACCCCAGCTGCGAGAGAGACCCCACCAGCTTCTTCAGGAACCACACCCAACATCTCGGTGTCTGCCATAGCTTTGAACTGTGTCTGAGAGTATCTGACTTTATCTAGATTCGTTTTGTGGTTCCATCAGTAAGATGTGCCCTAAGAGAGGTTTTTGGGGGGGGTCTTGGAATGCTCAAAATCTGTTACCTATAAATTAGTAGTAATTGCATCTTTGCCTTTTCTCCATTCTGGCTTATAAAATTTCATGGGCACACTCTACTTTCAGGTAGTGGGGGAAGCTGTACTTAGTGAAGTTTATCCTTTGCTAACAGACTTATTATTGAGTGGACATGACTTCTAAGCCATTAAAAATAATATACTGTCTTGATCTGCATCTTCCAGATCCAATATGAATTAGCCAAGCAGCTGGGCTGGGCAAGGGTGTTTCTGGCTCCAAGAGAGAGAACAGTCTTTCTTTCGTGGAAATGCACATAACTTATGAAGTTGGAGGCAGAAACATGGACGGGGATAAGATTGTCCAGGAAGAGGGAAAATAAAGAAAAGAGTACAAAATAGCAGCCTGCTGATTCAAAATTTAAGCTAAGAAGGAAAGACTCAGAAACTGAAAAGGAATAGCCTGCACAGAGAGGACGAAGGGAGTCGTGAGAAGATTGGAGCCATCTGTAGTGTCAAGTGTTGCAACAAGCTTAGGAACGGGAGAGCAGGGAGAACAGACAAGCAAGCTCAGGGAAGCTGGTGCCTGAGACTTCACGGGGGCTTCCAGAGAGCAGTTTCAGAAGAGCTGAGAGGACTGGGAAGTGAAGCCACGGGCCACAAGCAACACCTGCAGAAATATCTGGTGATGGGGAGGAAGAAGTAGCGTGGATACGCTGAGATAGAAGCCTGAGGGAAGAGGTGCATTGGATTTTTTTGTTCCTGGCAATAAAATTCCAATTCTGATAAAAATATGAGGATTTCATCTAGAAGGTCTCAGGGCTTTTGCTTTAATATAACAAAATAGAAGTGAACAAAATAGAAAAAGTTAATTTAAGTCTCTTGACATAAATTATATTAAGCTTAAACACAAAATGTATTTATTTATGAACTCTAATGAGCTTAATTTAGGATACACTGATACATGAATATTAGTTAAAATGACAATGTTCACACTTTCTGTTTCTGTGAATACTTTGTATCAGTACTCTGTTGATGATACATGACAAATACAAGGCTCTTAGTTCAACATTACATTAAAATGCATTTTGTCTTCAAAATATGCTAGCATGTTTCAGGGGCGCCTGGATGGCACAGTTGGTTACAGCACTGACTCATATTTGCAGCTCAGGTCATGATCTCAGGGTCATGATTATAGAGCCCCAAGCTGAACTCTGTGCTCAGTGTGGAGTCTGCTTAATATTCTCTCTCCTTCTCCCTCTGCCACTCCACCCTTGTGTGCGTGCACTCTCTCTTTCTCTCTCTCTCAAAATAAAGAAATAATTCCTTTAAAAAATATGCTAGCATGTGTCCTAGAAATATAAGAAAATATTTTCTCTATAATGGAGAGTTTCGAGTGCAACTTCTGAAAATAACATTGGCGGGGAGGGGGGGACAAAAAAGGCAGCTTCTGTAAATTAAGATAAAAAATAGTCGTGTTAAATAAATATTAGGGACTAACAAAAAGGAACACATGTAAAAAGACACAAGAATGGTTAAGTTTTACATTCCCTTAAATAAATCTGTATTCCTACTGGTTCAGCCTGTATGGTGATGAGATGCTTCAAACTTGATATTGGCTGGATTTAAGCAACTTAAAAAAACAAAGTGTTTGTTGGGAGCTTCTTCCTCTTAAACATCAACTTTTGGTTTTTCTTAAGGCAGTATCCTAGGTCCCCATCTCTCTTGGGAGTACTCCTTCCCTGTGTGGCTTCATTTGTTCCCAAGGTTTGGAGTATTGTCTGCACACTAATGACTACCACGTCTGTATCTGCAGCAAACACTGCTGTGCCAAACTCATTGTCTGCTTTTTTTTCCTCCTTGTCCTCCTGCATCTCCTCCTTTTTCTTCTCACAGCTTAATCAAGGAATAATAATTGGCAAGCAATAAATGGCTCATATTTAAAATGTATAATTTGGTAAGTTTTGACATATGTATTTGCCCATGAAACCAGCACCACAAATAAAATGGTGGCTATAATGATCCCTCCCAAAACTTCCTCATGCCTTTCCCCCACCCCCTCACTAGTCCTCAGGTGACCAAATACCTGTTTTGTCACTGTGTATTGGTTTATGTATTCTAGAATCTTACACAAATGCAGTGATTTGGTATAAACAGTAGAATGATCCTTTAGCATTTAAAAGGTTTCAGGGCTATAGCTTTAAAATGACAAAGCACAAATAAGCAAGGTTACTTTAAAGAGCTATTTGAAATAAATTTTTCAATATTTTTTTTAATCTGGCATTTTTTTTCACTCATATTGATTACTCTGATTCATCCATGTTGCTGCATTTACCAGTAGTTCATTGCTTTTTATTGCTCAACGGTAGTATTCCATTGTACTGGTTTTCCATTGTATGAATATCCATTTACCTACTGATGGGTATTTGAGTTGTTCTAAATTTTGCCTGTTACAAATAAAACTGCTATACATATTTGCATATGTTTTAACTGATCTTGGGTAAATACTGAGGGTTGGAATAGCTGGATCACATGGTAGATGTATGTTAAAAATTGGGGGAAGCAGCTGAACTGATTTCTAATGCAGTCATACCATTTTTTTTTTTTTTTTAAAGATTTTACTTATTTATTTGACAGACAGAGATCACAAGTAGGCAGAGGCAGGCAGAGAGGAAGGGAAGCAGGCTCCCTGCTGAGCAGAGATGCTGAGAGAGATGGTGCAGGGCTCAACCCCAGGACCCTGGGATCATGGCCTGAGCTGAAGGCAGAGGCTTTAATCCACTGAGCCACCCAGGTGCCCTGCAGTTGTGCCATTTTTAATCCCACCACCAGGGCATGAGAGCTCTAGTTATTCCTTATACTTGTCAACACTTGGTATGGTCAGTATTTTTATTTTAAATCTAATATGTGTGTACTGTTACCTCATTGTAGTTTTAATTTGTATATTCCTAGTAACATGATGTTGAGTATCTTTTCTGTGTTTATTTCCTACATGTATATCACTTTTGGTGAAGTATCTGTTTACATCTTTTGCCTATTTTTTAATTGGGTTGTATCTTACTGAGATACAAGTCCATTACTAGATATTTGATTTGCAAATACTTTTTCCCAGTCTGTGGCTTGTGTTTTCATTCTCAACGGGGTCTTTCAAAGAGCCGTTGCCTTTTATTTTGATACTTTTGGTGTCGTATTTTTAAAATATTTGCCTAAACCAGAGTCACAACAATTTTCTCCTATATTTGCTTCCAGAAGTTTTATAATGGTATGTTCTACATTTAAGTGTAGGGTCTGTTTTGATTTTTTTTTTTCCTTTTTGGTATAAGGTATTGATCAAAGTTCATTTTTCTGCATATGGATATCTAAGTTTCTAGATATGCATGGGACCACTTTTTGAAAGACCATCCTTTCTCAATGAAGATACCTTTTCACCTTTGTATAAACAAAACAAAACAAAAAAACAAAACAAAACCCCAAAAACACTGTCTGTCCATGTGTAGTTCTATTTCTGTACTCTATTCTGTTTCATTGACCTATTTATTTTCATGCCAATATGACACTACTTTCATTAAGTAGTTTATACCCATATTGAAATCAGGTAGTGTTACTTTTATAACATTTTACCCCCAAAGTTGTTTTGGCTCTTCTAGGTCTTTTCATTTCCATATGAATTTTAGAATGACCTCAGTGAAACTCTGTTTATTTTGTGATTCTCTTTTTTTCTCATTCCTTCATTTTGATAATTCTTATTAGTTGCCGTATCTTTCAGTCCACTGTGCCTTTTCTTTTGCAAAGACTAACTTCCTTTTCATACAATTCAGTGTATTTTTCATCACAGACATTGCAGTTTTCATCTCCAGAAGTTTTGTCTTTTATTATATCTTCCATATCTCTCCTTGAGTTTTTGAAAATATGGGGAAAAAATTCTATAATAATCATTTTAATATTCTTGACTGCTAATTCTATCATCTGTGTCATTTTTAGGTTAGTTTCATTGATTGGTTTCATTGATTGGTTTATTTATTTATTTATTTTCCTTATGATGGATGAGACTTTCCTGATGCTTTGCATGCCTGGTAATTTTTGAATTGATGCCAGGCAGTGTAAATTTTATCTTGTTTATGTGAGATATTTTTTTATTCCTATAAATAATTTTGAGCTTTATTTGGAAAATATTTGATTCCTTTAAATCTTTAAAGATTTATTAGATGGGATCAGAGCACTGTTGAGGGCAATGACCATTACTATAGCAAGATACTTCTGAGTGCTTACCTAATGCCCCATAAATCATTATTTTCCAGTCTGGCTGTTGTGTACAGGACTATTCCCAGCCCATGTAAACTGTAAGTTAAATTACCTCTCAACCTTTAGGTGGTTCTTTCTCAGTGCTCAGGTAGTTTCTTCAAACGCATGTGATGGTCAGTGCTCTACTGAATAAAGGAATTCTCTGTAGATTTCCAGGATTCTCTCTCAGTGCTGCTGTCTTCAGTTTTTTGTCCTGTGAACTCTAGCCTTCTTGATTTTTCGGGACTCTTAACTTCATTTGCTCTACTCAGGGCATCTACCAGAGTTCCCTTCCCTGTGCCACCTTGTGGGAACTCTCTTGGGGATTTAAGTAAAATCATCTTAAGACTTACCTCATATATTTCCTGTATCCTAGGGATTACTCTCCTGTTGCCTGATATCAAGGGTCTTGAAAACAGTTCTTTTATGTATTTGTTAGGTTATTTTATTCTATTTTGGTTGTATGTGGAGGCCTTCTCTAGCTAGCTTTTGGATCTCTCTCTTTGGTTAATTCACATTAAGTTTCACATTACACTTAATATATCCAAATGAGAACTCTACCTTCTATGAAAACTCTTCTTTTCCCATCTCAGTATATATCACCAACCACAAATTGCTCAAACTTAATACCTAGAAGTCATTTCTGATTTCTCCTTCTTCATGACCAACACCCAGTCCTTCAGCAAGACATAGATTACACCTCCATATTATACCTTCAATCCATTCATTTCTCATCATTTCTACTCTGTGATCTCATTGCGGGTACAGTCATCTTTCATTGAGATTCTTGTAATAGTCTTCTAACTGATCTCCATGTTTCCTCTTTGCTTCTTCCTTTATCCCACCATAATTATTCATTATATGGCATTGTTGTGAACTTTAAAAACTGTAAACTAAGTCAAATCACACTTTTAAAAATTCTTTTTTTTTTAAAGATTTTATTTATTTATCTGACAGAGAGAAATCACAAGTAGATGGAGAGGCAGGCAGAGAGAGAGAGGGAAGCAGGCTCCCTGCCGAGCAGAGAGCCCGATGCGGGACTCGATCCCAGGACCCTGAGATCATGACCTGAGCCGAAGGCAGAGGCTTTAACCCACTGAGCCACCCAGGCGTCCCCACACTTTTAAAAATTCTTAAGTCCTCATTATACATAAAATAAAAATCCAAGCTCCTTATAATGTCTTACATGATACAAAAGATTGACCAACTTTACCTTGAACTATTCACATCCTTCTTAACTATGATCCAGCTACACTAACATTTTTACTTTCTAGAAAACTCCAAACTCTTTTCCTACCTTAGAGCCTTGTCACCACGTGGAATGTTTTTTCCTTAGTTCTGTGGTATGACTGATGCTGTCTCATTTTTCATGTCTCAACTTAACTAATAATAACTCTGCAGACAAGCTTCCACTAACTTTTCTATTTAAGTACTTTGTTTTCTATCATACCCCACCTGTTATCTTCATGGAACTCGATCACCTTGCACTTATATTCTGTAATTATATAGCTATTAATATATTTATGTCTGTTTCTACTAGATTGTAAACTTTGGGAGGTCTGAACCATGTCTCTTTGCTCACTGCTGTATACCCACTACTTAACACTGCCTGTCACATAGCAGGTATTCAATATATTGCTGATCAATTAAAGGAAATGATTGAGTTGAAATAACATTTGTTGTGGTTTCCTGATGCTAGAAAAATTATTGTTGCTACTTTTTACAAATTGCTAAATTCCCCCAATTAGAGAATAATCTCTTTAAGAGTTAGTACTTTGGGAAAAAATTATACTTTTTAGATTTTCATTTAGGAGATCATTTCCTTAGGATTGAAATCAGATGGTAGAGTAAATATGTGAATACTGTAAATATGTGAAAATGAGGAGGATATTCAGGGGAGAAAGAATGGGAGAGTGGAAGAAAGAGGAAAAAAGATTTTGGGACATAATACAAACATAAATTTTGTTATATTTACTCACTTAGGTGAATCCTAATCATTGTATTATTTTTTAAAAGATTTTATTGATTTGTTTTAGAGGGAGAGCAAGCATGAGTAGTGGAAGGGACACAGGAAGCAAGAGAGAGAGAGAATCTCAAGCAGACTCTGCTAAGCATGGAGCCCATCACGGAGCTTGCTTTCATGATCCTGAAATCATGACCTGAGCTAAAATAAGAGTTGGGTGCTTAACCTCCTGAGACATCCAGGTGCCCCATTCTATTATTTCTATATATTTATATGTTCCAATGGCTGTAGTATAGTTAATGTTTATATAATAGCTACTATATCTCATTTAATTTTCATAACCCAGTGAAAAAGTTAGCTTTATTATTTCCATATTATAGATGGGAAATGAAGTTCAGAAGATTATACTCTTCCCTCAAAGTCATGAAACTAATACTTGCCTTCATAGTATGAGCTTTTCCTTGCTCAGTCCTAGTGCCAGACAGCCTGGAGTTCTTGAAGTCTTTTTCCAGATGTCTACAAAGAATCTTCAAAATATAGGTACTATGACAGACAAGAGACACAGCTTAGAGATCAGGCTGTTGTTTGTGTATGTTCAAGAGCACTGCTCTCGTTCCAAGACAGCTCTCATATTATAAGTGCTATTCTTATGTGTAAAAATTGTCAAGATTCTGTTACTTGCCAAATCTTCAGTAGCTAACATTAGCTAATTACAAGTCCCACACTCCTGTGATATTTAGAATTGCTAAAAGCACAATTATTAAGCTAACATCAGCCTTTGTGCTGAGTATTATTAACTTTTAATATCTGAAATTCTGTGTGGACCTTGGTTTGTCAAAGTTTTTTTATCTAAGTTCTTGGCCCTTTTTTCCTTTTCGTACTGACTAGATTAGAAGTAACCAGGGTTTAATCTTTATTCACTCTGAGATACTTTGATGCCCAAGAAGCTTTCAAACAGCTACAGTTGGGTGGGCTGATCTTATTGCCAAGTTGAGGTTGGTATCTCTGTTGCATAAAATTGTAATTTCTATTTTCTCTCTTTCCTACCTTACTACATTGTCCATCAAGTTCTAGCTGCAGGGTGACCTACTTTATTTTCTTGTTTTCCCATGAAGTTTGATCCATTCATAAATATCTATGGAGTGAGTACCATGTACCAGGTTTTTAGTGCTAGATACATGGGTAGTAAGCTAAAAGATAAAAATATGTTTGTGGTTTATATTCTAGCAGAGAGATAAACATGAAACAAGACAAATAAGGAAGTGATGTAGCATGTTAGAGAGTGTTAATGTTAGAAAATATAGGAGGAAGTGGGAATTCAAGAGCCTGGAGTCGTTTGAGATGGGAAGAGCTGCAATTCTAAATAGGATAATCAGGGAAGGCATCACAGAAAAAATGACGAGAGGTAAGGGAAGGCGCCATGTAGGTGTCTGGGCAAGAGCTTTCCTGTTAGAGGAAACAGCATGTGCTCTGAGGTCAGTGCATGCCAGGAATATGCCAGATGCAGCAAGGAGGTCAGAGGGGAGAGTAGAGTGAGCAAGTAGAAGGAACTGTAAGGTGAAGTTAAGAAAACACACACACACACACACACACACACAGAATAATAGATGGTGTAGGCTTTATGCAGCATTGTAAGTACTTTAGCTTTTACTCTTGAAATAAGAGGCCATTGGGTTTTCACCAGAGCAGTGATATAATGTGAATTTTAAAGGATTACTTTGGCCTCTGAGTTGAAAATAGACTCTAGGGGCCAAGGTTGAAGTAGTGAGACCACTTAAGAGGCTATTTTAGTGTTACAGACAAGATGAAGATGGCTGGAGCCTGGAAGGTGACAGAGAAAGTCATCAAACGCAGTGAGCTTCTGGGTATATTTTGAAGGTAGAGCTGACAGGATTTGCACTAGATTTGATATGGATATGAAAGAAAGGGCAAGGCAAGAATAACTCCAAGATTTTTTGTTTTGATCCACTAGCAAGGTGGATTTGCCATTAACAGAGGTGGGAAGACAGAAGAGCAGCTCTCAGAGGGGAGGCTCAGGAGTCCAGACATGTCAATGTGGAAATAACCCACCTGGATTTTTTTGTTGTTGTTGTCTTATTGTTTTGTTTTGTTTTTAAGGTTTTATTTATTTATTTGACACAAAGAGAGAGTGAGAGAGGGAGCACAAACAGGGAGTGGGAGACGGAGAAACAGGCTTCCTAATGAGCAGGGAGCCTGATGTGGGGCTCGATCTCTGGACCCTGAGATCAGTGTCTCAGCCAAAGGCAGATGCTTAAAGACTGACTCACCCAGGTGCACCTCACCTGGTTGTTTAATAGGTCTTAAGTCAGCAGTTTCTCAGTTAGAATTTGGAACCAAGTGAGGGGTCCAGCCTGAATAGATTGTATTGAGAGCTGTGAGACTGAATGAGATCACATAAAAAAAAAAATACATACATAGATAAGGTGTCTAAGGTCTGAGCTCTGGGGTGTTCCAAGTTTGCAAAGTCATCTAAATAGATGAAGGGGAAGATTAGTGTTGACTTGAAAGCAAGGTGAAGAAAGGAAGAAGAGGTGATCACCCTTGTAAAATTTTGCTCATAGAGTCAATGAGAAGAAGCTGAACACTAACCAGTGCATGAGGCAATATGGGGGTCCTTCGTGGTCTTGGAAATAGTGGTTTGGGTAAAATGGTCAAGGCCAAAGCTTGAGTGAAGTCAGATGAAGAGAAAATGACAAGAATATGCATATGGGCCCTTTGACTTTTATTTTGATTTTTTAAAGATTTTATTTATTTATTTGAGAGAGAGAGGAAGAGAGAGAGTAAGCCAGTGCAAGTGCATGAGTAGGGGGAGGAGCGTCAGGGAGAGGGAGAAGCAGGCTCCTGACTTGGGGCTCAATCCCGGAATTCTGGAATCAAGACCTGATGTTTAACCTACCAAGCTACCCAGGTGTCTCTGGGTCCTTTGATTTTTAAGCATTAGGGTCATTTAGAAGATTCTTATTCCTGACAACAATAGAATCCACACAGATCGCTCTTTTCTGGAGTATTTTAGCTTATCCATCACTGCAAAGCAAATTTTGGGCTCTCTTTCTGTCTGATCATTGTGCATGACCTCTGCGCTGAATTAGCTGTTTTTCCCTTGAGGAAATTCCTCTTTCCCCCAAACTGTGGAGCTTTCTCTCAGTTTTCAGTGGCCACTCTTCCTTGCCCAAACAGAAGAAATAACTATTTGTGCCTTATAGAAAAGTATATGCCAAATAAAAGAATAAGAATATCCATGTATTTCTGTATTAGTGGTATTTGTCTGGCCTTCTTTTGTGGATAGAACTTTTCTTCAGAATGGATAATGTCATTAGCAAATGACAGAAATTAATGCAAAAATGGTTTCTACTCTAAGCTGGTATTTGTATATGTCCACAAGTTTCGGTGAGAAAAAGTAATACATTTTTTCCAATGTTAAGTGCACAGATTTGCGAGAGAAAAAAAAAAGACTAGTCAAAAACTGACTCTCAAGTATTACCTGTGTGTGTGTATGTGTGTGTGTGTAGGTGTATCTACATATATACACAAATAAATATGTGTATGTGTGTAAGTTTATTTTGAAATAATATGGAATTTACTGAAAAGTTATAAGTCCAGTACAAAGAATTTTTCTGAGAGTAAGTTGACACCATGTTGCAGCATCACCCCCAAACACCTTAGTGTGTAATTCAGATAAACAAGAATATTCTCCTGTATTTCCATAGTACAACCATCAAAGTCAAGAAATTAACACTGATATGTTACTACCATTTAGTCCACAGAACTTATTCAAGTCTCACCAGTCGTCTCAGAGAATTCGATGTAGGGTCATGAGATATATTTAGAGGTAATACTTCCTAAAGTTCCTATCTGGAAGAGTTCTTTAGTGATTCCTTGATTTTTGTAACGTAGACACTGGTCACCTATTTTGTAGACTGTTTTCCGGTTGAGTATGTTTGATGTTTCCTCAATATTAGATTTAGATTGTGCAGTTTTTTAAAAAAATATTATTTTAGAGATAGAATGAGTGGGGCAGCGGGGAGGGTATGGAGAGAAGGAGTCTCAAGCAGACTCCCCACTGAGCTATGCCCAGCAGGGGCTTAATTCCAGGACCCTGTGATCAGAACCTGAGCTGAAGTCAAGAGTTGGATGCTTAACCGACTGAGCCACCCAGGTGCCCCAGCTTATGCAATTTTGGTGTGAATATCACAGAAGGGATGCTCTGTTTTTGTACAGGATATTGCATAGCCCAATGCTTCACATTATTTTTCTCAGTACTGGTGATGTAACTTTGGTCTGTTAGTTAAGGTTGTGTTTGTTAGTTTTCTCTGGTGTGATGTTATTCATTTCCTTTCATAATTTAATCACTATTTTTATGGAGATAATTAGAAACTATGCAAATGTCTCATTCTTTACTGAACTCTCTCTTTCCCTAGCTTTAGCATGCATTCATGTTTGTTTTTTTAAGATTTTATTTATTTAGGCGTGCCTGGGTCCCTCAATCATTAAGCATCTTCCTTTGGCTCAGGTCCTGGGATCAAGCCCCACATTGGGCTCCCCACTCAGTGGGAAGCCTGCATCTCCCTCTCCCACTCCCCCTGCTTATATTCCCTCTCACTGTGTCTCTCTCTGTCAAATAAATAAATAAAATCTTCTAAAAAAAAAGATTTTATTAATTTATTTGACAGAGCGAACAAGCACAAGCAGTGGGAGAGGTGGGGAGAGGGAGAACCAGACCACCTGCACAGCAGGGAGCCAGAAGAGGGGCTTGATCCCAGGACCCTGGGATCATGACCTGAGCTGAAGGCAGTTGTTTAAACCACTGAGCCCCCAAATGCCCCTTGTTCATGTTTCTTTACTGAATTATTATAATGATGGTTGACAAATGGTGCTTTTCTAATTCTACCATTTATTCTGCCTTTATTAGCTGTAGTCTACCATAAGAAAAATCTTTGTTTTTCCTCATTTAATCATTTATCTGTTTTTATTACTATGAATTCATGGGTTCTTATTTTATTCAATGATTTATCATTTACTAATATGATTACTTATTTTGATGATTATTTTTTCCCAGATTTGGCCAGTGGGAGTCTAATCTGGTTTCTATGTATTTTTAGCATATTCATTTAATTCACTGAGGACTTTCCTACTTTCTGGCACAAGGAGGCACATCTTGTACTTTCTCTGTCCTGGCCCTGGAGTTAGCTTTTCTCTAAGCAGCTCTGCTTCCTTTTATAAAAGGTGGTATTTAGAAACAAACATCTGGGTGTTAGATGTGTTTATTCTTGCTGGAGTGTCGATTCTCCCAGGTTCTCCTAGTCAAGAGTATTAGGGAATATATGCATATATGTATTTATTATAATTATATATAATAAATTATATTTACACTTATTTTGTATTTTCACATCTGTCAGTGACTGTTGAAAACCTTGAGTTTGCACTGATACTCTAATTCTAGTCCAATAACATGAAGCTCATTTCAGTGTTCTCCCTTTCCATACAGAAATTGTACATATAGTGAGAAACATGGCTCACCATACTAATATGATCTCCCCTGTATGTAAAATCTCCTACCTCCATAATCTCACTACCACTACCCCCTAAACAGTAACTTCCTTAACTTCTCCTCAGCCTCCAAATATGCTCCAGGTTGGTGACCACCATCTCCCCTTCCTCCTAGTCAACCTCCTAGTCCCTTCTGGGCTCCAACACCACAGTACCATGCACTGGACTGGGCCAATATGGTCCTATCACTCTCCTATCAACTCCTACCTCGCTAAGAAGGAAGGAAGGAGGCAAGGAGAGAAAGATTTTATTCCATGACCTTTTAATGAACTGTTAACATTCATAATTCTGAGTGTTCTTCTTGAATCTACAAGGATGACAAATTTAAGAAGCTGATGCAGTTTTAACTCACATCGGTCTTATGATTACATTTTCCATAGTAAATTGTGTAAATGTAATCTCAGATACATTTATTCCTTCTCAGCTTCAAAGTCTTTTTTCAACTATTTTTATGAAATACTTGTATTTTCATCTTTGTGAGAAAATAAACATTTTGTCTTTTTATCCCATGTAGTCTAATACTTTTGAGTGGAGGCACTTTTGGGAAGCCTTAGCAATTTCTGTATGAAGTTTATTATCTGAGAAGACAGTGACATATTCCTCAATTTTAGTAATTGTGGAAAAAATGCCACCGTTTCCTCTGGCCCCAGTCGAGTCAAAAAAAGATTAATGTCTCTGTCCCTTGATAGATCAAAAGGAAAACCTGGGGATCAGTGTCATTTTGACTATGAACACTTACTTATTATAAGTAAATAATACTTATTTGACTATAAACACTTTGTATTTATTTATTCTTTGTAATTCCCTTTTTACTATTATTTCCAAGTGTAGGTAATCTGTTTACTCTTTAAAAAATCAACAAATATTAATTCCATATATAATACAAAGATGAATCCTATAACTTAGCAGAAAAATTTTTAAAGACAGGTATATAATTTTAAACATTTTAACTAAATTTATAATTTTTTATTAATGTCATATACAGTTAATATACTACATTATATATTTTTTTAAAGATTTTATTTGTCAGAGAGAGAGGGAAAGAGAGAGAGTATGTGTGTGCATATGCTGGGGGAGCAGCAGGCAGAGGGAGAAGCAGGCTCCCTGCTGAGCAGGGAGCCCAATACAGCACTCAATCCCAGGACTTTGGGATCACGACTTGAGCCAAAGGCAGACCTTAAACAGACTGAGCCATCCAGATGTCCCTACATTATATGTTCTACATGCAAACATATATTAACATTATCTGTGCTATAGAAAATCAACATAAAGAGGTGAGGAAATAGTTTAAATAATGAATTTTAAAAGGAGGAGAGTTCAGGAGAGCCTAGCTTCTATTTGTAAATTAGGTGATGGTAGGAGTCCAATGAGAATGCCAGTTCAGTTGAACAGAATGGATAAAAGCCACATTCTGGGAGATGGGTCAAAGTGGAAGAAATAAAGATCGAAGCTGGTCCAGATACTACTTAAGTTTCAGGTGACAGTTCCAACACCACTTTTTACAGGAAGCCTCACCCGAGCCCCCTGCTGGCCATTGCTTCCTTAGCAGCCTACACTCTTTCTACTGGATCACTCACTAGATCTTTTGTTCTGTTTTTTCCTGTAAGTATAGAACAAAGACCGTATCTTCACTCATAAATCTCGTAACACAGTGCTTGACCTGTAACAGGTGTTCGGTAAATTAATTTTAGCTTGAAAACAATAGAAGAAGAGTTTGAGAGAGCAACATGGTCCTATATTCAACTACAATGAAATAACCCAGAAAAATGCTTGGTTAATTTCCTCCATTAAGATCTTCTAGATACAATGGAAGGAGAATGGATTAAAAAAAAAACTAAAGTTTCCTAATCAAGCAATGAAATTAAGCAAAACTTGAGACCCTATCGGTGGTATTGTAATAGTGTTGTATGGTGACAGATGGTAGCTACACTTGTGGTCAGCATGGTATAATATCCAGACCTGTGGAATCACTATGTTGTACACCTGAAACTCATGTAACATTGTCTGTCAGCTATACTTAAGAAAGAACAGCTGAGACACGAATGCTAAATGTTGAGGTTATCATAAATGTTAAAAATGAAGCGGTATAGAGAAATGAATGAGAGAGCACTGGGGAATCAGATCATGTTGGTTTGAATTCATACTGTACTTATTAGACCTGTGATCTTGTGTTATAACTTGTGTACCCCACAGTTTCCTCATCTTTAAAATGGAGATCATAACAATCCAATGACAAGATTGTCATTAGGTGTGGGTATGTGCGTAACTTGTATATACAGTAAAATCTCAACAAACACAAGGTGTTCTTATGCCTACCTCAGTTTTACAATCTTGGTTCTTCATTTGGTTTAAAATGATTGAATTTAGTACAAGAAAAAAAATCCTCCAAATGCTATTGATAACTAGTACACAGAAACTTTCATATTTTGGACTTCTTAGTAAAAGAGGCACGAGGTCCTAGAGGAAAAGAACGCTGTCTTGTCCTCCAGGTTATCTCATGTCTGGCACACACTCTATTACATATGGAATTTTGGCACCAAATAGATAATAAATATAAAAGAATTCACCTTTTAAAAAAAATCTTCTGGTCTCTTTTTCTGTAAGTGTGCTTTCATATGTAGAAAAATTAAGCCTGAATGCGAGAGAGCAGTTCCTGATGAAAAACCAAGATTAGAGTGGAGTTAAAAGTTTGAAAGACTTAAAATTGAAGTACTGAAATAAACTAGGTATCTGGTGGTTGGTAGGTCTGCATCAACATTGTTTGCCAACTCCAGGTTTGATCTGTTAGATAATCGTAGTGCAATTACCCTATCTACCATCTAACCTCACAATCTCACTTGAGTATTAGAGATAGCTCAGGTGGCACTTAAAAATTGGAAAACAAATTGATTTTGTATGTCTGCCCTGCCACCACCAAAAAGCAGTCCCACATGCCTTTCATTAGTAGAACTGTGTATATAATTTACACATAAAGCTATCATAGAGTTATCATCCTAGACAGTGTGCCTGGGGATAATGTGGGAATTACGCTCTTTTGTGTAACTGGGAAGGTCTCCAAGATGAGTGCCATTTCTTGGAACAGCAAAATTCTTTTCTCACATGAGCTACATGACAGAGGAGTGTTACACAGCTCACCCATGGATGCTGGCAGCCAAGTGATACCCAAACAGAGTTCTGATTCTGCATTATGTAATTGGAAATCCCTGCAGTGCAATAACTTTTCAATGTGCACAATGATCTAAATTAATGTATCACTTCTACTCAGGGAGAACTAGGCTGCCAATGATTTCATTTTTTTCCCCCTCTTAGTTGAGAGATACAATTTGTCTTAGAGAAAATTGTAATGGATGTTCCTGCATGTCTGTTTTGCAGAATGAAGATATGTTTTGGGCTGTCCTTTTTGTTTTTCTGCTTAATCCTTTGATATGTGTGAGCTTCATTCATTTCAGTGCTATTTGTGTGCTGGGGTGTGTGTGTGTGTGTGTGTCTGTGTGTGGGGGGGATGTGTGTATTTCTGCATTAATTCAGTGGGTGTGAGATACTATGAAGATGCCATGGCTATTGTATATGTTACTTTTATGTCTTAGGTATGGTTGCTTAGTGGCCAGACTGTGGGAGATATTTTTCCTATGGCAGTAGATAGAATTCTGGCAAATTCTCAAAATGATGCCATTGGCTATTTTAGAATTATTACTCCTGGATCTGTTTCCTACGATCCTTTCCCTTTCCTGAATGTGTTTGTCTTTCTTTCAGCTTCAGTTCAAAGGTATTACTGCTCCTTGATCTCATTTTTCATAAGCAATTGTTTACCCATGGTGTTTTGTGCTAAAAAGAGTATTTCAATGGAAATTACTTCCTTTGGTTCATTTTCAGTACGTGTTTTACAGTAATACTTTGGCTTTCACCAAAGGGAGATGGTACTGATTATTTAGAAATGGGCATTTTGATAGTTCCCTTGTTGAACTCAAATGTCTGTAAAAATCCTTTACCTACCATTAGCCTTTACTTGGATTCTCTGGAGGAATTCAAAAGAAAAATGTCTTTATATGAAAAATGTGACTTTGCAATTGGAGAAGAACGTATGTTTTCTGGGAAACCAAACTCTTCCTTTATCACTTATAAACACATCGAGCTCAGCTGCCCCAATCTAAGCTTTCACATTCTCTTTCTTGAACCCCAGCAACAGTCATGTAAATGGTTCTCCACATCTGCTCTGACCCCCTCTAAACTGTTCACACACATAATTCATATTGGATCCTATCAACCTCCTCCTCTCCTCAAAACCAACCACGTACCCAGGCTTAAAATTCCTCAGTGGTTTTCCTTTGTTTCTTATCATGGCTTTCAGGGCCCGGCTCAGCCCTCAGCTTCGTGCCATCCACCCCATGCTTCTCCTACTCCGAAGTCAAGTCTCCCCCATCTCCCTTCAGGCCCACAAAGGCGCAAGGTCCCTCCTACCCATACCCAGATCCTTAAACCTGCAGTGCAGTAGTTTATACTTCTCCTGTTAACTCTACTTTCTTTTGATATTAACTCAATTTTCATTTCCTCAGGGAAGCTTTCCCATGGATGTAATTTGTTCCTTTTCCTTTAATGTCAGACTCCCACAATCACTAGATTTTTCTCCTCTACGGTACATTTTACAGTTGTAATTTTATATTCATTTTGTGGAGTGATTTGGATTAATATCTATCTTTCTTAAGACAGGAAGGCAGAAATTATTTTTGTGTGACTTTATATCCCAACACCAAATACGGTGCTTGGAATGTGGGACTCCAGAATTTTTTTTTTTTTTTTTTTTTTTTTGTACTGAATGAAGAAATGAAGCCACATGGCAAGAATTTGGAATAAACATTTACTAAGTCTGTTGTGATGGTTTAAGACTAGAAAATATGACTGCTAAGCTATTAAAGTGTGTTAGAGCTTTTCTCAGTGAGTTGATCTTGGTTATCAAGTTCACTGGCTACATTGGAAAGCAGGATCGCTTAGATTTTATCTGAAAAGACTTTACAGGGCAAGTGCCCCGACTCATGAAAGAAAATGAATCTGGGGTACATCTTAGCTCCTTGGTGTTTACAAATAGAGTTTGAAAAGCGGTCAGCATGTCTGAAATGCCTATGGGAGGAAATATATAATCATATTGTAACCAAAAAATGTTTATTGAGATATTACTAGGTGTCAGACAGTGTACTAAACTTTAAACCTTTGATAACTTATTTATATTCATAAGTCTTCCGAGGCTTTGGTACTATTATTATCTGCTTTTCACAAGTGAAGAAACTGAAACATCTAAGGAACGTACCCATAGTCACAGAATTAGGAGGATTCGAGAGGTTCGTAAGAGTCAAAGACCCAACTTCTATGCTGCCTTATTAAAAATAACATTACTAGTATCTGTTTTGTTGAGCAAGTAGAAGATGAACATTTTGTGTTTTGCCTAAGAAGTAGGAGTAGGAGATGAAAGCTTACCTTTGAAAATAAGTGCAGTGCCTGGGATGAAAACTTATCTTTAGGAATAAGTAGGGTGACTCAGTTAAGCATTCAACTCTTGGTTTTAGCTCAGGTCATGATCTTGGGGCCGAGAGATCCAGCTTGCTGAACAGTCTGCCTGACATTCTCTCTCTCCCTCTGCCCCTCCCCACTGCACTCTCTTTCTCAATCAATCAATCAGTCAGTCTTTTAAAAACAGTGAGTGCAGATGTTTTGCTCCTCTCTCAGTATGAAAATCATCTGTATTACATTTTTAAAAAAATGAATAAAAAGGAAAATAGTAGCCTATTTTATTCTGTCTACTCATTTTTAACATTTTTTGTATTGTTTGAATCTGTACAATACAATCCCAATATGGCTTTAAAATTCAGGTAATATTAATAATATTAATAGTATTAATAATATTATTAATAATATGATGCCTTCCATTTATGTGCCATTTTACAGTTTATTACGTATTTTCACTTACATGCTGAATTTAATTCTTCCCAATACTGCCTAAAATAAGAATTATGATATCCATTTTAAAGATGTGAAGGTGAGGATTCAGCTCTCAAGCATAGAGTGGATGGCTAGATCAGGGCTGCACTCCCCATCTTCTGACCCCAAGATCAGCACACAGGCTCGTTATCACAGGGCCTCTCGGTTTCCCCCAGATCACAGGATAATCTGCTTCTCTGACAAGGTTTCAACGACAGGACCTGTGTGCTAGTCAACATATGCTGAAACACTTGGTTGCATTGTGTTCTGTTTTGTTTCATTTCTCAGTAGAATTTAAAATTCATTAGACATGGTTTCTTTTACGAAAAAGAGAAAAACTGAAATGTTTTGTTTTTTATCAAAAAAGTTGACCCATCAAGTTAAACACATATGCACATTTAGTTTATGTATAATTTATATGTAAGTGTTAACCCACTGAGCCACCCAGGTGCCCCAACTTTGTATGTGTTAGTCATTACTTTATAAGACTGCAATGGAAGTATGATTAGTGACATTTTCAATACAGCTCATTAGTATGATTTTTAGTAAAAAATGGTCTCAGACCGAGCTTGACACTATTTTCTTATTGTTAGCTGCTGGGAATCTGTGAATACAAAATGTTTAAATATATGGTAAAACAATTAAAATGGCATTTTTATGATAGGTTATATTGTCAAGGCACAAATGCTGACATTTTTAATGTCATGTTTATTGTCTTTCCTTTTCTGAAAGTCTGTTTTTGAAAAGCTTCCTTTTTAATCTTGCTCTGTTTACACCAAACGATTCAAAATACCTTCAGTGTAGTATTAGCACAGGAAATTAGTGACAACAGGGTAGCCTGCCTGACCTGAAGACCTCCAAAATTTTACTTTGAAGGCTTTGGAGGGTGCAGTGAAATTCTTCCAGCATATACCAAAGTGCAGGACAGATAAAAAGTGAGAACAGACTTCTTCGAGGTTGTATTTTTTTCTTATTTGAATTGCCAAGACTATAATATGATTTAGATTTCCCCTCAAGTTTTGATTCTTTTCTATAGTGTATTTTATGGATAAGCCTCCACATCATCTCCCATGGTGGCTAGGAAGATGGGAATTTTATGAGCCTGCAGAAATAGAATAAAGAAACATTTCAGTATTTTTTCATTAAAGCATCCCTAGATGTAAAATGACAAGGTCAGCCAGGAGTTCTATCAGTAGTTACAGCTGGTTATCTAAAATCAAAATTACAGGACACGGTGTTCTTAAGTTCTGAGTTGAAAGTACAAATGTTGCAATCAATGTGTGTTTCATTTTGCAAAATACTGCAGTTCCTTCTTAACCGTTTTGACCTTTACAAAGAAATTTCAGGAGAGACCAACCAACCAACCAACAAAAATGCTTTTGGACTCCTTCCTCAGCAGAACAATAAACTTTATTATATATCTTACTTTCCACAACCGTGGAAAGCCTTTGCTGTGTGAAGAAGGAGAAAACTCAGAGGCTGAGAAGACAGGAGGTGTACCAGAGCAGTGAACAAGAGCTCAGAAGACCTGGCAAGGCATCTTACCAGGCCTCCCTTAGTAGTGAGTAGGCCTGCCACTTAAACAGCCTTGAAACCAGCACTTCACCGGCTGCATAGTTCACGATCCCCAGCCTCTCGAATTTCCCGAGTTATGACAGGGCCATGAGGTTTTCTAAGTGAGAGTTCTGTGAAGCCTTATTCCAGTGTCAGATGGTATCTTCATCATTTTTACCCTTTACACAAACTAACAGTTCTTTTTTTGCGTGTCCTAACATCAGAGTTGATGAGTTCTCAGTTGCAAAGTGAATGTCTCAGGAAGTACACATCTGGAAAAACCAGATAACTGCACTTAAGTTTGGCCAAATCAGCAATGTTGTTATGGTGTATGTTCTTCATTGCCATCTTTGTTTTTACTTCCAGCCCTTTTTGGTGCTTTAGGTAGCAGAGTTTTTAAGAATGGATATCCATATTACCTTGCTGAGGGTCAAGGTTAAGCTTTTATATAGGATGGTGGTGATTACTTGTTGGTCGTGGCTGGTTTCCTCCTTATGTCTCTTAGAAATTGTCAGTAGTATTTATGATTTTGCTGAGCATCAAACATGGACACCCAAATGCCTTGTAGTGGTCTGATTTGGCTATGTTGTTATCATTATTAACATAAAATGTGAGGGTACCTGTGTGGCTCTGTCTGTTAAGTGTCTGCTTTCAGCTCAGGTCATGATCTCAGAGTCCTAGGATCGAGTCCTGTGTCTTTGATCAGTGAGTGGGAGTCTGCTTCTCCTTCCCCCTCTGCCGCTCCTCTGCTTGTGCTCTCTCTCTCTCTATCAAGTAAATAAATAAAATCAAACATAGAACGTGGTGTGTTTTCTAACTTCTGGGAGTTAAGAACCCTAGAACCCAGTGTCATCGAGGGCTGGCAGTGGTGGTGGAATAACCCAGTAAGAAGAGGCATCTGATTTTGCTATCTTTTTGCTCTTAAAACTCAGTTGGCATCACAGCAAAGAACACACTTGGTCTACATTTCTTACCTACTCCACACATGGATCAAGAAGATCTTTTCTTCTTTTTTCTTTTTTTTTTTTTTAAAGGTTAACATGCTTTTTTAGTACATAATACATTCAAATGATTCAAAAATCAGAAGGTATACAAAAACTCATGAAAAGTCATTTTGGCTTCCTGCCTGCATGCTTAATTCACACTCATCTTTTTCTGCCGTGGACACGAACAAGGTAACCCTGTCACAGGTTTCTTGTGCATATGTACAGTGATAATAATATATATTGTTTTTCTTAAACATACAGTTGTCAACATAATACCCATGGTTTGGCACCCTTACTTTAATAGCTTACTTTTTCGGCAATACTCTCTCCTGTGTTTGGGTGTGTGAAACTTTGCCCTTGAAGGGTTAGGTTTCAGGATATACTCTGTAATTTTTGTCATTTTCCTCAGTGAAATCGGGGAAAGCAAGGTAACTGGTTCTTCCAGAAATTGATCAAAAAAGTAAAAGGAGGCATTCTGTTTTAAGAATGGGTCTTCCCAGTTTATGATGTTTGAATCTCTTGGGTGCCCACTGAACATCTTTCCTGTTTCCCAAGAAAATGGTAACGGATATGTTTGTATCTCCTCTAACTCATCACAATGTAGGTGTAATGATCTGACATTCAAAAAAAAAAAAAATCAGAAAGATCTAGTCAAATGTTCCTGTAAGATATATGTAAGTCAGGTCCTGGGCAAAATTTGATGTTCCCCATAGAGTTTGAATAACTAGGCATTGCCTGCCTTTCTCTGTTTTCTATAGGTATGAGATCTGTGAAGAGAAAGCATAAGGTTTTTCTGTCTAGGTCCTAATGTATCTAGCACATGAGCACATGTTTTCAGCAAAGCTTGGCATAACTTCCTTTCATAGAGGACAGAAAATGAAAGTTTAAACACAATTCATGAAATTCAGAATTGATAATCCTAACTAATATTAAAAGTATATTGTAATTAAGTTAATATTTTTACAATATTTAATCTGCTGGAAAAAAATCACATACTGGTAATGAATACTGTTTCAGATGGTTTTTTAGTTATGTAAATTATTTCTCTCCTGACTGTGTAATTACATGATGGACTGGTTTCTAGGGTATCATATACTTAATGTGAGTTTCTAAAAATGCTTTAATCATATAATTGCTAGTTTATCAAGTAGAAAATATAGGTCTGAGAACACTATCATTATGTCATTATTCTCCACAAAAAGACTGTGAAACATGCTGAAGAGGCCATTATGAGGCAAATAACAGTTTTCTGTGGTGTCTAAATTTGCAAGGATTAAAAAAAAAAAAGAAGAAGAAGAAAAGGAATAGCAAAGAAAATGCCTCAAGGTAAAGAGTTTAAAACCTAACCAGGCAATTTATCTTGTGTCTCTATCTGAAAAATCAGTGCGGACAAAGGAAGTGAATAGGTAATACTTAGAACAGTGAAGCTAGTAGATTATCTCACTCCAGGAGGGACACTAATATTTAATAATTGATTCACTAAATTCCATGTAGATGTCTAAAGGAAATAAACCCAAGGCTTATTGTTTGCATTAGAATCTGGTTGTATGAATGCAATAGAAAATGATTTATATTCACTTGGTTTATACCCAGTAGGAACCCAGAAATGTAATCTGGAATGGCTAAGTGGTTAAATTCATATCTAATTGTATATAACTTGAAGATTAAAAAAAGAAAAATCTTTTTTTGACTCAATGGGTGTCATGGGCCAGAAAATCTATTTTCGACAAAGACTAGTGAGGTCTAAGGTAAAACTGTTCCATTTGTGGGTTTGGTACAAGAAGACAAGGCCTGTAAAAAGTCCCTCTCTTTCTGTCAATGTGTATTTGTTAAACACACACCCACCCCTATACCTTTCCCTGCTCTCCCATTTAAAATGGTGACAGCTACAGCCCTGAGAGAGAAGAAAACCAAAGCCTGGATGTTAGCTCTATAGGTAGATGGGAAGGGATGAAGTGGCTCCTATGTTGTAACCTCAGAATCCGGTAATGATTCTGTTATTGTTGATTCTGCTATTGAATCTGGTTCATGATTAATATAGCCAGCTGATTTGTATTTTCATGCAATAAAATCAGTTTTTCTCCATAAAGGTCAGGGTTTCAAGAAGGTTTGTTGAAGTACATACATTTTGCTGTTGAATCCTTTGCTTTCCCCTCACCTGTTAAAAAGCAACTAAAAGTTGCTTTTAAAAAACGTGATTTTTTTAAATAATAAGTTTTAAAAGATTGTAGTTTGATGAACTGATTGAAAATGGGTTAATTCCTAACCACTCAGGTGTCTCAAGGAAACCTGACACTTGATGAGTTCTGTTGGTGACTGGTGTGCTTATGCTGGCAACAGGCTAGAAAAGCACTTTAGTCAGAATCTGCCCACCCAGAATGTGTCAGAACATGTGGGTTTGAATCCCGTCTCTGCCACTTGCCTCTCTGTGACTTTGACCCTCTTACTTGGCCTCTCTGTGCTTCAGTTTCCCCATTCGTAGAATGGAGATGATAATATTAAGTATGTCATAGAAGATTAAAGGCCAGTCTCTCTCTGGCCCTTATAATACAGTGGGGCATGTAGTCCACACTCAGTCAGTGTTCTTGGTTTTTTCCCTGATAACTCCTCCTGTTATGACCTTCTTCGTAAGTCATCGCCCCTTTCAACAAAATAGTCAGTACTCAAAATACAACCAGAATTTGTTTAAAAAGTGTCCCTGCCATTCCGGGGTGCCTGGGTGGCTCAGTGACTTAAGGATCTGACTCTTGGTTTCAGCTCAGGTCATGACCTCAGGGTCATGAAGCCCTGTGTTGGGCTCTGCACTGAGCTGGGTGCGTAGCTTGCTTGGGATTCTCTCTCTCAAAAATAAATAAATAAAATTAAAATTGTCCCTGCCACTTAACATCTGGGCAATCTTAATATATTTCTCTTTATTTCTGAGGCTAACTTTTCTCATTTGTTGGATTCTCTTTACTTGAGAGGATCAAAAGACATATTAAATGAGAAAATGCTTTAAAAGCTACAAATCAGTAGAGCTTATAGTTAGATGTATGAACTACAGAAAGGTAAAAATATTATCCTTATTCATTTCTTTTTTTGAGCGGAAGTCATTTTTTCTATTTGAATAGAACTCTATTTTGGAAAACTGGAAAATCCAGAAAATCAGGAAGAAGAAAAAAAGCCTTTATTTCTTTTCTTTTCTTTTCTTTTTGAAAAAGCCCTTATTTCTTACACTCAAAGAGACATTAACATCTTAGTGTAATGCATTTTATTATATTATTAAGTTATACCATAGAAATATGATTTGGTATTATCACATCTTACTTTGATTTTTGCATATTGCTAGTGTACCATTAAAATGTAATTGAGGCCCTATTTCTCTTAAGTCACTACTGTCAATTTCTTTTTATAACATATATATGTAGTGTGTATGTACAATGCAAGTTTTTTTCCTTTTTATATGCCTTGTAGAGTAATATATGTATGGCTTTTATATTGCACTTTGGGAGGTGAAGAATTTTAGATGCTAAAAACTTTCATAAGAAGCCATATTTGGTTTTAATTTAATCACCAGATCAAGTACCTTTCTGCTCCACTGCATTATAAACAATCCAAATGTTCTGCCCTTCGGTATATTTGTCTATACGCCTTAATTGCTGCAAAATTTGTTATGAAAATTTGAGGTCGAGGAAGGGAAGTTGATGCAATCCTGAGCTTTAAGAGTGCAGAAATTTGAAATCTCCACGGACTAACAACCTGAAACCAATAATCAATAAAACTGATTTGTAAACTGATGTCGATTTTAAATCTATAGGTGGTCAAAATGGGTGTGGATGCACATGCTTTGAAATTTTAAGTTGGTTAAATCACAGTTATCAAAACCGCATAGCATTTACAGCTATTTAAGGACAATTGTTAAAAAAACATATGTTGTATATTTTTTGCCAACCATTCTACTCTATTACCAACTAACTACATAATATCCTATGAGAACTTAGAGAAAAAAAAATGAGGGGGAAAAAAAAAACCAACCCAAACAATGTTTGGTAAGGTACAAAAACAAAATACAGAAGGAAAAAAAACCCCAAAAACAAAAAACCCCACCCCCAAACCCTCAAAGAAGCAGAACAGTAGACAATTAAAAACAAAAACAAAAACAAACCACACAGCTTAAAAGAGATGCTCAGTAGAAAGGAAAGCTGTAAAACCAGATTTGAGGCGGCAGCATCCACAGACATGCATATTAGCGGAGTTGAGTTAAATCTGTATGGTTCAGATGAGCTTACTCTGAATACATTTACTTTTTTTCATTGGCAAAATATCAGTTGCTCTGTGCCAGAACATCTAAGACTCCAGGCCAATAGAACCTTCCTGTACAATGGATGTCGGCTTTCAGTTTGGGAGTCAGAATGAATTGTATTTGAGCAAGTTACTCAAACTAAATTAGAATCTTCTTTTTCTTAAAGTGAAAATAATGAATAGTGCCTACACAATAGGGTGAAGATTTAATAATATATGTAAAGCTGAGGTTAATGGCTTGTATTTACCACTTAAATATAAACTTAGCACAGAACAAGTACTTTATAGAATGGTAGCTGCTGTAATTATTACTACATCATCCTTATGTAACAGCCCCCTGTGCAAAAGTGAGACAGGTACCTGAACTAAATGGGCCACTGATTTGGTTTAATAAACCATTTCTTAGGTATACTCTTGTATGAGTCTGCTCAGACTAATTGCGCTAATAAATGACTACCCAGATCTGAGTGGCTTCACACAGCAAAAGTTTATTGCTCAAGTTCCAGCGCAGTGTGGATGGCATGGTCTGAGTAGAGCAGAAGATAATTCATGTGGCTATTTAAGGACATAATTCTTTTTGTCTAGTTCTGCGCCCCACCCCACCCTGCCCCCCTCAAGGGCTTTGGAATCCTTTCCTGGATCTCTGGCATTGGAACAGCTGCTAAGGGAAAAAAGAAAAATGGAAGGTGTTGTGGGCCAGCCCTGAAGGCTCTGTGCATTAGTTCTGCCCACAGTTCATCATCTGGAACTTTAAATACATTGCCCACTATAACCGATCTGGATGCTGGGAAACATAGTCTGACTGTTGGCCCAAAAGGGAAGGAAATAACTGTCACAGATTTCTTCCTGAGCTTTCCTTTACATGTCAACCAGGATAGAAAGTGGAAAGAAAAAATGGCTACTGTGCATTACCACATCATGCTTTCAATATGAAGGAAAGGGTTCTTTGATTATATTTGGTGATAATTCTAATCACTAACCCTTGTATTCAATTATAACATTTAATAAAGTTCTTTAATTTACAAAATGCTGCCATATCCTTTAGGTAAGGTGGCATAGTGAAAAGAGCATAGTCTTTGAAATAAAATAGGTTTGGGTTTAATTTGTGGCTCCCACACCCACCACATGTGTGAGCTGTGGCTGATTAGTTGTCTCTTTATGCCTTCATTTCTCATCAGAAAAGTGAAATCTGAAGAACCCTTACCCTGGGAATTTTGAGGTTTAAAAGAATTACAAGAGTAAAACACCAAGTCTAGTGCCATTCTTTTCTTTCTTTTTTTTTTTCTTTTTCTTTAGTAGTAATTATTGGAGCACCTGGGTGGCTCAGTGGGTAAGCGGCTGACTCTTGATTTTGGTTAGGGTCATGATCTAGGGTCCTGGGATCTAGCCCCTCTGTGCTTATAGGGAAATCTGCTTCAGGATTTTCTTTCTCCCTCTGCTTGCATGTGTACTCTCCTTCTCTCTCTCTCTCAAATAAAAAAAATCTTTTAGAAAATATGTTAAGAAAATTTTTTTAATTAAATTGTGATTATCATCTGTCTGACTTATTCAACAATTTTGAGAAATTTTATTAGCTCCAAGAAACTTAGATTCACATAAAATAAATGATTTGTTAGAGTTTGGCCAGAACTAAACCCACTTTTCCTGATTTCAAATCCCATGATCTTTATTTTACCAAGAACATATATCAGAAATGTTTCAATTAACATGGTAGAAAAGAACCTCAAAAGCAAGCACCTAAAATCTTTATGGAAATTTATTTAACTGTAGCTTTAAAAATTAAAGCAAATCTAAAGAAAAGAACTAAAAATTTCAAATATTTACCCATCATTTAAAATTCTGTGTTCCACACTCCTTCCAGATTATAAATTAAGTTGTGTCTTCCCACTTAGACATACTTTCTGTCTCTTGGGAATGAAATGCATAGTGTGATTCTTTGTGGTTCAACTGTAAGTCAAACACAGCAGAGTTCTGGGATATCAAAATGGCCCAGCTGGAAGGTCCAGGCAGCTCTTAGTCAGTAACCCAATGTGGATGTGTATAGTCTTTCAAAGACTACTATTACTGGTATCACTATGGAAATTACATTATTTCTGAGTAGGCAGTATTTTTAAGGCCCAATGATTCTTAGTGTGGTTGGCAAGAGTTTTTGTTGTTGTTGTTGTTTTAGGAATCACAGCTGTAAACATGCATTTAATTTATTTTACACCCTGTTTTACACTTTTTTCTGCAAGCATTTTAAGTTATATTCACACCTATTAGTAAACTAATGCCTGCAAATCTTCTCATGCTTGTCCTTGTATTTATTTTGTATACATTTTTCTCATCCACTTCTAACTTAGCTTCACACTTTTTTTTTTTTTTTTTTTTTTAAATACTAGAGCTTATTAGTTTTACTTCCTTTATACTCTGCCTGGATCACTTCTTTCATGTCTAGTGAAATAGCCTGCTCTACAAAAAAGCCAAGTGAAAAACAACATTTCCATTTGAAATCATTGCTATATATTCTATACTATTAAGAAATGGTAAAGATAAGAAAAAAGAGCCCATTTCTGGCAAATTAAGATCTCAGCTTAAAAAATTCAAAACCATCTTGTCAGGAGGGAGACAAACCATAAAAGACTCTTAATCTCAAAAAACAAACTGAGGGTTGGTGGGGGAAGAGGGTTTGGGAGAGGGTGATTGGGTTATGGACATTGGGGAGGGTATGTGCTATGGTGAGTGCTGTGAAGTTTGTAAGCCTGATGCTTCACAGACCTGTACCCCTGGGGCTAATAATACATTATATCTTAATAAAAATAAATAAATAAATAATACAAAAACAAAAAACAAGCATCAGCTTATCCAATAAAAGATTCAAATTGTCAAATTTACATTTTAAGTCTTCTTTGCTGTCAGAGAAAATGGAAACCTATTTGTCAAAACAGGTATTTGGATATCCAAGCTGGTGCATGCCTCTTAAAAATCAAAGGATCTTTTAAAAGCTGATCTCAGTCCTTTGAAATAAAAAGTTCTTGAATAAAAATAGCCTTCAAAAAAAAAATAGCCTTCAGTCTCCCTTATTTAAATATACTATGTTCCATTAGACTGTGTACTTTTATCTGGGCAGAAACAAGTTTATCCAGCCCAAATATTAAATTAACCTGATGTAGATTAAAAATGAATTAAAGGTGCCACAAAGAGAAAATATGCTATTATTTCTAAACCAAATGTTTAAAATAAGTGTGTTAGGGCCATTTATAAAACTTTATCTCTACCACACAAGCACAGGAAATTCGAGCTGTATATATTATGCAAAAGGGTTACTAGTAAAAATACTTACCAACCAGTATAGCACAGGAAACAACTAATCATAGCGGATACATATTATTTGCTGTATACTCTTCTGGGTGATACTGTTAGATCTCCATCAACATAAAAAAAATTAGCAATACATTTGCCAGCAAGTTATCATATTTCTGTGTTACCAAACCATAACTTAACATTGTTTTCAGTAAAATGACTAGTCTTATAAGTAAAATTTTAGTCTATTTTTTCATTGTAATTAATACATTTTTCTTTAACAAAAACTATTGCCACATCTACTATTGGCGGATATAGTCGTAGTTCTTCTAGGGTGGCATAATTAACTGGACCATTATTAGTCAGACAGACTTGGGGGAGAAGCAATCATAATGTGAGGTGCTGGTTTAAGGATGTTTTCAAAGTATGAGATAGGACTAAAATGTACTGACTCCCATTCAGTTATATCTACAGAACACCTTGATTCTCAAGACTTCACACTTTCAGATTTATAAATTTCTTAGACATCAGATGCTGTAATTACATAAGCATTGCATATATAATGTATGTATTGGATTAAATTTATGTAATTTCTAATGTTAAATATCTTTTATATAATTTCTAATTTAATCTTATATAATTTCTAACATTTATCTAATGTGATTCACAGTATAACATACATATTATATATGTTATAGGAGTATATTATACACACAATTATATGCTTCTAATGTATGATTATAATGTATATTATAATTGCATAAACATACATAGTTTACACAGACATATATACATAGGATTTGAATATTCTATATTACCTCTTTCTATTAAAGGAGAGACAATAGGGGAACAGTGTAGTGTAAGTAATGGAATGTTTCAGATCTTAGGTTTACTCTTACTAGCTATGCAACCTAAGAGCTTTATTTCTCTAAGTCTTTGTTTTTTAAACTTTAAATGGGGAACAATAGGGGAACAGTGTAGTGTAAGTAATGGAATGTTTCAGATCTTAGGTTTACTCTTACTAGCTATGCAACCTTAGAGCTTTATTTCTCTAAGTCTTCATTTTTTAAACTTTAAATGGGAAAAATCATACCATGTTAGAATTGTGAGTCTGAGGTATATGGAAGACTTACTGGGGTAGCTGCTATTGGATAAGCATAAAACACATTGTCTGGTGAAGCAGAAGAGGAGGGAGGCTATAGATGAGAGCAGCAAGAAGCAGCTTTTTTTTTTTTTTTTTTTAAGATTTTATTTATTTATTTGACAGAGAGAAATCACAAGTAGATGGAGAGGCAGGCAGAGAGAGAGAGAGGGAAGCAGGCTCCCTGCTGAGCAGAGAGCCCGATGCGGGACTCAATCTCAGGACCCTGAGATCATGACCTGAGCCGAAGGCAGCGGCTTAACTCACTGAGCCACCCAGGCGCCCAAGAAGCAGCTTTTAAGTGCTACTGTGTTTACTTACATTGTTTCAATTCCAGCGATCACACTGAACCATTTTATAATATATAACTGGAGTTTCAAAAACAGAGCTGGATTTAAAAATTTTAAAATAAGAAAAAATAATTTGATGATCTCAAACGAGTAGTGAGGGGCTGTTTCTTGAATCACTCAGGGCAGTGAGACTTAAGAGGATGAAAATGACCAACGTGAGAGAAGCTTTGCAAACACATCAATTGTAGTGTGTGTATCGCTTCTCAGCCTTTTGGCTAAGATCAAGTGCAATTGTAGTGTGTGGGTTGTGATTACAGAATTCTTACATGGTGGGAAAATGCTGATTTCAAATGACTCTTCAATTTTACAGAGTTCACGACAGGGTTAAGACTAATAAACGTAACATGAGAAGGTTGATGTAGAAAGCCAAGCCACAAAGTCGAAGCTCCCCAAACATTATTTGGCTGAGCCCTTTGCAGTTAACAGAATTCTCCACAGGGCCTTCTCAGTCCCGCAGTCAGAACTCCCACCAGAAATGCTAGTGGAGATTCCCGGAAACAGAAACAAGCATCATTGTGAAAAGATTTCTGCTAACTTTGCTTCTCAAACTTGGAAGTGGGTTAGCATTTCTGGTTTGACCACCAGATGTTTAAGAAAGGAAAATAGTCTTCAAGAGTCTTAGCAAATATTCCAAGCATAAGCGACACTTAGTATTTTTGTTTCATAAAGGATTAATATTTGTGCCAAGAGAAAACAAAAATATCTCTGTATCAGATTTCTCAAAAAAAAATGTTAATTTGGTAGACTTGGGAAAGGGAAAGAAAAAATGGATATAGCAATGTTTATATTGATTTTTATCATCATATTGAACGTGTCTAGAACATGTGGATTATTTAGGGTATCATTTTATCTAAATATGCTATATTTGCATGATTATTTTGTCAAAGAAATTCAGAACACTTGATATAAATTTAAAGCTCTATATTTATATCAGAGTGCCAAACAGTTTAATTTTTTTAACATTGCTGTAAACAACATTCTGATGTCATTCTGCATAAGGTTCTCAAGATATTGAAGAAATCCCAAGCCCTTTCTTTTCTTGCCTTACTCTTTAAGAGAAAGTATCGTCTACTTTCTTGCTGGTGGGATATTAGAACACTGCTGAGGGCGGTGACGTGTGTCACGTTCATAAAGGCAATGGCATAATCGTGGCAAGTATTTAAAAGATATAAAAGGTGGATCCCCAATCCCATAAGGTCTATAAACATGTTGACATAATGGATAAACCAGCAGGTAAGCCTTATGATACTGAGTGGAGGATGGAGAATGCTTTATATAAACAGTTATAAATCGACAGTTTTTGAGGCAAGTTCAGAAACAGATTTTCTGTGGGAATCAAGCTGAGGTAAAGTAGCAAGTAATTTTGTACTTACATGGCATTCATTGGCATGCACCCCCCTGTATATATCTTGCCTTCATTCTTTTTTTTTTCCTTGAGATTTTATTTATTTATTTATTTGACAGAAAAAACGAGAGAGCACAAGCAGGGCAAAAAGAGCAGAGGGAGAGAGAGAGGGAGAATCAGGCTCCCCACTGAGCAGGGAGCCCTACACATGGGGCTTGATCCCAGGACCCCGGGATCATGACCCAAGTGGAAGGCAGAGGCTTTAACCCACTGAGCCACATAGGCACCCCTTGTCTTCATTCTTTTTTTTTTTTTTTTTAAAGATTTTATTTATTTATTTGACAGACAGAGATCACATGTAGGCAGAGAGGCAGGCAGAGAGAGAGAGAGAGAGAGAGAGGAGGAAGCAGGCTCCCTGCAGAGCAGAGAGCCCGATGTGGGGCTCGATCCCAGGACCCTGGGATCATGACCGGAGCCGAAGGCAGAGGCCCTAACCCACCGAGCCACCCAGGCGCCCCATCTTTGTCTTCATTCTTTAAAGATATTTTCACTAGATTTAGAATTCCAGTGTCACCAATTATTTTCCCTTCAACTCATGAAGGAGGAAGGATGTCAGTATTCCTAGCCCTAGTGTCTCTGCTAAGATGTAGGCTGTCATTTGAATTGCAGGTTCCCCCACATGAAGTGAGGGCTTTCTCTCTTAATCCATCCCCACTTTCCAGCAGTTGTAGTTGTCCTAAAGTTTGTCCAGTGGTCTAAGTCTTCAGACCATGCCTTTCTATCTAAGTTCTAGCCGTCCCATATATTATGCCCCTCATAGCAGCAGCCTGCATTTGGGTTAAAAACAAACAAGCAAACAAACAAAACAAAACCAAAAAACCTGTTTAAAAAAATAGGAAACATATCATGACATTTCCTTCATCTAAGTATCGAATTCTCTTCACTAACCATCTTATTTTTGTTCACTCTCCAGAGCCTTCAAGTAGTTTTATTTTTTATTTTTTTGTTTTATGCAGATTTTTGTAGTTTTATCTATGGAAGGGTTTACCCGAGAGGAGCTTATTTAGTCATGACAGGAAATAGAATGTACACAGTTATGTGCATGCTGTATTTCTCAGACTAGACTAGATAAATGATTAAAATACAGTCATGGCAATACTTTTAAAGTAATTTCTAGCCACACCATTACCTACTCAGGGGGAATTTTAGCCCTCAATTTTCTCCCAAATAATTTGGAAATCCTCAGTAGATGTTTCATTTACTCTCAGTAAATGGTATTTCATTTGCTTTTCTCTTTCTCTGGTTTGCTTAACTCTTATCCTTTGTGAGAATTTTGGTCCAATGTAAGTTAGAGGAAACAGTTCCCACATGATGCTACCCTCACTTCCAGCACAAACTATAAACTTAAACTTAGGGGTTTCCTTCAGGTTTGATAACTTACCAAGAACTTACTGAAAACTATTATGGTTATATCTTATGTAAGAGAGGGAAAAGATACAGTTAAAATCAGCCAAATGAAGAAGCCCACAGGACAGAATCTAGAAGAAGCACCAAACACAGAGCTCCCCAGTGTTGGGGAGATGCTGCTCCTAGTGTTCGCACAGAACACGTGGCTTGCTTCTAACCCCCACAAAAAGTATGATGATATGACATATTGTAACCTTCCCAATATTCTGGACTGTGAACTTCTTAGGGCAGAAATGGCTCCTATTTACCTTTGCATGTCTGGCATCTTTCATAACATCTGATACAAAATAAGGGATCAGTAAATGATTGTTGAATGAATGCTATACTTTGAAACTTTGCTCCTCTAGAACTGACATACTGTTCTTAAAACATAGCTGTGCTGTCTTTTCTCTTTGTTTACTGAGAAGATTCTTAGTCCCTTGGCTAGGAGGGAGGGTTCCTACAAATCCCTAATATGCCCACTCAAGCTTGAATCCTGCTACTGATCAGAGTTAATATCAGTCTGGGACATGTTAATTGACCAGAATTTATGCCACCACTGTACATTAAAAGATAAGAAAAAAAAAGAAAGAAAGAAAACTGAAGCTGGACCTTCACAGAGAAACTTCATTTTCCTCTCAGAAGTAACAGGGCCACTCTAGTTCAAACATTGCAGAAGAGGTTCTCAGAATATAGTGCTTTACATCTCATGATGATATTATGTTCAAAATTACCGTGACATGAACATCCCTGTGTAAATCATATTTATTTTTGGCAAGTAAAGAAATATAAAATAATCCCAATATTCATTGGAATTCTTTATTTTTTCAAGTTCTTTGCCCATTTTTAATTTTTAAAAGCTTTTATTTTTTTATTTTTTAAAGATTTTATTTATTTATTTGATAGAAAGAGATACAGTGAGAGAGGGAACACAAACAGGGGGAGTGGGAAAGGGAGAAGCAAGCTTCCTGCTGAGCAGGGAGCCGGATGCAGGGCTCTATCCCAGAACCCTGGGATCATGACCTGAGCCAAAGGCAGACGCTTAACGACTGAGCCATTAAAAGTTTTTATTTAAATTCCAGTTAGCTAACAGTGTAATATGAGTTTCAAGGTTACAATGTAGTGATTCAGTACTTCCGTACATCACCCTGTGCTCATCACTGGTACATTCCTTTTCTCTATCACCTATTTAACCCATCCCCCCATCCACCTCCCTTCTGGTAACCACCAGTTTGTTCTCTATAATTAAGAGTCTGTTTCTTGGTCTGCCTCTCTCTCTTTTCTCCCTTTGCTTATTTGGTTTGTTACTTAAATTCAACATATGAGTGAAATCTATGGTATTTGTCTTTCCGTGAATGACTTATTTCCTTTAGCACTATACCCTCTAGCTCCATCCATGTAATTGCAAATAGCACGATTTCATTCTTTTTTTTATGGCTGAATAATATTCGTGTGTGTGTGTGTGTGTGTGTGTGTGTACCACATCTTCTTTATCTATTCATTAATTGATGGACTTAATGGGCTGTTTCTATAATTTAGCTATTGTAGATAATGCTATGATAAACATTAGGGTGCATGTATCCATTTTGAATTAGTGTATTACTAATACCTAATAGTGTGATTGCTGGATCATAGGCTAGTTCTATTTTTAACTTTTCAGGGAAACACCATACTATTTTTCAGAGTGGCTGTACCAGTTTGCATTCCCAGCAGTAGTGCAAGAAGGTTTCTCTTTTTCCACATACTCACTGACTGACACCTATTTCTTCTTGTGTTGTTGATTTTCACACACAGACAGGTGTGAGGTGATATCTCATTTTGATTTACATTTTTCTGATGGTAAGTGATGTTGAACATCTTTTCATGTGTCTCTTGACCATATGTAAGTATTCATTGTAAAAATATCTATTCATATCTTCTGCTTATTTTTTTTAAAGATTTTATTTATTTATTTAACAGACATAGATCACAAGTAGACAGAGAGGCAGGCGGGGGTGGGGGCGGGGAAGCAGGCTCCCTGCTGAGCAGAGAGCCTGATGTGGGGCTTGATCTCAGAACCCTGGGATCATGACCAGAGCCAAAGGCAGAGGCTTTAAACTGCTGAGCCACCCAGGTGCCCCTCTTCTGCATATTTTTTAATTGGATTATTTGTTTTGGGGGATGTTATTTTAGAAATTCCTTATGTTTGAATACTAACCCTTTATCATAGGTTGTCTTTAGTTTTGTTGATTGTTTTCCCTTCGCTTGCAAAAGCTTTTTATTTTGATATAGTCCCAACAGTTTATTTTTTCATTTTGTTTCCCTTGCCTTAGGAGATGTATCTAGAACGTAGTTGCTATAGCTGATGTCAAAGAAGTCACTGCCTATATTCTCTTCCAGAATTATTATTGTTTCAGGTCTCATATTTAAGTCTTTAATCTATTTTGAATTCATTTTTGTGTATCGTGGTCCATTTCATTCTTTTGTATGTTGCTCCCCAGTTTTCCCAACACCATTTGTTGAGGAGACTTTTTCCCATTGGATATTCTTTCCTGCTTTGTCGAAGATTAATTGACCATGTAATTGGGGGTTCATTTCTGGGTTTTCAATTCTGTTCTGTTGTTCTATGTATCTATTTTTGTGCCAGTACTGTACTGTTTTGGTGATTACAGCTTTATAAAATAACTTGAAGTCTGGAATCATGATGTCTCCAGCTTTGTCTTTCTCTTTTCAAGATTGCTTTGGCTCTTCAGGGTCTTTTGTGATTCTATACAAATTTTAGAATGGTTTGTTCTAGATCTGTGAAAAATGCTATTGGTATTTTGAGAGACAAAATTTAGTTTCTTTGGGTGTAGGTTCTTTGGGTGGTATAGATATTTTAAAAATATTTATTCTTCCAATCCATGAGCATGGAAGGTCTTTCCATTTCTTAGTGTTGTCTTTAATCTCTTTCCCTGGTATTTTATAGTTTTCAGAGTATAGGTATTTCACCTCTTTGGTTAGATTTATTGTATCTTATTTGTTTTGGTGCAGTTGTAAGTGGGACTGATTCCTTAATTTTCCTTTCTGCTGCTTCATTGTTGGTGTATAGAAATGCAACAGATTTCTGCATGTTGATTTTGTATCCTGCGACTTTACTGAATTTGCTTGTGAGTTCTAGTGGTTTTCTGGTGGAGTTTTTTTTGGATTTCTATGTAGAGTGTCATGTCATTTGTGAATAGTGAAAATTTGACTTCTTCCTTTCCAAATAGGATGCCTTTTATTTCCTTTTGTTGTCTGATTGCTGCGGCTGGGACTTCCAGTACTGTGTGGAATAAAAATAGAGTGGACATCTGTCTTATTCCTGACTTCAGGGGAAAAGCTCTCAGTTTCTCCTGATTGAGGATGATAGTAACTGTGGTTTTTTTATATGTGACTTTTTTTTTTTTTTAAGATTTTATTTATTTATTTGACAGACAGAGATTACAAGCAGGCAGAGAGGCAGGCAGAGAGAGTAAGGGAAGCAGGCTCCCTGCTGAGCAGATAGCCCAAGGCTGGGTGGGATCCCAGGACCCTGGGATCATGACCTGAGCCGAAGGCAGGGGCCTTAACTCACTGAGCCACCCAGGCGCCCCTTGTATATGACCTTTATTACATTGAGGTATCTTCCCTCTAAACCTACTTTGTTGAGAATTTTTATCATTGAAGGATGTTGTATTTTGTTCAGTGTTTTTTCTGCATCTATTGAAATGATCATATGGTTATCCTTTCTTTCATTAATGTAATGTATCTTATTGATTGATTTGTGAATATTGAAACAACCTTGCAACCCAGGAATAAATCCCATTTGATTATGGCGAATGATATTTTTAATGTATTGTTGGATGTGGTTTACTATTTTGTTGGGAATTTTTGATATCTGTTTTCATCAGGGATATTGGGTCTTTCTGTTTTCTAGTGGTGTCTTTATCTGGTTTTGGTATTAGGGTAATGCTGGCCTCATAGAATTACTTTGGAAAATTTCCTTTCTTTTTTATTTTTTGGAAAAGTTTGAGGAGAATAGATATCAGTTCTTCTTTAAATGTTCTGTAGAATTTGCCTGTGGAGCCTTCTGATCCTGGAGTTTTGTTTGTTAGGAGATTTTTGATTACTGATTCAATTCCTTTGCTGGTTATCGGTCTGTTCAAGTTTTGTATTTCTTCCTGTTTCAGTTTTGGTAACTTATACATTTCTTCTAGGTTGTCCAATTTGTTGACATACAGTTTTTCATATGATTCTTGCAATTAATTGCTTATATTTCTGTGATGTTGGTTGGGTTATTATTCTCTTATTTGTGACTATTTGGATCATTTCTCCTTTCTTTTTGGTATGTCTGGCTAGACTATACTTTACTAATTTTTTCAAAGAATCAGCTCCTGGTTTCATTGATCTGTTCTATTGTTTTTTTTTTGTTTTGTTTTGTTTTGTTAGTTTCTGTATCATTTATTTCTGCTCTAATCTTTATTATTTCCTTCCTTCTGCTGACTGTAGGCTTTACTTACTATTCTTTTTCCAGCTCCTTAAGTATAAGGTTAGGTTGTATATTTGAGATTTTTCTTGTTTCTTGAGTTAGGCCTGTATTGCTATATCCTTCCCTCTTAGGATGGCTTTTGCTACATCCTAAAGGTTTTGGACTGTTGTGTTTCATTTTCATTCATTTCCATGCTTTTTTAAAAAAATTTCTTCTGTGATTTCCCAGTTGACTCATTCATTGTTTAGTAGCATATTGTTTAGCCCCCATGTACTTGTGGGTTTTCCAGGTTTTTTCTTGTGGTTAACTTTGAATTTCTTAGCATTGTGGTCAGAAAAGGTGCATGGTATGACTTTAATCCTTTTTTACTTGCTGAGGCCTGTTTTGTGTCCTAATATGTGATTTATTCTGGAGAATGTTCAATGTGAAAAGAATGTGTATTCTAGTGTATTAGGATGAAATGTTCTGAATATATCTGTTAAATCCATCTGGTCCAGTGTGTCACTCAAGACCACTGTTACCTCATATATATTCTCTTTAGGTGATTTGTCCATTGATGTTAATGTCATCTATGATTATCATGTTAGTATCAGATAGTTCTTTTATGTTTGTTAGTAATTGTTTTATGTATTTGGGTACTCCTCTATTGCATGTTTGGGTACATAATAATAGAGCTGTTCTTTTTTTGTAGCATTAATTAGTTCATATTCTTGTTCTATAATCGCTGCCCATTTCACAGAGAAATGTTGGATCAAACTCTTGATGAGAAGTTATGTACATTTTGTCACATCCATGCTTTTAGTAGTGTTTTGGAAAGGAAATTTATTATTTATTCATTTATCATGTATTTTTAGCTAGATTCTAGAGTATAAATGAGGGGCAATGAGAAATGAAGACAAAGTGATAAGAGTAAATTATGATGGACCCTTCAGTGACATGCTAATGAAAGTAGATTTTATTTGTAAGACATGGGGAATAATTGAAGGATTAAAAGAAACATTGAGAGCAAAGATGAAACAGTAGAGGTCTGTTAGCTTTATATATAGCCTTCATGTTATGCCTGGATAGTGTTTTAAAACATAATGTCCAGCAAGAGTGATGCTGGGTTGAATAAAAGGTAGTTTTGCTTTGTTTTTTTAAGATTTTATTTATTTATTTGATATATAGAGAGAGATCACAGGTAGGCAAAGAGGCAGGCAGAAAGAGAGAGCAGGGGAAGCAGGCTCCCCTCTGAGCAGAGAGCCCAATGTGGGACTTCATCCCAGGACCCTGAGATCATGAGCTGAGCCGAAGGCAGAGACTCAACCCACTGAGCCCCCCAGGCACCCCACAAGGTGTTTTGTACCTATTGTGTCATACCTGGTACACTACCCACATTTATGTTTATTGCACAGCTCCTGTAGATGTTAGTGTTTGCAATTCTTGATCTAGAAGTATGACCTCAAACACTGTATAGAAACACTGTATTTTTACCTTATAGAAATATTACCTGGTCTGACCAACCTGTAAGTTCATATAAAGTCTCATTAACATTAAGGCTAAATAATTATGGTTCTTCCAAATGAAGGGCTGATGGAGGGAGGCAAGTGGGGTCTGGCCTACATGGGTGATGGGTATTAAGAAGGGCACTTGTTATGATGAACACTGGGTGTTTTATGTAAGTGATGAATCACTGATTTCTACTCCTGAAACCGGTGTTGTACTGTATGTTAACTAACTAGAATTTAAATAAAAATTTGACAAGAAAAAAATATTTAAGGCTCTTCTCTATGCATGACTCTCCATCATCAGCACCACTTATTTCTGAAAAAAATCTCCACGATGTCTCTTATGTCCAAGAAGGAAAAAAAAAAGAAAGCCCACTCATTTCTTTAACCATCCTGTCAGCAAATCACTTGAGGTAGGGATTGCCTTGTAACCTCTGCAGTTGAAGCCTTTCTGGGAAAGCAGCTTTTGGGCTCTCTACTGGCCTCAAGGGAGTCTACCACTGCTTGGCCAGTGCTCTGCAGGCTTCACCAGATGTGGCCACTCTCATTTAGACCAGTGATGGAGTGGCTTCTTTTTTCATATTAATTTCAAATTTTTATTTAGATGCCAGAGCCTATAATCTCAGAGTTTTACTGGAAAATACCAGCGTTATCTCTGAATGTAATTTTTCATCCATATGCGTTTCAAGACCTATCCTTAAGACTGTCTAGCAGCATGACACCAAGGCACTATATTATTTATCATTTTTTTCTCTGATTTTCCCTAGGTTCTTACAATCCCCAGCTCCCACATACTTCATATTTCCTGCTTCTGGTGAAAAAATACAAAAGCTCTAATGCATTTCAACTTGTCCAAATGGGCCCTCAGTGTGGAAGATGACTTTAGTTTCTCAAACAGGTAAGGGAAATCACTTTTGAAGTAGCAAGACACAGTACTAGATTAATATGACTTAGGGTAAGTAACAAACTGCATTTATTTTCATGTTTTTATAGTTTGAACATGTACCCATAATCACATCAATATAAATATATCCATAAGCACAATCTTTGTTGAACCTCTGTTTTAGAGATTCTACTATTCCTCACCTCCTCTAGTAAGTTCTACCTAAACACTCCTTTCTTGCTAGCTTTGGTTTACTGATACCACAATGGTCAAGCTAACCTCTATTCCACTCTTTGTACCTCTACTGTGTGAGAGTTAAAGAACCCATGACAGTCTTGCCTTCCATCTTCTCCAAACATGTCGAAACTCAATTCAGTACTTCTGTATGTGAATCTTTTCTTGCTTAATTATGTTTTGTTTTAATCACTGCCATTATATTGGTTCATCACTTTCTGAAAGGTTTTTTTTTTTTTTTTTTTTTATGGAGAACTGTTTTCTTGAAAGATTTTTAAAAAGTATTCCTTTGGAGGAATAGGGAAAGAAATTTGTGGTCAACTAAATTTGGGTAGTTCTGCTCATTCTGTCCACATTTTTCAGTGCATTTGAGTGTATTAAATGTTCTAAGACATTTTCCAGTAAAGAAACTAATTTTGTATCCGGTGTTATTCATAAATGCTCCAATACTCATGTTACATTTGTTACATATTGCAGCTTTGTTAAAGTGCAAATTTCTTAATAAATAAATCTCCTTAATTTCTGTCATAACTCTCCTTAGTACCTGATTCAATACTGTGTATAATTTAGTTAAACTCACATATTATAAACTAGACACCATGTTAGGTCCTAAAGTTCAAAGATGGATAATTTTTGTAAAGATTTATGGAATAACAAGTAGCTTTCAATGAATAGTATTTTGCTGATATTTAGCATTTATTTTATTATGGTAGACTTGGAGTTTGATTTTCAGTTCTAACTGCAACAGTTTACACTTTATTTCTCTGTCCCCATTTAAGGATCTGTTAATCTTTTTCTCCCATTGTTATGTATGAAAAGACTTTTAAAGATTTGAAAACCAAGGTGCAGTTATCAAATATTACACAGGGATTTATAATTTTGAATAAGTAAAGTAAGTTTACTTATTCTTTGGAATCTAATATTAAGTTAGAAATAGAAAATTTCTAACAAGAGGAATTAAGGGATGGTGAAATAGTCAAACAAAGATTAAAATAACATTCCTGGGGGCGTCTGGGTGACTCAGTGGGTTAGGCCGCTGCCTTCGGCTCAGGTCATGATCTCGGGGTCCCGGGATTGAGTCCCGCATCTGGCTCTCTGCTCAGCAGGGAGCCTGCTTCCTCCTCTCTCTCTCTGCCTCTCTGCCTACTTGTGATCTCTGTCTGTCAAATAAATAAATAAAATCTTTAAAAAAAAAAAATAACATTCCTGAAACTCTGACTTCCTCAAAGCAGGAAGCAATAAGAGCTATAGGTAATGTCAGGAAGAGGTGAATGAAATATTTTGTTTCATTACTGGTAAGCATGTCAGGGTGCTGTTGTGGTTATTGAAGGAGTTTGGGCTCAGTGGATGGTGCACATCAGTGCTAATTTCTTTCTTTGTTTCTTTTCTTTTCTTTTTTTTCTAGAGAGAAAGGATGGGGCAGTGGGAGAGAATCTTCCAGACAGACTCCCGGCTGAGTGAAGAGCCCAGTTGCTGGGCTCAGTCCCACAACCCATGATATCATGACCTGAGCCAAACCAAGAGTTGGACGCTCAACCGACTGAGCCACCCAGGTGCTAATTTTTAACAACTTCTGGACTCAGGAGGTAGACAGTTAGATTTCAAAAGGAGCCCTTATTACCTAGGAATTTGCAGTAGTGTTTGGAGTGTTTAACCTCTTTGGAGCTAAAAGAATTATGGCCACAAAATAAATAGTTCTTGGTTGTTTTCTAATTCAGTGAACACCTGTTGGCTCTCAATTTGATGTCACCAATGTGTTAGGCTCCGTAGAGGTGTTGGTTGTATTCTCTGAAGAGAATATAATCTTTGGGGAGAGGTGGGAAGCTTTATGATATATGGAAAGCTTAAAATATATGATATGATAAAGTATATAAAAATGTTAGCATTATGTGATTGAGGAAAACACAACAAAATGTTCAAAAACATCTTGAGGAGTGAATTGGGTTTGCTCTAATTCATTTAAGGGGATGATGAGCTCCTAGATAAAATGCTAAGACACCAAAAAACCCAAAAACAAAATAAGTAATAGTTTGAGGAGGTGAAGGAAAACAAATATTAAGGTTAAAATCTTGGCAAGTGAATGCACATGTTATGTCAAAGAGAAAAAGTTGAAGTAGAAACCACTTCTGGAGTCAGCTGAGGGTCTTGTCATAAAATATGAACTCTGACATTTTCATGAAGCAGAACCTTCCCACATTCTACAAAATGACAGCAGTCTTTGACATTACTTTAGGGAAAAAAATTGTTGTCTCCATGGCAAATCACAAGATATGTTAAGATTCTTACAACTCACCAACTTCTACATGCTTCTGCTAATACACCAAGAAGAAAATGATACTACTGAGAAAAATATGTAGAATGTATTTTTTGTAAATTTTAGTTTAAACAGAAACGGAACAGTTTGGGTTTACAGACAGAATTGAAAAAAAAAAAATGTCTTCCTGCTTTTGAAAGTCAGGAGTTTGGAGTAAAAAGATGAATAAGGGAAGTGAAACACTGACTTCGCAGATAATGTTGAAGAACATAAACTTTTTGATACCATTCTTTGTGATGAAAAACACGTGGTTCCGTCAAGAGGAGGAAACATCTCATTGCAGCATGCGGGGCTGTCAAGATGATCTCGGATTGGAGAAGAGAATTTAAACTAAAATTTGAGAGCATTTTGGCATAAGAAGAGCAAAAGGAGGAAAGGTGCCAAATGCTTCTTGGGAGAAACTATTATCAGAGGGTCATATATCTATGCTCCAATTCCCAAAATAGAATCACTTACCAAAATAAGAAAAATATTTTAGAAGAATGCTACCACCTGGCTGTCCTCAAGGACTGGCCTGCTTGTAACTCTTGCTTGCTTTCTACTATGGTTTTAGTCCCACTGCTTATGGATGCTAACATGGGCCTCTCGTGCCCTTCTTGGAGTCTCACTTAGACTTCTGCCCTTGTTCTCTGGAACCATGATGAAATTAGTTTCATTTCTTTGTCCTAGATCTGCCTTGTTCCAGCATCTTCCTTTCTCAAACAGTTTAAGTTTAGGCAGGTCCATGCCAGATTGTTCTTATACTTCTTAACCAAACATATTACATAGATTTGTATTCTAATATCAGAGAGGTTCTTAACTACAAAGACCATATTTGTGATTTTGTGTTCTTGGTAGAGAACGTGGGTATGATTAATTTAAAACGGAGACCACTGGATATTTCTGTCTTTAAGGATAGTCCCTAATAATCTGCCAGTAGCTCATTACTGGGAACAGTGTAAAGAAGGTGTTTTCTGGCCTTTCCTAGGCAGTAAGGGGAGTCCTTTGATCTGTGAAGGAAAGAGTATGGGGGATAGTAGAGGAGGAATAGGGGAGGAGAGAAGGAAAAGGAGGGATGGTTGTCTCCCTTTATTTTCCCCACTTTCCCTCATAAAGTTGACCACATGCCCAATATTTAGATCTGCCCTTTGTCCACTACTACCCATCCAGGCTTTCCTCTGGTCTGCTACTTAATCTCATTTCCACTCCAAATTGAAGTTTTCAAAAGGAACTATTAGTTTGCTGAGATCAGGTGTGTGTGTGTGTGTGTGTGTGTGTTTTAATAAAAGTGGCAAATTGGGAAAGATTTGTAAAATATTCTGTGTATTCATAAAGATATTTGTGGCACTGTATTTTAACCTAAATATAAGAACAAAGCTAAATTGTGTATTTGTATTAAAATTGTTTCTTAAAACAAAAGATATGTAGGAATATTGAAGTAAAATAATATTTCATTAATATTTTCAATAATTTTAAAAGCCAGAGTTTACCAAAAGGCCCAGTATAATAAAATGGGAAGTACTTTTGCCTTCTCATATTTCTCCAGTTAAAAGTAATTTGCAGATACTGAGAAAACAAAAGCTTTTAAAGATTAAATTCATGTCGTATCTATAAGAATGGGTATGAAAGATGCCTTAAGGGCGCCTGGGTGGCACAGTTGGTTGAGCAAATGCCTTCGACTCAGGTCATGATTCTGGACTTCCAGGATCGAGTCCCACATCAGGCTCCCAGCTCCTTGGGGAGTTTGCTTCTTCCTCTGACCTTCTCCTCTCTTCTGCTCCCTCTCACTCATTCTCTCTCAAATAAATAAATAAAAATCTTTAAAAAAAAAAAAAAGAAAGATGCCATGAAATTATGTGTGTGTATGTTTTTATAATGTCTTGGTTTAGATTATGCTTAGGGCAATATTTCTGTTTATTCAATCTAACATTTGGTTTTGATATTTACTCTTCACTTCCTGAGACAGAGCAGTGTGGATGAATCTGTTGATTGTTACATGTGAAATAATTTTCTTTTGGAACTGAGAGTTGTGATTTCTAGAAATCAAAGGTCTTAACACTATGTATTAACTTCAAAAGGGCACAGGAAAAGGGCTAGTCTTTAATCCCAAGATTTATGTACAAAATATTACTAAATCAAATGTATCCATGAGCTTATAGATCATTCAAAAAAGGTAAGTGAAACCTGATTGTCCAATCAAGCAAGACCATGTTATCAGATATATGGCAAAATAACACATTTGTTAATTGTGTTGTGATGTCATAATCACAGCCTAGAGATAAAAGAAAGTTTAAGACATTGCTTCTCAAACTTTAAGGGCATATCAATCAGCTGGGGATCTTACTGAAATGCAGATTCTGCTTTAGCAGAATTCAGTGGGCCTTCTTCAATTCTGCATTTCTAAAGGCTTTCAGGAAATGCCTGTGCTCTTGGTCTTCAGGTCACACCTCATAATGTGGATGAGAAGTCGGGATAAGTTTCATGATTCCACTTCTTTTTTCTATTCCTCCCTTTTCTCCAACAGTGGGCCAACCTGCTCATGTGCACAAGTCAGAGTGAATTATGGTACTAAAGGATAACGTGAGGCAGTTTCTGTAACACTTCACTGTAGATAAGTCAACTAGAAAGGAGTTATGTGTTCTTTCACATATTAGCTTACTAAGATCACTCCTGGGCCATAACAGAAATGGTGGGATTATTGGTAACATATGTACTCCATGAAATTTTCTTTAGCTTTATGTGGTTTTGTTGATAGTTAAAGGTAGGAAAGTTGGGATTTTCTACTGAACTCTGTATTTAGCACTAATATGTCACTTAATAATTTGAAAAGAAAGAAAAGTATTACCTGGATTGAAAAAAATAGAACGCATAGGTTATACATAAATGATTCGACAGCATTGTAATTAAATGAATGCTTCCATTTCTTTTGGTAATTGGATAGTTTATCATTTCTTACAAATCAATGTGTGACTTCCTCAATGGCAAAGACTGAACCTTGTAAGCTGTGTGTTCTGGAGGGTGCGGGGCAGTTCTGGGTGCCCCTGAGCCTTCATCACATGCAGCTTTTTCTGCTCCTCACTCTGTATTCTCATGTTTTGTTTTGCAAACAAGATGCCTGAGTAGAAAGACTGTCATGCCCTGAAAGCTATAGTTCAGGGTGCACATGTGGTTCCGGTTTTCACTTCCTGAGGATCATTTGTTTTGAGGTGACTCTCATTCTGTTTACTTTTGTAGAGAGCCTTGTCTAGCATTTGAAAAGAATTTTGACTAGAGCTGTTGTGTGATCCTCTGGGAACAAATTACGTCACTTTTCAGATTGTCAACATCTGCCAAATTATTGTTAAAATTTGGGGATGAGTTGATTATACTCTTCTGTCTTGTGTATGTTTGAAAATCTGCATAAGCAAAATCTGAAAGAAATAGGAATGCAGACAAGGGAAAATAATCTTTTCAAGGTCAAAGTTGTGTAAGAATAGAGAACCTAAAATGAACACAAAGACATGCATATATGTATGTCTTTAGAATTGTAAATTCAAAGTTTTACCAAAAGATTTGGTAGAACTGTAAATTCAAAATTTTACCGGGGCACCTGGGTGGCTTAGTGGGTTAAAGCCTCTGCCTTCAGCTCAGGTCATGATCCCAGGACCCTGTGATTGAGCCCTGCATCAGGCTCTTTGCTCAGAGGGGAGCCTGCTTCCTCCTCTTTCTGCCTGCCTCTCTGCCTACTTGTGATCTCTGTCTGTCAAATAAATAAAAAAATAAATCTTTAAAATTTTTCTTTTTACCAAAAGATTTGTTAGTTTCCTAGAGACTAAAAAGGGTCAAGTTTTTAGAAGCTTATTACTATCTTGATCTACTCAACGAGGTTACAAAAGATCCAAGGTAAGAGGATATTTTAAAATACTATAGTTGGGGGATGTGTAGGTGGCGCAGTAGGTTGAGCCTCGGACTCTTGGTTTTTGGCTTAGGTCCTGATCTCAGGCTTGTAAGATCGAACCCCGCATGGGTCTCTACACTGAATAGGGGAGTCTGCTAAAGTTTCTCTCTCCTCGCCTTCTGCCCTTACCATTACCACCTCCAACCCTTGCCCCAGTCTCTTCCATTCTCTCTCTGAAATAAATAAATAAATAAATCTTAAAAAAAAAAAAAAAAGGCTACAGTGCCTAATGAAAGTTCCCTGCTGATGATTAGGATAGAGAATAAGGCTTCAAGTTTGGTGGTTACATGGGTCTGTACTGTACATCAGTGCTCATGTACTGAACTTGATTTGTCATGTCAAATATTAGTTACTGAGAAAGACTACGTGAGAGCCTAGACTGATCCGTATAAAACCAATACTACAGTTAGTGAAACAACTTGAAGGAAATCAGATCGGGTATTCATGCATTTGTTTGAGTAACAAACATTAACTGCAGGCATATTTTGTATAAGACATTATTCTAATAACTACAGGAAAAACAATTCATACTAGTTTTTCTTTTCCTGCAGTACCTTGCACTTTAGTTGAGAAGATTTGATTTATGTATTTGACTGTAACACAGAGAGTCTGTAGTAAGTTCTACTGGAAACACAAGTGAAGGTCTAATCAAGTTAGCAGGTAGGCAAGTTACTTTTGCCTAGGAAGGAATCCCTGTAGTTGATGAGTTAATAAAAGTCTTCATGTTAAAAAAAACTCTGGATAGGTCAGTGTGAAAATGTTATTTTCTGACTTGAAAATATCTTAGCCCTTTAGGCTTTACTTATTTAGATAGACATTAATAAGCATAAGGTCAAAACTGTGATTTAACATTTTAGTACCAGGTTATTTTTTTTTAAAGATTTTATTTATTTATTTGACAGAGATCACAAGGCAGAGAGCAAGAGACAGGGAAGCAGGGCTCTCCGCTGAACAAAGAGCCGGATGCAGGGCTTGATCCCAGGACCCTGGGATCATAATCTGAGCTGAAGACAAAGGCTTTAACCCACTGAGCCACCTAGGCTCCCCGTTACCAGGTTAGGTTATAACCTGTTGAATATACAAATAAAGTTATGACCAGATTGTAGTATGATACAGATTTTGTAACCATTTAGGTGTATATTCATGTACATCTATATACGTGTATCCAAATTTGGAAAATTTGGGGCAAGATGTACACCAAACTTTAAGAGTCATTAATTCTAGGGCATAGAGCTGGATGGGTAGAATAGGGAGAAAATTTTACTACATAGGTGAACTTTGGGAGATTTTTACTTTTTTTCCTCTTTGGTATTTTTCAAATTAAGAAGTTATAATTTCAGTTCTAATATAGAATCTTTAAAAAGGATCGAGTCCATGTCTCTGTCTTTAGGTAAAATAATAAAATCATGTGTTGTTCATACCACAGGAGAGGAGAGCTGGGCCTTTTTTTATTTTTGGTTTTAGATTTTCCTTTTATGTAAACAAAGCCACTGTGGTATGATTGCGTATTGTGGCTTATATCACAATATTAGGAGGAAAATATACCACAATTGAAACTGTGGTTGTGTGAGAGACTAGAAAGGTTATGGGTGATCTGTTATGGACAACCTGTTTTCTTTTCCTTATATTCCAAATTTTCTATAATACTTCTTGATGTTTTGATTGATATTAATTAGTTCAAAGAATAAAAAGTTATCTAAAATGCATTAGCTTATATAATGACATGTATGTGCATTTTAATACCATTAAAGGATTAAATTTCAATGCATTTTGAAAATGTCACAAGAATAAGATTAGAATTAGATATGTCTTCTTTCTAAAGTATAAATCAGTGAGATAATATCACTTATAAATTATACCATATGTGAGTCATTAACAAATTAACGATGGCCAGCTTCAAGGATGCTCTTGCTTTTGTAATACATGTTGCATTCATATTAAAACCATAACACACAAAGGAGGATATTTCACAAACATCTGCTCAAAGTGTCAGGATGTTTGGTTATTTTTTTCCCTAAAAGTCAATAGTCTAAGTAGGGTTGTAACATTTCAGATATCAAGATGTTTACAGGGAAATGTTCATCATGCATTTCCCCTCTTAGCTACATGGCAGCACCACATAGTGAAAAGGCCCCGGATGCTGGTTTTAGACCCCGGTCCACCACATGCAGACCGCGTGGAGTGTCGTTGTTGGGTGTCACTTAAGCTCTCTCACTATTAGTCTATTTGTTTGTTTAAAAAAAAAAAAAAAGGAAGGAAGGAAGGAATAAAAAGGAAAGAAGAGATAAAAAATGATTCCTTTCTTCCCCTGATGGGTAGATATCTGCTATATTTTGTCTAAGAAACCCCATGCCTTCAATCAGGTGGGTGGGGTTCTTAGAGTGAGGAGATGGCTGGTGGTCAGCAGGGCTGGTTTCATGGGCACGTGACCAGTGAAGTCGTACAGAGCTCCACGTTCAGCAGGGTCTCCCACTTGATTTCAGGTTCTATTGTCACCATTCTAAAATTCTTAGTTATTTTATCTTGATTTTGTGATTTATAAGTGAAGTTGGCTATGATAATGGAGAAGGACTGGGGTCTCCCAGCTGACTCCCTGCCACCCCAAGGTGGATCTTAGCTGCTAGTTCCTTTCCCCCCTGGACTCTGACTGGCCTCCCAGGTCCTCTTCCTTCTGCAGGGTTCTAGGGACAGGTGAGGAGAGGCTCTTGACCATTCCATTGGTGAGAAGAGCTGGGCTTAGTGCATTGCATACAGGGGGGTGAGCCTATTATCCACTCCCTATCCAAGTAGCTAGTACAACCCATCTCTTTTGGGCTGGGGTGCTGAGCTTGTAAGAGTGAACGTCCCAGGTTCAGTACTCCTGTCTGCAACCGAGGCACCATGTCTGTGTTGGGTGGCTGGTAGAAGGTATACCTGGCAGCTGATGAGCTGTCCACATGTAGGTGTGTGCATGCTCCCTGTGGTGGGTGAGGCCCTGGCTCTAGCCAGATGTTTCCTCAGCCCGGAGGAGCTAACATTGAATAGCAAGTAAGCAAAAAAGAAGGATGAAGAAGGACAGAAGGGAGGGAGGGAAGGAAGGAAGGAAGGAAGGAAGCAAGGAAGGGGGGAGGGAGAGAGGGAAGAAAGTAAGGAGGGAGTAAAGGGGAGGGAGGGAGGCAGGAAAAAATAGGGAAAAAATTAAAAACAAAACCCGAGAGAGATCAGCCATGAATGGAAAGTAAAGTCTTTTCTCTTTTAGTGTCTATGATGACATTTTATACCTACTTTTTGAACCATGGACCCCACATTTTCATTTTGTGCCAGGCCCCACAGATTATTTAGTCTGTTCTGTGTGTCAGGGTGTGTAAGAGGTTGCTGAAAAGATTGGGTGAGGTAAGATACAGTGGGCACCTCACAAAGGGTCTGGTACATAGTAGGCCTTCACTAAGTAGAACACTTAGGAAGTAAACTGTGTGTCTTCAAAATATAAAAAGATTAGTAAGGAAATGCTGGAAGGGACAATTAATCCACGAGTGAGGAATGGAATCCTTCCATTTTGCTTTCCCTCCTCTTTCCCTATCTTCAGTATGGGTGGCTATTTCTAGAGTGTGGCTTGCTCCTTTGATAATAGAGATTTTGTTTTGAGAACTCATTCCACAAGTTTTTGATATCATTATTGGGAAAATGGTTTGCAATGCAAGAAGCCGTTTCTAGAGCCATGTGAGGCGGGATGATCAGCTAAACACATTTTGTGTGGTGCCCTTCCATCCAGTCACTGGGGCAGTACTTTGATATGGGTTAAAAGGTAGCCTGGGGGGATGTTAGGACAGGAAGCCCTTATAGAACTTTTACCTCAGCCCTTCTCTCCCAGGCTGACTTGTTCTTGTTCTCCATATGTGTGTTTAACTTCAAGATGGAGCATGGCAAGAGCAGCAGGCACCTGTTAAAGGTTGTAGACTCAGCCAGAGAAAAAAATCATCATAGCCTCTGGGACAGGAAAATGCCCTGTTTGTTTTTGTGTCTTAAGAATAGTAGTTTATTGAAAAGGAGTTTACACAGCTCGCTGAGAACCATTTTCCAGAGAATTAAGTCTCTGTTTTCTCTTATCTCATTTTTACCTTTGCCACTAACCCATGAGCAATAAAACTCCAGAACCTTTTAAAGTCTTATGGCCAATAAAATAATTCAAGAATGTAATATGTTTGGTTTGGGGAAATCTATTTTTATCCATTACATGGTACATGGAGTGCCCTGTACTTTCTTCCAAGTAACTTTCGGAGGATATCTGGTAAAATAATTCAATATGACTAGCAGTTATTTTCTGGAGACTACTATTGTTTTGACATGGAGAGCATTGAAAACATATGGTCTTTCATGTCTCTTGCCTTGTGCTTTCCTGGAAAATGTTTATATTTGCTTGTGGTAAAATGCATTAAGTTTCATAATCCTGAACAACCTTCTGGTATGCAGATTCACTTTCAAGCCGTGCAACTGGGGAAACAGAAGTTTTTACAAAAAGATGAGATTTTCTTATGTAGCTGTGCATTTTGTACAACACAGGTGCCAAATTTTATTTTATTTTTTCTAATGTTCAAATTCCAAAGCAACTGCTAGGCTAGATTATCTTTAGTCTGCCTTCTTGATGGCTTGTATTCTTCCAGAATCAGTATAAGTTTGGCCAGAATTTGTCAGCCTGAAAGAGATGGCAAGATCTGTACTCATTTAACCTCAGAATGTGGTTTCTACACTGTTCATTGACCCTTGTGATGATGATGATAACTGTTTCCTGTGCATAGGGTGGAATGAGATGACTTGATTGAAGGCTTTTTCTTGACATAGGATGACTATAAAAAGTACATTTTCTTCATACGCTAAGATAAATCTACTGGGCATTATTGCTAATTCTGTTTGATTTATGTCCAGAATCAGTAATCTTTCTTTCTCCTTAGTGTTTGCCATATTTAAGTCAAGGAAGGAAGAGGTAGTTTTGGCTGTCCTCACTAACAATGGAAATCCAAAGCAAAATTTGAAGACATCTAAATATACATATTTATAAAAGAGATGGTTTTCAGGTTTGCTGAAATTAAATCTTGATTAGAGATTGCACACTAGTTGTTCAAGATTTATATTTTGATTGATTTTGTTATATGCATTATAATAATGCATATAACTATATGCCATCTTTTTTTTTTTTTTAAAGATTTTATTCATTTATTTGACAGAGATCACAAGTAGGCAGAGAGGCAGGCAGAGAGAGAGGAGGAAGCAGGCTCCCCGATGAGCAGAGAGCCCGATGCGGGGCTCGATCCCAGGACCCTGAGATCATGACCTGAGCCGAAGGCAGCGGCTTAACCCACTGAGCCACCCAGGCGCCCTATATGCCATCTTTTTAAGACTTATGCATACCTTTGCTTTCCTGACCTTTGTTTTCAGTTGATGGCAAGTCCAGTCTAAAACGTTGGTTGGTACTGAATTTGTAGTTGTGTCTCTTAGAGAAGTTCAGCATACCAAAGAAGAATTGGAAAGGTTACTCTCTTGCCCCCAAATTTATGACAACACCAATTAAAATATCAGAGTAATTATAATGCCCAAAAGCTCATTTATAATCAGTGTGGTTTTCCAAAACATACAATTTTCCGGTACTTTGGGCCAATTTTCAAAGAAAAATTATTTAATCTTTATTTGAGGTATTAGTTAAAGGAAAAACAGCTTGACTCTAAGCACTTGGAATCTATTCAAGACTCAAATTGTTAAAAGTGATTCAATCTGTTCACCGTCTTGGGTTTTTCAGAGATTATCCACCTGTAATAAATTGAAAAACCAGAGAAGACTATTGTTAGAACATTTTCCACTTGGCCCATTAAGTACTTTATGGAGATTTCTTGTCTGAAAAAGATGGGCATGACATGCACTGTTTGTTCTATTTGTTTTGAGAAGATAATAATAGCAAAAAAACTCCAATCATCTTAAAGGTGTACAGATATTCCCATATGGACAGCACATGAATTTTCAAGATGAAGGCACTCTGAAAGGGATTTTGAATCTATGGAAGTTACATGAGCATTGGGATGGGAGAATCAGGCCAATCCTTATTAGTATGATTAAACTATTCTTACACAGACTCTACCTAGAATAGAAACAAGTCATCCAGAACCTGATTGAAGTAAGGTAATGAATATAATAAGCTATGGAAGCAAGAGAAGTCAGGGTTCTTCCAAATGGTTTAGTTTGATTAGTATTAAAATGAGAAGGCTCTGATTTTGAAGGGAGTATTTAAGAGCATCAGTATTTTCAGACACTAAAAATTCCAAGTACTGTGTGATGCAGGCAAAGAGGCTGAGAATAACTCTGATTATCCATTTTCACTGTGAGCATTTTATTCAAGGAGCAAACGTTAGAACTTGTGAAATGTACATACCACAAAGTTGTCAGAAATAATAGGACTCTGTCTTATAAATTCTTGATATTCTGAATATCAATATGGCACGTGTTGTGATCTCGCAGGGGTCCTTGCCCAACTTAAGCTGATGAAATGTTTTGAACCTATTTCTGTTTTAGTGTTAGATTCGGCCAGATTTCTGAGTCTGATGTTGAATGCTTTCAGTTTGGAGTTTTGCAGACTGGAAACACTTTTGTAGTGAAAGCCACAATGGAACAAAGTTTTTCCCTGTGAGTGTATATTCGAAAATCAGTCAAACTTTGATTTAGGTCAAATATTTAAAAATAAATTATTCAACTTTTAAGTTCTAAAAATTATTATAAAGATGTTGAGAAATGCTTTTTTTTTTTCTTACTACAAATCACTTTTCAGTATATGAAGATGAAAAGAATTCAGGCAGAGAAGAACAATCGATGTATCTTTTGAGGAAACACAGTTCTGATGATCTTATTTTATGTAGACCTGTCCCAGCTGATTCCAGATAATGTGTGAGGAGCCTAGAGACCAGGCTGCCCTCTCTCTAACAAGGTTTGGTCAAGAACTGTAACTGAGCCATTAAAACAGATAATATATCCTAATTTGAGGCACTTTTCAGTGGTATTTTGGAGAAACTTTGCACGACTGCCTCTTGCTTGAATAAGGGAATTTGATGAACCCACCCAAGTCCAAGTAGATGCTGGCCTTTGGTGAGGAGCTAGTAGGAGCTTAAGGGTCTACTTGGACTGCATGCAGGGAGTAGCTAAAAGAGGGGTCTTTCTCTAATTCTCTTGGCCAGTTAGAAATTCCTCAAAAATGTATCTTGTTTCTAGGAAGTGATCTCAGCCTAACCTATTGAGAAGGCTTGGAAAATTGCTTTTATCCAGTGGCTCATTTTAATCAGTCATTCTGGAAACTCATACTGGGGGCAATTAGCAAAAATCAAGGTTTTCTGTGAAGCAAATGAAAAAAGCTTACTCATCCCAAACATACAATTTAGAGATGTGTTAAAAAGAAAAATGGAAGAATAACACAATATATATTGGAGAATCCACTGCCAGAGGGTGTCGTAAATTGTCAGACCTGGAAAGTTCTCAAAACTAGAGGTCATTTAGTTAAACCCCTTCACCTCCTTTTCTTACCTTAAGTGAATTGAGAACTGGGCTGATTCAGTGATGTAATTGCCAAGGCTTAATATTGATGAGCTGCAGAAGTAGGTAGCCCCATGGTATACTAAAACTTAAATTCCTGTTTCCCTGCCTAATGATCTAGAGAGTATTTCTCTCTTACAGCCCTATAAAAAGACATACCCCTAACCAACAATTACTGTACGCCCTCGACACGGACATCTCCTGATTTCCTAAATTAACAACTTATGCAATTAAGTTTATGCAACTTACCACATTTTAACAGTCTCTTCAACTTTTAACAAAGTTTCTTCTCTTGCTAAGTGACTAATTTGTACTCTGACTAAAGTATAGGTGAAGACTGCTCTTCAGTTGCTTTAACTTGCTTCTGTTGAAATGTTCATATTAATCCAAGAAACAAAGTCACTGCTGAGTTGACCACTCCAAACTTGTAGACCACCTTTCACTAGAGCCTACTTTCACTGGCTTCTTTGGTTCTATTTCCAGCTCTAGGGTTAAATATCTTGGAGAAGAGAAGTTGGAAATGGTTTGTTTGTTCACATATCAAGAGAATCGTGTTGAGATAAAATGATGATACTTAGCTGGGCCTACTCAGTAACCAACTTTCTCCTTTGTCTGAGTATTACTGACTTTTTTGGGAGGTTAGAAATACGAAGGTTAAATTTACTATTTAATTGTGTATTGCATCTCTAATTAACCTAGGGTAAATTCTTTTGACAAAATCCTTTTAATTTCTGGCAGTACTACACACAATCCATCATCTCCTCTGTCACCCATCCTCTCTATTGAGTGACGTAACATGAAGTAGGTAGACACCACTGGAGATAAGTGTACAAGTCATATACATGGAAACAGAGTAACAACAACAACAATAAAAGAGGCCACCTGGAAGTTAAGAGCAGGTGTGTTATTTCCCTGAGAATTTTGGTCCCTAATTCTTCACCCAGTAATTGTAAGGCTATGCTGAATCCAGAAGTACCAAAAGGTTGCCTTAGTTATCACTGCATATCTAGTTGTTTTTTGGCAATATTCCTATCACTATCCTCTTTTTGCAGTCTCTTTTCAGTTGCTTGATCTTTCTTCATCTCCTCCTCCAATTCAATCAGTAGCTTGCTAATATCTTTGCAATATTTCTGACATGTGTTTTTCCCCCATTGCCACTCTTCCCACCAAACTCCAACCCTCTTTACCTCTTACTTGGTTGATGAATTGGTCTCTCATTATTTTTTTCCACCTCGATTTTCCCTCTGCAATTAATTTTATTTTCCTTTTATAGAATAAGCTTCTTAAGACACAGGCCATTCATCCACTTAATCCTCAAAAAATTTCAAAGCTTTGCCATCGGCTACCAAATGAAGAAAAAGTGCTTCCAGCTGATGTTCAATGTTTTCTTTTATGGTGGAGGTAAAAATAGCCCAAATACCTATAGGCATCAGACATATGTGAGGCAAGGTTTAAGAAAAAGTTTTGTCTTCACTACAAACAAGAGGGCAGCCTAGTCATAATAATAAACAGTATCTGACGTTTGCAGAAACAATAGGAAGTGATAGGAACTGTGGCCAATGACAGTTTCTGCCCTGTTCAAGAGGTCCACCTCTCATCTCCACTGATAAGTGGGAATGAAAGCCTACCGTAGATGCCAGAACCTTAGATTTTTTCAAGAGAAGCTAAACATTTAGAGTTTTATGTACAACCTCCTATTATTTAAATACTAATAGCTTATTCAAATAAAAATCTCTCTCTCTCTTTGGATAAAAAAGAAAACTGAATACTGACCAGGCCAGACAAGTCATCAGGTAGCTAAATTCAATTCATAGTCTGAATGAGCTGTCTGTAGTATAATTTTCCCCCTATGTAGACTTTATGTTCAGTACCCTACCTTTTTTCTTGTCATAACCTCCATGGTCTGCCTCTTTGCCTTTGTCCTTGTAGCTCTTATACCCAGGAAAGTCTTCTTAACATCCAGTCTATTGAAATCTTACCTATCATGGAAGCCCACCTCAAATTCTATATCCCCTAAAACTACCACCTCCTCCTCTCAGCCAGGCACTTACTTTCTTACAAACCTTGACTCCTTTCTTCTGTGGCCCATTCCTTAACTCTGCCTTGCACATTAGCTGCTTCGACTTGACTCTAAGACCCGTGAGGTAAGTCTGTCTCTAGAACCCCACAATCTTTGCAAAGAGCACCTAAATATAGCTGAAGCTCAATAATTTACCAAGAGATGGGGGAAAGAATGTCTGTATTTGGATATTTCTGTTTCAATTTAGAACTTTCAGTCCATCTGCTTCTTATCAAAAGAAAGTGGGTCCCTTCAGGCCTCTCCCTCCTTCCAGTGCCCAGGTACCCATGTCCACAATGTCTGCAAATACTGACTTTTGTGGCACCAAAGGTGACCTGGAATCTGCCTACTTTAAGGAGGAGAAACCTCACCGTACAAGAAGGTCATCTGGTAGGTGGATAGTGGGTCCTGGCCAGGATGATGCTCCGATTCCTTTCTCAATAAAAAGACAATGGATTTGCTCATTCTTGTTCTCAGCTAGAACTCTTTTAATTCCTCTTTCAGGTACCGGACAGTAGAAATCCCATCTTCAGAATTAGTGTTCTGAACTGAACTTTCCCTGTCCTTCCAGTGTTGAGTTCTGAACTGCTTTTACTGATCAGATAGGCAATCAGGCAGGCTGCCACAAAGCAAATAAACAACCACTGGGAACTTAGTCATGCATATTTAAAAGCACTCGGCCTGAGCACAGTTTTTATTGATGAATGATAAATGCTTTGGCATTCCTTACCACCTTACTGCAATTTAAAAATAAACCAACTATAGTAGACCCTTACCTTTCAGACATAGAAAAGCCTGTGTAGAAAGCAGACTTCTTTACTCCTGATCCTTATTAGGAGTGTCATAATTCTTGTGCTATTGACTAAATTGGTTGGGGGTTTTTGGTTATACTCTAAGAAACTCAAACCAAGGACAGGTCCTAAACTATATTGTAGTAAGCATATTTGTACTTTATATCTAGCATAATAAACATCAAGAAACTATTAAAAATAGGAAGTGTTAGAATAATCACTGAAAGATTTAAGGAAATCTAAGAGAAAAATGCCCATTTTTCAGCTTCCTTATGCATAATCATTAATTTGATTTCTTGTTTCCTTCTAATATTTCTCCATATCTGTAAATACCTTTTACCAGTGTTAAGCATACTTGCTGAACTGCTGTTTTATGTTAAATATTTCCTCACCTAACAAAAACGATTCTGGTATATTCAAGTAGATTGTCGCATCTTTTAATGAAACGTGATCTAGAGATACAATAGGAGCTAAATACGTGTATTCTGAGGTATTTGGTTTTCTGAGAGATTTAAGAAATATAGCATAGAATCATAAATCAAGAACAGTTTCACCAACCACAAATACAGGCTCTCCCTTAAATGTTTTATTATCTCTGATGCTGGAAACACAATCCTGAGATGAGTTTGCAAAATAAAGATTGATATGAAAACTAAAGAAATATTGTAAGAGAGATACTGGTCAGTATTCATCTTTAAATGGGGTTAACTTGTATTTAGAAAAATTTACTCTTAAGAAAGAATGGACACTGTTGCCTTATTGGCCAATTCTGAGTCACATGTGATTCAGGAGGTTTCCTAAGAGAATTCTCTAAGTGGGGGAGATAGGGCCTTCCTCCTAGCTTGGTAGCCTTCAGTATATCACACAGTATTGGAATTTTGTGCATTCAATTAAGTAGGTTTATGGATTATATTTTTAATTAAGAAAAATAAACTCTGACAAAATGGACAAGTGGCTTATAAAATAGTTCAGGAAAGAAGGAGAGGGTTGAAGATAACATGATACAGTACAAGTGAGGCACATTTTAACAAACGTACAAATTTCTTGGCATACTTAGTGGGGACTAAGGAGAAGAAAAAGTTCCAAGATGTATTCTGCTATATTATTAAGCAGTGCTCTTCATTCTCTAATTCCTTTCTGCATTATTTTTAAAGGCTTACCCTGCCTCTTGAACATCATTGTAAAGAGGGCCAGAGCAGAATGTCTGTGGTGTGGCCAGGAGCCTAAGGGCCTCTGTGGGTGGGACAGGGCAGCTGCCTGAGGGTCTCAGAAACTGACATGGAGAAGCCACGTGTTGAGCGGACTCAGTGGAACCAATGTGGATAGAGATGAGGTGGAGATGAGATGGAAGCTCATCACTACTAACCCTTCTCTCCTGCTTTGGTACTTGATAATTCTCCAGCTCCAGTGAAGAGAGAACAAAGGGAAGAAGTGAGAGAAACTTCAGCCACCTTGTGCAACTGGGGGCTCCATCTTCAATTTCCAACTCCATCTCCAAATTCCCATAAAAGGGAATTTATGGGGCGCCTGGGTGGCTCAATCCTTGATCGTCTTCCTTAGGCTCAGGTCATGACCCTACGGTCCTGGGATCGAGGCCCACATTGGGGTCCCTGCTTGGCAGGAGCCCTGCTTTTCCCCCTCTCACTCCCCCTACGTGTGTTCCCTCTCTCTCTGTCTCTCCCTCTCTCTCTCTCTCTGCCAAATAAATAAATAAATCTTAAAAAAAAAAAAAAAAAGAAAACTGCGGTCATTTATAGAGAAACAAAGCCTTTTTTTTTTTTTTTTTTTCTCTTAATACGTCTGAGTTTGTAACCTGAAAATGATACCAGGTCATTTATGCAGAGATCATTTCCCCTTTGTCTTTGTTTATCTTCCTTTTTCTAGATTGGTGATTCCCAAACTTGTCTACACATTAGTGATACCTGGAGAACTTAAAAAACTGCCAATGCCTATGTTCCATCCCCAGAGGTCATCATTTAAATTGTCTGGAGCGCAGCCCTGACTTTGCAATCTTAAAAAGATCCTAGGTGGGACACTATAGTGATTTAGCGGGTTAAACTTCTGATTCTTAATTTCAGCTCAGGTCGTGATCTCAGGGTTGCTACACCACCCCCAAGCCCCACATGGTGAGTGGGGGGCAGGGGGCATCCACTAGGTGCTCAACATGGACCCTGCTTGGGATTCTCTCTCCCTCCCTTACCCTCATGTATGTGCTCTCTCATGCTCTCTCTCAAAAAAAAAAAAAAAAAAAAAAAAATCCTAGGTGATCCTCATGTGCAGGCATTGGTTTACTCTTACACAGAACACTTCAATTTCAGATTGATTATGGATTTAAAAATAAAAAGATTTATTTATTCATTTGGCAGAGAAAAAGAACAAGTTGGGGACAGAGGGTGAGAATCCTCAAGCAAACTCCCCATTGAGTGTGGACCCCAACACAGGGCTCAGTCCTACAACCCAGGAGATCATGAACTGAGCCGAAAGCAAGAGTTAGATGTGTAGCCAACTGAGCACCCCACCCCACCCCCGCCAGGCACCCTAGTGTTTGTGGATTCTTAACATTCATATTGCTGCAAGCATTATTGCTGCTTCTGTCATCGCCCTTAGCTCTCCACCATCTACATTTCTCTTCACTGGTCAGCAGCCCCCAGAGGACTGGAAGCTGCACCAGGCTGAGGGCCTTGCCATCCTTGCTGGGCATTGCTTTCCAGTGTCCAGTGTGGTTCGTGACACGTAGAAGACATAGAAATAAATATTTATTGCATGAAGGAAGGAATGACAGGTCTTTGCCCCTTTCTTACTCATTGTACCCCACTCCCAGGACCTCTTGAACTAGAAAACTGTCTGGCGAAGAGCAGGAGCAACCATGTGAGGAAACAGATGCACATATGCTCCTCAGCTGAACTCCTCAACATCACCAATTTGGAGATTTTGATCAAATGCCAAGTCTGTTGTCATAGCCTTAGAAGTCCTGAGAGGAGGAAAGTGCTGCCTTTTAATTTCTGTAATCAGTCAAGATCATTCTATGTAGAGTGAATAATTAGATACTTAGGAATGGTTTTTGTTAGGTTGGCTCAGTTCAGGGTTTCATGTCCTTATATTCCATATATTGATCTGCCTGTAGTGAAGTTCAATAAAATTGACATTTTATCGAATTTCACTGCATCTCTAGATTATGTATTCTTGTTCAGGTGCCAGAAATTCGGTTGATCACAATAGCGAATTTTAAACTTTAAATTACCAAGTGCCAATCTAAAGGTGTGCTTTAGTTGTAACATTTTGTGCCAAATGTAGATAGTAATAATTAGAAGATGAATAAGTTTCAGAAGCTTTCTTCTTGAATATTTTTATTTTTTTTCTTCTTGAATATTTTTAAAAACATTTTGTGCCATATACTTTTCTCTCTGATGCTGCCTTAGCTGAGTATGAAGGAGGACTCTTGTGTTGAGCAGCAGGTGGTGTACGGAAGTGATAAGTCACCAAATTCTGCACCAGAAACCAATATTATACCATATGTTAACTAATTGGAGTTTAAATAAAACCTTGGGAGAAAAAAGGGAAAGGCAGATTCATATTTTAAAAATTGGATGATGGACTTGATTCACCACTACTTGATCTGTACTTATCACTAGGAACACAGAGCTTAGGGCATGCGCAGACACAAAAATATGCCAAATCAAGGTGATTGGCAAGAAGAGAAGAAAAGCAAATAGGCTTCTCTAGTTTTTTTTTTTTTAAATAAATCTGTTTGCTTTTCTGCTGTCTCATTAAGTTGCCCAAACAGTTGGTGAATCTTTGAAGGCATCAGCTCTACTCTCCGCTGCCTGCCAAGCAGCGATCACCACAGTAGATTTTGTAAAATGTGAAAGCAAATGTTTTTCTATTCCATAAAACTCTATCTTTTGACATTTATTACAAAAAGACAAAGTAATGACATGTGGGGTGACTCTCATAAGATCCTCAGTATGACACAAAATACAACAAGGAAAGTCTGTAAAAGCAGAAAGCCTACTTACCACTAATCTTTTAAAGTCAGTCACCATCTTTTTTGGACCCCAGATGCTTGGAATTGAGTTAATCATTATGCATGGTCTGGGATATACTGTCATTGTTCAAATAAGCAAGACCTTCTTGTATTTGTTTTAATAATATAAAGATGCCCATGAGTCTATAAGCTAACCCAAGAACCAGAATATTATGTTTCTCTTAAGTTTATATGTACACTTCTCTGACCCCCTTCACTTGCCTCAGAGATAAACAATATCCCATATTTACTTATGATCCCTTTTTTTTTTTTTTAAAGATTTTATATATTTATTTGACAGATCACAAATAAGCAGAGAGGCAGGCGGGGGTGGGGGGCAAGCAGAGAGCCCAGTGCAGGGCTCGATCCAGGACCCTGAGATGACGACTTGAGCCGAAGGCAGAGGCTTAACCCACTAAGCCACCCAGGTGCCCTTGTAAAAATAGTTTTATTATATATACATAAGCAAAAATATATGCATATATCTGTACAATACATTGTTTGGTTTTGTTTGAATTTGTTTCTTTTCAATGTGCATGTTTACTAAGATTCATCCTTCTTGTATCTGTAATTCATTCATCTTTAAATTTTGTTTTCATACAAACATACACCACACAACCATATACCAGAATTGATCCATTTTCCTGTGAGTGGACATTTGGAATTTTCAAAGCTTTTGCTTTTGAGAACTGTGGTGTAAGAGCTCTTTCATGTGGATCAGTCGGTCCACACATGCAAATATTTACCTTGCATATGTACCTTGGAAAGCACTTGCTGGCCAGTGGGTATACAAATGTTTGAATCTATGAGGTCTACAACTTTATAAACTATTTTCATAAAACTGAAACATAGTCTTATTCTCTAGTACTTGGTATTGTCAGACTTCTTATTTTTGCTGCATATAGAGGATGGAGAGCAAATCTTCCCAGGATTTTATCATTTGGAGATAGTGGACATAATCGATTTCCTGTGGGTCTTCTCAGCCTTTAACACGCAACAGTTTTCATTGAGTCCCTTCGTCTGCAACCTAGAGCAGTCTTTCACGCATTTAGGTATGAAGGTCAATTCTGAACAAACCCCAAAACCTGGAGCCTCGCCAAAGTGGACCTCAGAAATTCCTTGCTTTGTCTTCTCCAGAAAAGTCCAAGTCTCCACCAGAGAAGCCTTTGTGCTAAACCTGTATGTGTCAGAAGAATTGGTGTTCTCTTTTAGGTAGAAACAAATACCACGTATCCAAGTCTTCACATAGTGTAGAGGAAGGAAAGAAAATCGGGGTTTCTGAAATACAGCTCAAAAGTGAGAGGGCAAGTGAAGCTAAGACCATGGGACTTCCGAGTCTTTAGTTGGCTTTTTTGCTGACTTATGATCATAAAAGTCGCTGCTTAAAAAAATGCAGGTGGGGAAGAAATCAATGTCAGTCTTCTTAAAGTACCCTGAAAGGCTGGATGCATAAATGGCCATCATTTATTATTTTTGTGTCAAGATAAATTAATGTAAGCTTTCTCTTTCTTATTTGAAGAAAGCACTGTGTTGTATTTTTATGTGTATATTTTTAATCTCCTGTATTTTATCATGTTTTGATATCTTAACAAAAATCCTTCTGGCCAGGGAGAGACTGTCACCCCCCCCCCCCCCCCCCCCCCCCATTCTTCAGAGCTAGCCCTATGCCCAGTGAGGGCAGGCCTTTGATATGCAAACCAACCAAACCCAGTCCTGAGCCAGACATCCTCTATCTGGCTCATCGTCCCAAGGCCAGGTACTGAGCAGCTGGAAAACCACCCCTATAGTCCTATGCCTGCTAAAACTATTCAAATTAGCCAATTCTAAACCGTTTACCTGCCCTGGCTTGCTTTTTCCACAGAAACCCCAATAAAGGCTGAGGCACAAGGTGTGCCCGCACTCGTGTCTTCTGCTTCCTGACCACCCTTGTGGGTGCCTCTGGTCTCTAGGATGTGAGAGTATAATCAACTTTGTCTTCCTGAGTCTCTCCTCTGTGGCTCTCCCTGACTGACCACATCATAAGAAGATACAAAACAAGTCAGAAATTTGGAAATGTAAAAGCTTAAATCTCAAGTATAAGAGGGGAATCAGTGCAGGGTTCTGGGGTTGGGAGTCACTTTGCTGCCAGCAGCCCCAAATGTGTTTCCTAGACATTTGCTCAGCAGACCGTGAGCAGCTAAACCTGCCCCTAACTCCCAGCTCCTTGTCCGCATGAATGCCACGTGTGGTGGTCTGTGGATGAAGGATGACAACTGTGTGCAGTAAAGAGAGAGGATGGTATTGCCTCAGAGTAACACTTCCTGTTAGGATTGGTCCTAGTTCACGTGCTACTCACTTGTAGAAAAGCATTATCATTGAAAAGGACAACTTGCAAACTTTCTGTTTTTCTTTTATTTAATAGGTTTCTTAGTTGTGTTTTTTGATTAAATGCTTTATTGACTCAACAGTCTTAACCTTGTTGAGTAGAGCAACTACACGTATGAGAAAAATCTCATTATCTTACATATTATCTTACTCATTATCTTACATGAGTGATTCTTTGGCATTCCCTTGGCTTGATGCAGAAGCCAGGACGTTTGGCCTCACGATGGACTTCCTTCCTCTTAGCCACGTCCAGAAATGCAAGCTCTTCATTTGAGCCACAGTTACTCCTTTCGGAGGTCTTAGGCTCTTACACATAAAGGTTCTTACTAAGCGTTTGTTAAGGGAACAATAGAGTCATCAATTGTTCTTAGCCTATGTGATCTTTATTTTATTGTAATATTTTTCTGAACACTGGCATACTTGAAATTCAAATGCGAAAAAGATCCTGGCTTCTCTGTTGTAGAATGACAGCTATATGTAGGGTTTGTCCTGAAGCTACTTGTTACATACTGGTTGAGTTTTACTAGTAAGTAATAAAATCTATAATGTTAAAGAAATAATCTGCAGAGAAGTACACCTATCCCTGTATCTTCCTTTCAAATGGCGTCGTGGCTATTCAGGATAGAATTCTAAAACTTTCATGGTGGTTATGTATTATAAATTTATTTGATTATTCACTTGAGGTATTGAAGAGATTATTTAGAGACTCTCAGCATTTTTTTTATGCTTTTTTTTTTTTTTACATGTAGTTCAAATGGAATTTTATGTATTTAATAAAGGCATGTTTTGAAATTTTAAGAGCTATGCAAGTCAGGCAAAAAGCCACATTTATTAGTTCTTGGAGATCATTGTAAAACTCAGACATAAAATTAATTTCTCAAGACACACAAAAGATAGAACTCCCTATAGCTTTTGTCAGATGTCAAAAAGTGATATATTGTTCCTCTCTATGAAGTTGCTCCACCACCAGCAGGTTTTAGTTAACATTATTATGATAGTGAATGACCCTAAAGAGGGCTCCCTCCTTCATTTAAGGCTCCTTCCTAATAACCTACAGCTGTGTGAACACCATCAGCTGTGGGAGTTTCTGATGGGCACATTAAAAGTATTGGTTTGTCACTCCATATGGTTCTTACAGGCTTTCTTTGACGAATCATAATATTCCATCAGTCCAGCTGTCAGTGGCCAATTCCTCAGCTGGGCTGCCGACTTGAACAATGACTCACCAGTCTTTACTTGTCTCTCATTGTATCTACTAAAAAGCCAGGAGTTCTTTGTCTGCCAGACAAAATGGAGAGGCAGGCCTTTCAATATGAAGTAGGACAGTCTTCTCAAACCTCAGTAAACTTTCGTTTTACACCCTAACATCCACTTGGTTGTGGGGATACGAAGTAATTTGGAGAAGAAATTGTTATTGCTTCTACTGCTATTAAACATGAAAATGTAATCACACATTTGCAAAAAGAGGCCCCAAATGCAGCATTGGGTGCAAGTTTTAAAAATGATCCTTTTTTGTTGGCTTATAATGGAGGTATTTAGCTTTCATACTTGTTTTCTGAAGAAAAGCAATGAACAACATATTTTACTATAAAACTTTTACTATAAAACTTTAGAAAGAATTCATGAGATCATTACATCTTTTATTTGAGGAAACAAGGGCATTATTGACAAATAGCTAAAAACCCATAAGTTATATATAAAATTAAACAATTTAAAGGGAAGAAATGATAAATATGTAAAGCCTAATTCTGTAATGAGGTAAAACTTTTCTTTTTTAATCTTTTCTTTTGGTACTAAATCTTAATTTAGTCAATCTTATAGAGTCTTAGCAATTTATTGTTTAAATTGTTAGAGGAAAATTACATGTCGATATTTACATGTGACCCTCGATTTTGAATTTTAGACGTGTCTTTTTTTTTTTTAAATTGGTGAATCCTACTATTTTAAGAAGTTTTGTAAAAAGGAAGTAGAATTCTAGATTAGAATGCCTGCCTGTGTATCTTTAGGTTTCTCTTATCTAAAAATTAATTTCATTTCTCTGTTTTTGTTTACCAGCTTTCGTAGCAGGAGGCAGAACACCACACTTACTCCAGGATATGAGGAACGTCTTTATAAATGTTTATAAATACTTTTCAGAGGTTCGAAGGCCTGTGCAAGTAAGGCTGAAACAAAAATGAGGAATCATTATTTCTATTTCATCAGTGAAGTAGTCCTAACTCTTCAAAATCCATTAAGGCCTATTTTTATAGAAACTCGAAACTAAGGACTCTAAGGAAATCAGTGGAACTTTGTTTATCCAAAATTAATGTGCCCAGATGCAACTGGAATTCCAGAGAAAGACTATCATTGGCATAACTCTCCACTCTCTCACAGCCTCTTTGCTTTCATGCTGTCCTCGCATTGCGGAAGGTTCGTTTATACTGTGGTACCCCCTTACTACTGCCTCTCCCTACTCTGTCTTTCTTCATGTACCTCATGTCCTCATTAAGGATAGGGATGACACAGGATTTTCTTTTTTTTTCTTTTTTTTTTTTTTCCTTTTAGATTATTTATTTATTTATCTGTCAGAGAGAGTGAGCACAGGCAGACAGAGAGGCAGGCAGAGGCAGAGGGAGAAGCAGGCTCCCTGCCGAGCAAGGAGCCTGATGCAGGACTGGATCCCACGACCCTGGGATCATGACCTGAGCCAAAGGCAGCCGCTTAACCAACTGAGCCACCCAGGCGTCCCGACACAGGATTTCTTAAGGGACATTTTTACTATACCTTGCAAACAAATGTCAATAATTGGGCACTCAAATCTTTTCTTACATGATGGAAGAAATGTATTAGTTGTTCTTTAAAATGCTCTCTCAAAGTTGGAAAGCAAGTAGGAAAAAGGTGCTTTATCACTTATTAAACTGGCTCACAAGAAGCATCAGGCGAGGCTGAAGGACCTGTCAGAGAAGCAGCTACCAGGTGGATGGGAGGGTTCAAGAATGAACCAACTCATCTTTCCTCCAGAAAGGTATTAGGGAAGGTAACTGTTAGTTGGAGATTGCATTTGAGGGCTGGGATGGTAGTTGGTAGGAAAGCAGACATCTGCTTCCATATCTGTGCAAAGAATCTATTTTGCATTTTGTAATGCTTCTTTTGGGGTAGGTTGGAGATAATATACTGATATATACTGAATGAAACAAGTATTAGGCACATAATAGATACTGTATAAAGTTGTGAGTAGAAAATGTATGAGGCAAACTCGACTGGAACTGCATAAGGATAGAGTGTTAAATATAAACATTACATGAAAATATTTTATTAATTTTCCTTTTTTTTCTTGGAAAGCACTATAGCAATTTTATAAGGAGGACATGAAAGTAAGCAGATTTCAAGCTAATGCTTATAGATACATGAAAAAACAAAGAATATTAAAAGAAAAAGATTTTTTGTTTGAATTCTAAGCTGTGACATAAGGAAATCTCATAGTTCACTCAACTAGAAGGGAGACAAAATAGTGTCCAGGCATTTCTTAATTGGAAATTTCTTTTTCTCAGCCCAAAAAGAAACTTTCCATCTGTTCTAGCATCTGCTTATTGTGGTTCAAGAATTTCTCCAATTTAACAAGTAGGTGTGACAATTGTGACATCTGGGGATTTTTTCCGAGGACACACAAAAAGAGTTTAGGTGGCTGGTAACTGGTTTCGTAAGCTTTTCATAGAATTTTTTTTTATGTATACACAGAATTAAAATGGGTGATCGCATAGTACTTTCATAGTTCTTTTCTTGAAAAAAAGAAGCTTTACATTGGTGTATTATTAAAATTATACTTTTTGTTGTTGTTATTTGTGTGTTTTCACTCATTCATTGCAAGAAGAGCAGAAAAAAGTTTGCCTGATTGCAGGCCAGGAGGATTTGGGAGCTGTGACTTCCTGGTTTGTTAAGTGGGGCTAATCCCCTTGTGGCTTTTGGAAAGTGATACTCAATTTGCCCAGTGATAACAAAGTGCAAATTTAAATATCTGCCCATTCTGAAAATACTAGAATGCTGAAGAAGAAAAAATATAAGAAATATAGTTGCTCTATACTGAATGTTTGTGTCCCCCTCATATTTCCATGTTGAAACCCTAATGTCCAGTGTGATGGTATTAGCAGATGGTGCCTTTGAAAAGTTCTTAAGCCATGAAGGTGGAGCCCTCATGCATGGGATTAGTGCCTTATAAAAGTGGCTCCCAGGGAAATCTCTAGCCGTTCCTCCATGTGAGGACATCATGAGAAGGCACAGGCTATGAGCCAGGAAGCTGGCCTTCACTAGACCACAAGTATGCTGACACCAAGGTCTTGGGCTTCCCAGCCTTAAGAACTGTGAGAAATAATCTTATGATCTAGAAATTATTCAGTCTTTTGTATTTTGTTATAGTAGCCAGAATGGATTAAGACGACAATCTGTAGATGCAAGTGAAGACCATTACAATTGGACTTCCTCCATCTCTTCTGCCTTTTTTGGTAACTCTGAATTCTGAAGTTTTATAATTTCTTGCTCTCATTTGAGGGGGGGAAAAAAAACCAACATGATCCAAAAAGTTTAGAGATTTCAAATTTGGCTTGAATGTATAATTTTTTTTTTTACCTCTTAAAAATTATTTTTAGGGGCGCCTGGGTGGCTCAGTCAGTTAAGCATCTGTCTTTTGCTCAGGTCATGATCTTGGGGTCCTGGGGTGGAGCCTTGCATCGGGCTCCCTGCTCGGCCAGGAGTCTGCTTCTCCCTCTCCCTCTGCCTCCTAACCCCCAAACCTCAACTCATGCGCTCTCTCTCTCTCTCAAATAAATAAATAAAAATCTTAAAAACATGTTTTTACTGTTCATGTTAAATTTATTATTTTTGTTTTTCTTTAGAGCTATGCAGTGTTTCCAATATTTCACTGTGCTTTTCAACAAGTGTCAGACACCCAGTGAAGCAAGGAGTTTTGTGCAATCATTATCTTTCTTTCACATCTGAAACTTGAAAAACTGAGAGTGTGACTATAATTGGTATTATACACTTGGCCCTCTGACTGTAATGTATATTCCAGTTTGATTTGAAGTGATTTTCTGTAGTCTCACAGTTCATCCCAGTGTGGCTATCAGGGGTGGCTCCAAGGTGGCCTGAGACTTTTGTGTTCCTGGCCAGCCAACTGGTGTTTAGACCATGACCAGAACTCATGAGCCTTTCAGTCACTCAGAGTTATTTTGTGTGAAAGGATCCTTTTGTAGCCACACTTTCTTCTTTTGATTTGATTGGAATTATGTGAGTGATAGGAATGAGTTGATGTGTGGGAAAGGCTGAAAAAAATGGAGGAATTCTGATGCAGAGCTGCCTAATGTAATATAAGGTGAGTAATAGTTGGCAGTTAATATTTCCTTACTAGGCCAAAGCATAACCACAAATATAGGAAGAAATGCTCAACCTAGGTTTAATTAGGACAACAAGACCATAGTGAGCTAACATTTTATACAAAATAGACTGGAAAAAAATTTAAAAAATTAAAATTAAAAATTAAGCAGTCTTATAATATCAAGTGTTGGTGAGGATGTGGATCAGCTGGATTTCTCATTCATTGCTGGTAGGAATATAAATGGAAGATATTTTCTTGTAATCATTATTTGGGACCTCCCCTTGTAAATTAGAGTATTGCATACCATTTGACTCCACACTTATACTCCTTGCTCATATACAGTCATATGTACCAGTAAACAGCAAATGTTTATGATAGCCCTCCACTGGAAACAACCTAATTGTGGCCCCCAAATGAATCAATGATAGTGTTGTGAGCCAAGGATAATAATTCTGCACAATGAATTGCATCCAAAGTAAAAGACTAAATAAAACCGGAAAGACTACAAGCATCTAAAAAAGCATCTAAAACATAGACTATATGGGGACACCTGGGTGGCTCAGTTGGTTAAGCAGCTGCCTTCGGCTCAGGTCATGATCCCAGTGTCCTGGGATCGAGTCCCACATCAGGCTCCTTGCTCAGCGGGGAGCCTGCTTCTCCCTCTTTCTCTGCCTGCCTCTCTGTCTGCGTGTGCTTGCTCTCACTCTCTCTCTCTCTGACAAATAAATAAATTTAAAAGATATATTAAAAAAAAACATAGAATGTATGTAATTACTTGCTGAATAGATGAATGATTAAAGTCATTGATTCAGGGGTACTAGATGACTCTAGGTATTGATGAACATTTAGGAAGACTGACTAATTTTTCTCTGATGAGACAACAAATATTTATTAAGCTTCTTTACCAAATAATTTCTCATCACTTAATGATTCTATATTACATTAGTTTGTATTTTGCTGTGTAAACTACTAAAATATTATCACCCTGCCCATTTTGTAATGAGAATCAGATTAAAGATTTCTAGAGGGCAAGGAGCGTATTTCTGTTTCCTTTCTCTTTTGTTACAAAATGACATGGCGTGTGCCATCAGTAAATGCTTAGGACTTAATGGTGAAACAAAAATCCACTCAGATTTTTTTCCATTCCAAAAATATCTGTTTTGAAAAAAGACAAACCATGGCCAAAGCAGGATCTTTCAACGAGGCTAAGTGCTCTGAGACTTCAAGTGGCTTGATTGATTGATTGATTCATTCATTCATAGTATACAAGTAAGTGTGGTGGGGAGGAGAGGGGAAGAGGGAGAGAGAGAATCTTAAGCAGGCTAGAGTCCGAGGTGGGGCTCAGTATCCTGACCCTGTGATCATAACCTGAGCCAAAATCAGGAGTCAGATGCTTAACCAACTGAGCCACTCAGGAGCCTCTAAAGTGGATACTTTAAAGAAGAGTTAAACATAAAAAAGAAAAGCTTAACCTATATGGTGAAATTGTGGCAATTATCTCTGTGCATAGGAATATGTTTGTGACAAATACAAAGAAAATCTTTATGTGGTAATATTGAGATATAATGAAATTCTTAGCACACAAGGCATCAATGATAGAAAAACACTGTATATCTGATATTCATCCAATTAAGAACATGCTAAACAGTATGCTATGCTCATTATCTTGCAAAGAAAAATGGAATCCAGGAAGCTGTTGATATTTCAGTTCTAAGAGGTTATTTTTGTTGTTGTTGTTTAATCAAGTACTAATCAGGAGAGATGCACTTTATAACAAGAGAGCCAATTTATCTGACTTCAAAACTACCTAGGCAGTTAGCCTTAGATGATTATTCTTAGAAGTATGTTAGCCCATTTCCAATTAAACTGTACTTCCTGTTGTTATAGTGGTTACAAGAGGCACAAATTGAAAGAGAAAAGGAAAATACGCTTCCCCACCCTTTTCCTTCTACACAGTTTATCACCAATTGAAACCCTCTGATACGCTAACTGATTCACAGGTATCAGAGGAGACTCTTTTGAGAGAAAGCAACAAAAATCCCAAACCAAAATAACTCATCCAGAAAGGGAGTTTATTGATTCATTAACTGAGTACTCTTTATCTGCTGTGACCAAGGTTTATAGCTAGTTATATTTCCTCTGGGTTGACTCCATTTTAAAACAGGCTTTTTAGTAGTGGTTCTGTGTCTTGTCTAACAGGAAAGAGAACTACTGTCCTTCAAGAGTAGAGCAAAAACGAGGTTCTTGTAGGCTCATATTGAGCCATCCCTTAATTACTGTGTCCAGGGAAAGAGAATTAGTTTAGTTTTATGATACATGCTTACCTCTTAGCTATGCAAGTAGGGGGTATCAGTTGACTGCAAATCCTTAGACTGAATGTAGAACAACCTGATATTTGGACAAAAATTTGTGTACTATTATCCAAGGTAACTATGCTAAATGTTGCCATTATCTATTACATTATTCTCTTCAAGTTGATGGTACATTTTCTTATAGCTTAAAAACTATGGGCTATATATTTTCTTGGACATAGAGGTATGAGATATACCCAGCAAGATAGAACAATTTTTTGTTTCTTGGTTGGTGAAAGAAAGTTCAAGCAACTTTTTTGCTAGGTGACTTACAAAGGGTCAATTTGGAGCTGTTTTTCTTATTTCTGAACCAATGTATGAGAATACTTTGTGGCTTGATAAAGTTTTCTCCAAAGAATCTTTGCAGTGCAGGCTTGGGGAAAACTGAAGTAAATTTGCATTGTCAAAGACTTCTCAGGGGGAAATAGAACCTTCCCATTCCAGTGGAGGTCACCTATCAGAACATCAGATAGATTGAAATGATTTCTAATAAGTTCCCCTGTGTCTCCAAAGGAAGATTCGCCCTGAGAGAAGACAGGTGTTTGACTGGCAAGTAGTAGGAAATCATGAAGCAAGATTTATTCCAAACAGTCTGTGGCTGGAAGATCTCTCTTTCACAATGGGTGCACTGTGAAAACAATGGCCCTTGACTGAAAGGGTAAAAGGAGACCTGGAACTTCAGAAACCTGTGCATGGTGGACCTCTGCAGCATGTGCGGCATCATTGGCGAGGGTAGAAAGGCTCAAATGATCCACTAGATAAGATCTGTTAAGTGCAATAATTTTGTATGGCAGTGACAACAGAAATGAGGATTGTTAGGGCTGGCATGAAACGGGTCAAGCAGCTTGAGTGCCTGCCTTCTCTCCTCCTCCTTTAGTATTTCTCTTTCCCTCCGTCCCTTCCTCCTTGTCTCCCTCCTTGCCTCCTTCTCTTCCTTTGGTAATTCTGCTAACAACAAGTAGCTGAGAAATAGGGATGACCCCTTTGGGTTACACAAGCATCCATAGTTCTTGACAACTTGGTTAAAGGAAAAGGTTTCAAGAGGTAGCCATTGGATTTCCTTTTAAAATGGTCCTGTGAGGAATTGAGTGATTAATTTGAATATTAAAAAGATTTATGATCTTAATTATACCTCAAGCTGGTAATGCAGGCCACATTGATTTTACCAGAATAATTAAAAAAAAAGAAAAAAAACCCACAAAAATAAGACCCAAAACTTAGAGAGTATTTCCTAAGAATTCTGCTACTCCTACTTTCTAGCTTCCAAATCTGAGCAGGCTTCAAATTATCTTTAAAATAAATTATTCCCATACTATCAAGTGTGGGTGTGGGTATAACTAAAGAAAGTGTGGGTATAACTAAAGAAAGAGTAAAACAGGGCGCCTGGGTGGCTCAGTGGGTTAAGCCGCTGCCTTCGGCTCAGGTCACAATCTCAGGTCCCGCATCGGGCTCTCTGCTCAGCAGGGAGCCTGCTTCCTCCTCTTTCTCTCTCTGCCTGCCTCTCTGCCTACTTGTGATCTCTCTCTGTCAAATAAATAAATAAAATCTTAAAAAAAAAAAAAAGAAAGTAAAACAAGTGGAAGAGGGGAGGGGTTGTCATAATAAAGGAAAAACTGTACTCTAACATGGCCGACCAAACCAATAAGGGAATTCTAGTCCCTGTCTCAGAGCCATTCTGGGTTCTTCTCTACCCTGTTTCCCACGCATGCCAAAAGTAGCAAGTATGTGGAAGTAGAAGGGTATAAATTATTCTCCCTGCCTGTGCTTGGGGCTCAGACCTTTGGAGAACAGTCCCCTCTGAGTCCACCTGTGTTAAATAAAGCTCTGATCCTCCAAAGTCTCCAAGTACTGGTTGGTTCTTCTGTCAGGATCCAGTCCAGGTCCATGACAGTTGGTCAGCAGAGAAAAATGGGGGCCCAGGGAGTGGAGAGTCAAGCATTAGCACTTCTCATTTCTGCAGAGGGAATGCTGCTCATGGAGCTGGCAGACATCTTGGTGGGAGTATATTCTCAGTCAGATACCATGGAACAATCAAATCAAAGAATTAGTTCCCTTCATTTTCAAATTCCATGTTCATAAAGCAAACTTACATGTTAGCTCTCCCTAGGAAAATCGTTTACTGAGTAAAGTTTATGTTCAGCTGGACTCCTTCATGGCACAGAGGATGGCAACATTAAACTGAGCTTTGAAAACACCAAATTCAAAATTAATAGAATGAGCACATTGGAAAATGTAAAAATAAATGAAGACAATCTCGTTCCCAGTTCAAACTAAAATGATTGATTGAAGGATGGCAGCTTTCTCACAAAGACTGTCAAAACTGTAAAAAGTTGATATTGGACTTTTATTCTTCATTTTTTGAGATATTCTTATGTGAGATGTGGGGTACACAGCACAGAACATGAGACTCATGTTTTCTGCCTGGTTCTGATCCGAGGGCTTCAAGAAGTCTTCCTTGGAGAAATAGCATGTGACCTGGGATATGGGAACATGAATGGTAGCAGAAGACAGTGGGGAAGATTTCTACATTGTATCAGTCAGGGTTTTGGATTACAAACAATAGAAGCCAACTATCAGATTAAAAAACAAATCACTGAAAAAACATTGGGCAGGTTGTAGAATCAATTGGGAGACTGGGAAATAGGATTAGAGAACAAGAATCCAAAATAAAAGTTAGACAATGGAAAATAATCCAGAACACACCATGCTAATTTTTGCTTTAGATGCTGTAACTGGTGCTGCTTGACCTGATATTTGTGCTGAGCTGTAAGTAAGCTGACCAGTACTATGTCCTTGTTTCATTTCTACGGTTCAGAATCTGGCGGGAGCATCTGATTGCCAAGTATGGTAGCCGTTTTCTGAGATGGGCTCCTATTGATGATTACTACTTGGTGTTCATCCTTTTGTGTAGTTCCCCTCCTTCCCACCCGCATCCCAATATCATATTAATGTTGATCTCTGTGACCAGTAGAATACAGAAGAAGTAATGTTATGTAATTTATGAGGTCAGATAATAAAAGAAAATGTCATTTTTGCCTTGTTCTCTCTTGGACCACTTGCATCATAGGAAGCCAGCTGCCATATTCTGAGGGCACTTACACACTTCTCCTTTTGGAGAAGTACACATGGTGAGGAACTAAGACCTCCTGCCAAAAACAGCACCAACTAGTTGGCCATGTTTGTGAACTATCTTGGAAGTGGATCCTCCAGTCACAATCAAGATTCAGCTGATACCTTGATTATAGCTTCATGAGAGATTAAGCTGGAATGCCCCAGCTAAGCTACTCCTAAATTCCTGTCCCACAGAAACCATGCAACATAATAAATGTTTATTTTGTTTTAAATTGCTAAATTTAATGCAAAAATAAGTCACTAATATACATGGCTGATTCTTGTCTGGAAGAGAAAGAAGGCATCTCATTTAAGAGATGAGGAAATTAATTCATTTAAAAAGTCTAAATTTTTTTTCAAAATCACTTAGTAAATATTTGCATGGGCCTACCATATACCACTTACTGTTCTAAGTGCTTTACAGATATTAACTCGTGTCATTCTCCTAGTAACCCTGTGAAGTAGACACTCTGAATACCCTATTAGAAACTGAATTGTCTCCCCAAAACCAGTTATGTAGCAGCCCTAGCCTCCAGTGTGACTGTATTTGGAACCCCAAAGAAGTAATTATGGTTAAAGGAGGTCATACGTATGGGAATCCTAACACACTATGGTTGATGTCCTTTTAAGAAGAGAAAGAGCCACCAGGGATGTATAAGCACAGAGAAAGAGCCGTCTGCCAGTCAAGGAGGGTAGGCCTCAGGAGGAACCAAGCCTACAAACACTTTCTTCTTAGACTTCCAACCTACAAATGAGAAAATAGCTTTCTGTTGTGCAAGCTATCCAGTCTGGGATGTCAGGTGTGGCAGTCTTAGCTAATACTAGTCAACATGATAGGTTGGTGTGACTTGGACTATTCTGATTGCTGCTTTGACTCTGCTGTTCATTACACCAATCACCCCCACTTTGTCTTTACTGGTTGAGGTTGTAAGTAAAGAAATTGAAGTAATCAAGGAAGTGACTAGTCTACAGTCACATAGTTATGAATAGTAAATTGGGATTTGAACTTGCAAAATGAATCCACTGTACTGCATGTTAATCAATCCAGGCAAGAAGATTTTAACAGATACACTTTCCCCTGTGAATTTTGTGTCCTGTACATTTTTTATTTGAAATTATTGACATAGATTCCAAATAAGCTTAAGAAGTTTTAAAGATTATTTTGGTCTCGGTGTTGGGAAAACTGGACAGCTATGTAAGAAAGAATGAAAATGGACCATTTTCTCACACCATACACAAAAATAAACTCAAAATGGATTAAGGACCTAAATGAGAGACCTGAAACTGTAAAAATCCTAGGAAAGGACACAGGCAGTAATTTCTTTGATGTTGGCCATAGCAACAATTTTTCTAGGTATGTCTCTTGAGGCAAGGGAAACAAAAGCAAAAATAAATTATTGGGACCACATCCAAATAAAAAGCTTCTGCACAGCAAAGGAAGTAATAAACAAATCCAAAAGATAACCTATGGAACAGGAGAAGATATTTGTAAATGACCTGTCCAATAAAGGGTTAGTATCCAAAATATATAAAGAGCTTATACAACTCCCCATCAAAAAACCAAATAATCCAATTAAAAACGCACAGATGGCAGGAACAGACATTTCTCCAAATTAGACATACAGATGGCTAACAGACTCATGAAAAGATGCTCAGCATCACTAATCATCAGAGAAATGCAAATCAAAACCACAATGAGGTATCACCTCACACCTGTCAGAATGTCTAAAATCAAAAACACAAGAAACAATAAGTATTGGTGAGGCCGTGGAGAAAAAGGAACCCTCTTGCACTATTGGTGGGAATGCAAACTGGTGCTGCCACAGTATCCCATAATTATGCTACTGAGTTATTTACCCAAAGAATATGCAAACACTAATTCAGAAAGACATATGCTCCCCTATGTTTATTGAAGCATTATTTACAATAGCCAAATTATGGAAGCAGGCTAAGTGTCCATGGACAGATGAATGGATAAAAAAGATGTGGTATATGTATATATATGATGGAGTATTACTTAGCCATAAAAAAGAATAAAGTCCTGCCATTTGCAACAACATGGATGGATCTAGAGAGTATAATGCTAGTAAGTAAAATAAGTGAGAGAAAGACAAATACCATGTGATTTCACTCATATGAAATTTAAGAAACAAAAAGAGACTAACCAAAGAACACTTTTTAAGTATAGAGAACAAACTATTGGTTACCAGAGGGGAGGTGGGTGGGGGATACATGAAATAGGAGAAGGGGATTAAGAGTATATGGATCATGATGACCCCTGGGTAAAGTACAGCATTGCTGAATCACTAAATTGTACACCTGAAATTAATATAACCTGTACTAGAATTTTAAAAATTGTTTTGGTCTTCATTGGAACAGAATAAAGATCCATTCTGAATTTTCTGGACTATTTGAAAAATGTCATTTATGACTAAATGTTTGCCTGGAATGCACTGAAAAGTAAATAAGTTCTGACTATCACCGTGTCCTTCTCCCTCACCCTCTCAAGCTTCCAAATGCCTGCAGCAACATCTGATTGGCTGAGCCTTGATCATGGACCCAACACCTTTCTGCTAGTTAAATGCAGGACACTTTCTTAGCTGTGTGGCAGGAAACTCTCATGTCATAGCTTAGATGGAGAAAGAATCCCCAATATTCTCTTGTGTTAACCCAAATGTAGTTCAAGATACCCTCAGTCCTTGCTTTGTACTAAGACACTCAGAACTTGCTTGGTTTTTCAGAACATACCTACTTTTTTCATACATTTGTGAGGTATTAATATTTTACTAAAACCTCTGTACAGAGGGCAGGATTCCCTTTGCCCAGAGTCTAGCAGAACCTTCATGTGATTGGTTTGCATCCTCAAAGTTGCTCTCCTTGCCATTAGTCTCAACTGCCATTTTACCCCCTTCTCTTCCCTTCCATAGACCCTAAAAATCCCCTCTGCTGTCCTGGTCATTTTTGTTCCATGCAGACTCCATTCAGCAAGACAAATGTCCTGTCTCTATTGGAGCAGCAACTACTATTGCAGACTCCACTGCCTGTAGTTAACACTGGTGTGGGAAGCTTTGTGTAAAGAAAGAAGGAGTAGAGGAAGCCATTGATGGGCTGGGGCTGCCTGGCTTGCTTTAAAGATTCTCAGATTTAATGAAAAGCATATACACACTCTGTGAAACCACAAAGACACCTGTGCTAGCTAAAGAAAATGTTTCTGTAAGCTGTGTTTAGTTGGTTTGCTGCTCCTTCAGTGTCCTCACCTACCTTAAATGACTTTTTCCAAAATATTCACCCCAGTAACAGGAAGCTGAGATAGTAGTGTATAATGAAGTAATGAGAGAAGTAATGTAGAAGTAATGAGGGAGTTGGATAGATCACCAGTGATGTCACGGCTTGTAGATAGAAAAACTGGTGAATTCATACTGAAATCGCAAGAGTAAAATTTCAGCTCAAATCTGAAAACCAACTGTCTATTTTATAATTTCACTGACAGCCTGCATCCTTATCCTGCACTTACTTTGCCACGTGTCATTGGGTTTTCTACTCTGGGACAATGTTCGAGGCTCTAACCCAGTGCCAGCTGATGGAGAGGCTTAAATTATAAAAGCAGAGCGACACGTGCAAATTGGTAAGGACCCGGAATTTTGGCAATTTTCTTCTTTTGCCAATTAGAGCATCGCCATTGTTTGAGCCACTTCAGGGCCAAAATATATGTTTCACACATATGTGAAACAAAGTAATCAAATCTTGGTGGGAGGTGGTATGGATTAACCTATTCTGTTTAGGTACCCCCCCAACCCCCCCACCCCCGCCAAGTAGTAGATTTTCAGTAAGAGATTTTGTAGCAGCTCTGTGTGTGGTGTTTTCAGAGAATGCTGTAACTGAATAAAGTATTAACGCACTTAAAGCTAAACATTGATGATGTGTAATGAACAATCTGCTAAATGCTAATATAATTTATCCTTTTTAAAATTTATAAACATGACATATTGCATGCACTTAGTGCTAATCTATTTTAGACATTCATTTGGTTTGACCTATGACCATAATACATTATGTTCCTTGAGATATTTATCTTGTCATTTGGAAACAAGATTACAATTAATGCGACACACATGACTTTAAATTACTACCTCAACTAGAGATGTGTGAGTAATGAATTAGCCACAGCTTTGAACCCTCTGCTTATAATTTAAATTACCAGCCCTTAGCTGATGCCTCATTGTAATCCTTTAAACAAGTCATGGAATCAAAGAACCACATCTAGTTTTTGATACTAGACTTAGCGATACTTTTCCATTTAGTTTACCTAACTCTAAGCTGATGTATTCAAATTTGTACAAGGAAAATAATTATAAAAAAGAGATTTACTAATGATCTTAATATTAGAATAAAATCATAGCCAGGGTATATCTAAACTAGATATACAAAAAAATTATCCCTTTTTCCTGTATTCCACTTTTAAGGAGGAAAAAATGCTATTGGAAAAGCTCATCCCAAGGATTTAGTGCATGAAACATTTTTCAGGAGAGGGCTCCATAAGAAAAAGTCCAATTTGTTATGTTTTCTATACCACCTTCTCGGCATTGACTTTGTCAGACTGTAAGTTTTGTTTAGAAACATACTAAATATTTGTTGAAGTGTCTGTGGTGATAAATGATAACCATTTATTTTGGATAATTGTAGATTAAATTTTGTCCGCTATCTTCCATTTGCTGTGACTGGATGGATACTTTAATAATAACCGACAGACAATGTTGTATTAGTTTCAGGTGTACAACATAGTGATTTGGTATTTGTGTACCTTACAAAATGGTCACCACAATGGGTCTAATTACAATCTGTCACCATACAAAGTTGATATAGTATTATTGACCATATTCCTTCTGCTGTACATCATATTGCCATGTCTTTTTTTATCTTCTAGCTGGGAGATTGTACCTCTTAATACCTTTCACCTATTTCATCCATCTGTCCATCCCCTCCTCTTAATAAATTATTTAAGGGGCGCCTGGGTGGCTCAGTGGGTTAAAGCCTCTGCCTTCGGCTCAGGTCATGATCCCAGGGTCCTGGGAGGGAGCCTGCTTCCTCCCCCCTCTCTCTCTGCCTGCCTCTCTGCCTACTTGTGATCTCTGTCTGTCAAATAAATAAATAAAATCTTTAAAAAAAATAATAAATTATTTAAGCTCTTACTGTATGCCAGGCACTGTACTAAATCATATTTTATGTATAAATTCATGCTTTTTATGTTTACTCGTATACATATATAGCATATATACTTACATGTAACATATACTTAATAAATATTATATACATATATAATTTTAATATAGGTAAAATATCTCTCCAACAAAATACTAAGGGTCTTAAGAGTAGAGACTGTCTTAAGCCTTTTTATTATTTTCCCCCAGGTGCCAGGCAAAATGTTATCACACAATTGTCACTCAATAAAGACTTGGTGAGTTAAGATGTTCCTTTGAAACTTCACATTTTATACTGCACTTCAAGGCAAATAGTTCCACAGGGTGACTAGAACTACAGATAACCCAAAGCAGTGGCAAAATAGTAATCATCTGAGAAGCATGGCTTTCTCTCTGATATATTAAAATGCTGTAGATTAACTAGATTGAATCCATCAACAAGTGAAATGCCTGTTATTAGGCTTGAGTGTTGGGTTAATAAACTTCTCTGCATTTATAGTCTAACTAAAGAGCCCAGAGTAGGATATATGAACACAAGACCTATTAAGTACTGAATCATTTGCTACTATCTAAAACATGAGTTCAGATAGGAAGGTATTAGAAAGGGAACAAAATAACCGAGTAATTCCTCAACTACACAGGTGTTTGGATCAGCTGGATGGGGCATGAATCTGGACTCTCCTGCTTTTTTACTGTGTATCTTGAGGCAGGTGACCTAATTGTTCCAAGCTTTTTGCATCTCTTCCGCCCTGCAAAGCTGTGATAGATAATATCACGTATGTGATATACCTAGACCATTGCCATACACATGCTAAACAGTCCTTTGGATTAATCAAAGGTTTCAAGGTAAAATGATACTTTACCTAAATCTGAAAGAGTAAATCTGAAAGAATGCGGGCAAAGGAAGAACAGAAGCAAGAGAAGGCAAGAATGAGAACAGTACATATTAGCAAGATTCAGGGAGTCTTTTATTTTTATTTATTTATTTATTTAAGATTTTATTGATTTATTTGACAGAGATCACAAGGAGGCAGAGAGGCAGGCAGAGAGAGAAGAAGGGAAGCAGACTCCTTGCTGAGCAGAGAGCCCGATTCAGGGCTCGATGCGGGGCTCGATCCCAGCACCCTGGGATCATGACCTGAGCCGAAGGCAGAGGCTTTAACCCACTGAGCCACCCAGGCACCCCTCAGGGAGTCTTTTAAAATGGAGTGGAAGAAGTTAGCAGCAAGAGAAGCATGAAAATTTTTTCAGTAAAGTGGGTTCTGCTAGTTGGGAACCTCCTAGAGGTGTTTAGGTGGGAAATGACAGGCAGATAGAGACTCCTCAACTGGTCCATTCTCTGCCTGTAGTATCACAACGTATGTTGTGGATGACACATGGTTGTACCTGAATACTCCTTTATCTTTGCTTTTCTTCCCCAGAACTTGGCATGTTGTCTTGTATTATGAGAAATAACTGTATTTTTTATACAAATTACTGAGTTTGCATGCTGACAGTTCCTCTTTGCTTTTTGTTGGATAGTTCTACAAAAGAGAATAAGTATATACATATTAAAGATGACCAATAAGGGCTTAGGCATCTTAGACTTAAAGCTCTATGAAAGTCCAATATGAATAGTATTTAATGAATAGTATCTAATATGAATAGTATTTACAAAGAGTATATCTTTGTAAATGCCCTCCCTCAGTGCCAAATTCTTTGGTATGACTCATAGTATATTAAGATGGTACTCTAAAATGTTTTAATAATAAAATTAATTATAGTGAATATTGACTTAGAATATCTTATATCAAAGCTTTTCCTTAATTTTTTTAAAATAAGAAGTTTAATCTTTTGACAATTTGCATTTTAGTTTATTGAACTTATTGTGAAGTTTCACAAATTAAGGCCACTGATTACTTCATCTATAGAATGACTCAATATGACACATTGTAGAAAAAAGAAAATAGGACATTTTCCAAAATACCAGGCCTTATTTTAAGTGAAATTGATCTATTAGCTGCCTGCTAGGTAGCTCGGTTTTCCCATTCCCAAAGAAGTGGGAATAATTTGTTTTTATTGAACTCAACGATTGTATTCCAAGAAAAATGTCTTTGAAAAAATAAATTGTTATTTTCTGTCCTTTAGAAATAGCTATTTGAGGAGTTTATAGGATTTTCCTAGGTGTCTGATTGAAGCTGTCTGATTCTTATGTAGATTTTCCCTAACATACAGCATTTGGTTTGCAGAATGGTGGCTCACAGGAAAATGGCTGCCTAACAGAGGCAGAAGTATAATTATGATATCATTAGAAATATTTAAATATAAATAACATTCTATATTTGTCCTTGTCACTTGTCTAGGTTTTGACAGGAGGAGCTGGTTTTGATGGGATTCCTGTGGCCCCATAGATTTTATCCTGTTATCCAATTTTCCGCTGCACTGATCTCCTTCTGTCAAACTGACTGCCAGCCAGCCTTACATTTTCCCGAGAGGAGGAGCAAAGCTTTGTATTATAGTGGACAGAAAAAGGAGAACAAAAAACTGAATTTTTCCCCCCAAGTACTATATTCGCTCTTTGTAATGGATAATTCCACCATCTGAGGGGTTGGGAGAATAGGGGGTTAGGGGACAGGGAAGATGTCACCTTTTCATTCAGTTGTGCAAGATAATGTTGCAAAGCTGACCGGACACCAAGCTGAGCAGCATACAGATCAGCAGAGTTTTCCAGGATGCTCAGAGTCACAAGAGTGGCTGAGAAGCTGCCAAAAACTGGTTTGTGCTGAGTATTCCCTCACATTTCAAATATTGGTTTGCTATTGTGTAAAATGAAAGCATACTTACGAGTCACAGTGCAAGGAAAAAGAATTGGGGCGTTTTTCCCTCCATGTGAAGATGTTGCAGTGGATGGTGTTTTATTTTGAGGTTTTTCCATTGACATTGGCTCATGGTTCAGGGACTACAGCAGAGATCAGACAGATTAGAAAAATGAGTGGATTTGACGGAATGTTAAACAGTAGGGAAAAGTGAGAAGTGGGGTGAGGTAGCAAGGTCAGGCCCCAACTAAAAGCCTTCAAAATACCAAATTGCAAAAACCAAACCAAACTGAGAAGAAGTCTTAATGCCGCACCTATTTTTTTTTAATTTTTTATTTTTTATAAACATATGTTTTTATCCCCAGGGGTACAGGTCTGTGAATCACCAGGTTTACACACTTTACAGCACTCACCAAAGCACATACCCTCCCCAATGTCCATAATCCCACCCCCTACTCCCAAACCCCCTCCCCCCAGCAACCCTCAGTTTGTTTTGCCGCACCTATTTTTAAGCTCAGTGTGGCCTATGGCATTTTGGATGCAATCTCTGGATTAAAGAAAGAATGGTCCTATTGGCTTTCCAAGTGATACTTTCAGTGATACTGAAAGGACAGGTTTTTAGAACTATGATCACTAATTGTTTAGATCAAGACCTTATTAAGTCTCAGGAACTGTACTTATCCTTTATTTGTAAAATTTAAAACTTAATAATCTTTGAAAAACTGATTGTTTACATGCATAAAAAGGCATAAAGTTCATCAAATATTTTCCTTCTTATTTACATTCTAAGGAAAATGTTTGTGTTTAGAATCTTGGGACTATATCTAACATCATGTGGGTCAGTTTCTATAGCTGTAAGAACAGATGTGTTATACAGAATGGAAAATGTTGAACTGGGGCGCCTGGGTGGCTCAGTTGGTTAAGTGTCTACCTTGGGCTCATGTCATGATCCCAGCATCCTAGGATCAAGCACCACATAAGGTTCCCTGCTCAGCAGGGAGCCTGCTTCTTTCTCTCCCTTTGTGCCTCCCCGCAACTTGTGCTCATTCTATCTTGCTCTCTCTCAAACAAATAAAATCTTAAAAAAAAAAAAGTTGAACTATAAAAGAAAACAGTTTATTATAAGAAATTCTCATGTCAACCATTAAAATGTAAAGTTCCATTCTGAATTTAGTGAAATGCCTTGCTGAATAGATATGATATCCTCTCAAGGGCATGTGCATAGTTAAGAGAGTGGGATCAAATGTGAAAGAAATTCATCCATCTTACTTTTCTGGGGAGTCTGTTCTTTAAAATGGAGGTTGTACAACGCTATGGATTAGAGATATTTGTTTTTACCCTCAGTCAATAGCAAATGAAAAAAAAAATCCTAATTTACCTTCTGATATCAAAGGAAGTTGTGATGCCTATCAGAGTTCTGGAGCTTTGGGGAATTAATTCTTGAGTATTTGCCAATTTGATATAGGAATCAGATCATTTAAATCCATTATATCCTGCTTGTGGTACAAATACAGTATTCATGGCTATACTTTGAAACGCTTTGAGCACATTCAGTAAAGTTAAATTCCTACAGTAATTTAGAGTCTTAGGTGGGTCCAGAGTGTATTACTAATGTTTTGAAAAGAGTTCAACACCTGAAACCCCACCTAATTTGCTTTTTGACTCACGTTAATGTATCTAGTTACTCATGTACCATCTTTTTCCTCTGTCTTAAGAGACATGGTTATGAGACAAATTAAGAAAAAAGGAAGTTGTGGTTAATAACAGTATTTTAGTGTCCTCACTAACTTTGAACAAAGCTAAACTCAGGTAAGTAGTATATCTGTAGTAGAAGAAGCTGAACATCCAACTATTGAGAAACACTCTAATTTCTGTTGTTGTCAAATCTACATACCTTAGCTCCTGAAATTCTGTTCTATTTTAGTATTAAAGTTAATAAATGTGCATATATTCTGCTCTTTCCTTATAAAGTATTCTGCTCAGTAAGCATCTGTAATTCATTGAAAACTATAATGCATTTACCAGGTGAATAAGATTAATCAAATCTTTAGGTAGGTAGGGAGGCAACCAGATTGAATTGCTGGTTACCTAGTTGAGAGTACACTGAAAGCATGTATATAAATAGAAAACAACAAAAAAATAAACATATAAAATCACCAGAAACTACTTCCATGTGTGTGGGTATATTTTTTAATAGAGCAGAGGCCATGGAAGATCCCCTGAAGATCTTCTGGCTTCTTGTTTGTGTCCTGCCTGTATCATTACACTCTTTAGTCTGCACCATTTTTTAATTTATGGCTTCCCACGGTATTTTTTAAAATTTAATTTAATTTAATTTAACTTGTGTGTGTGTGTTCCAGCATTCATTGTTTGTGCACCACACCCAGTGCTCCATGGAATATGTGCCCATCATAACACCCATCACCAGGCTCACCCAGTCCCCCACCCCTGTCCCCTCCAAAACCCTGTTTGTTTCTCAGAGTCCACAGTCTTTCATGGTTTGTCTCCCCTCCAATTTCCCTCAACTCACTTCTCCCTATCTCCCAGTGTCCTCTGTGTTACTCCTTATTGCTCAGAAGTGTTCCGGGGTGCACCTTGCCTGGATCGTGGTTGATACATTCAGCTATGCCTCCCCTCAACCACCTCTCACCAAGATGACTAGGAGGAGGAACACCCAACAGAGGAAAAATTCAGAGACTGTGCCCTCTCCATCAGAACTATTGGATATGGACATAAACAGTATGTTGGAAAGGGAATTCAGGGTAACAATTATCCAGGCAATGGCTAGGTTGGAGAAAACCATTGGTGACAAAGTGGAATCTCTAAGGGCAGAAGTGAAAGCCACCCAGGAGGGAGTTAGAAATGCTATCAATGAGATCCAAACTAATCTAGATACTCTAACAGCTAGGGTAACTGAGACAAAAGATAGAATTAGTGATCTAGAGGACAAATGATGTCGAAAAAGGATCAGGAGGAGGCCTGGAACAAATAGCTTAGAAGCCATGAAAACAGAATTAGAGAAATAAATGACACCATAAAACACTCTAACGTCAGAATTATTGAGATTCCCGAGGGGGAGGAGAAAGAAAGAAGACTGGAAGATACAGTTGAACAAATTCTCAATGAAAATTTTCTGATGGTATTTTAATGGCATCTTTTTTTGCAGGTCCATATGGAGGACATCGATTTTGTTGTTCCAATAACAGTATGAGATATGTTTGTGGTTGTATTTGGGCTAAAAGAAACTCATTACAACTTCCTGTTCCTCCGTATGTTGCTGAAAATGTTATTGTTGGTCAGGTCTGGAGATACCTTCTGTATCGTTAATATTTCTTTTAGAATTTCACATCACATTTTGTACATGTAGCGAAATTTCTTGCAATGGTTGGACTTAAAATAATCAGGACTCTCTCTACCAAAGACAGAAAAGCAATCAAATTAACCTTTTGGAGTGAGCAATTCTTCCAGATTTCTAAGGAAATTCTGTGTGTGCAGTTCTCTTTATGTACTAAGGAATATAGATGAATGGAACACTTAGCTAGTCTCAAGGTTAAAATTCAAAATGAATCCATCTCAAATTGTAAAGGAAGAAAGTGGGAAATATTTAATGAAAAATTATAGTTTTCTAAAGCCTCATTACTTAAAATGTGACTTGCTGACAAGCAGCTTCAGCCTCACCTGAAATTAGTGATTGAAATGGTGAGGCTTAGACTTTACCATGTAGATCAGAATGTGTATGTTAACAAGATCCCAGGTATGTGTGTACAACATTCAGGTCTTAGAAGCACAGAGTTGGTTTCTATGCAGTCACTACAATAATTCAAAATTTGGATTTCTTGGTGATGTTTTCAGAAAGTATTAAGGTTTATAGAGGTACACTGCTTTGTAAATATAGCACGAATTATTTCTGTTTCAATCTGCAACACAAATAAATTTACCTCTCCAATATGGCCAGTTTAATTTTTAATTACTGTTGGAAGCTTAAAGATAGTTAAGCTTAGAACACAAAACACAAAATGAAATGAAACCTCAAAGGTCACATTTTAAAAGCCAAAATACCTACAAACATGCTGCAAAATGTCCATGTATTTTTAAGTGTATGAACCTTTAAAATCATGCATTTTTTATAGTATTGAGTTATTGACAGAATAGTTAGTTTTGACTTATTTGAGGGTAAAAATGCCACTGGGGAAGGAAACATATGTTCTTCTCTTCTCCACATTCAAAACTGGGTGAATGAACTAAACTCAAACTTATGAAAATAATTCACCTTCAGGCTGAGCCTTTCTTATTACAGGGGCAACGCTAGTTAAGGCCGACTTGATGGGAATTTGTCAATACCTATAATCATAGGCTTTAATAAGGCCGTTTCCCTCTTTATCATCATGCCCAAGAATTGATGGTATAGGTGATCACTGATATTTGCCCTCTTGTTTGGATGCCTCTTGATCTGATGGTCGAGATGTGTTTGTTTTCTTGGATATTCTCATCCCCCCCACCCCTCCTCTGGACTTTCTTCTTTTTCTCTCTTTCTCTGTCTCTCTCAGTCAAGTATTTGAGTGCCTCTTTGTTTAAGTCTATAGAAAGATTCAAAAGGAACAGAAGACATAGCTCTCATCTTAGAATCTTCTAAGTTCCTAATATTCTGAGATAAAACACCATCTTGACATGATCTTAGTGTTTTTCTTGTTGTCATCATATAGTCAGGGCCAGTTACTTCTATTTTTTACTCTAGTTTCTTTTTCTTTCTTCCACAGCACTCGTGTTTCTTTGTAAGTATATTGGTTACTACGGAAACATCACTCTTCTGGGTGTGGCGAGCACCACAATTTATGTATGATTCTCACAATTTGAGTCCGTGAAACCGAGATCACATAACACTCTTCCATTACACTTCATGCTTTGTTTATAGATATACTTGACTTTGACGGAGATGCCATCCTCCTGTAAAATAGTTTTTACTTGGTTCAGTACATTTGAAGTTTTAATTTAGGCATACTTAGCAAAAAAAAAAAAAAATGTTAACCACAAACATTTGTATTAAGCAAAAATTCTTTTTTTTTCTTTTAACATCTTGCAAAAATTAACAAGATATAGTAGAGGCATGCTGTTGTGGTCCTTGAATAGGGGAGTAGCATCTTATCCTGTAACAAAACTTACCAAATGCCATAAGTTTTGAAAAAAAATCCAGACAAATGAATATAAACCATTAAAAAGTTGTTTAAAGTGTAGTTTTCACATCTATGGTAGGTTGCCTGTAGAGTAAAGGGGAAGAATTTTTTTCCCCCTCATTTCATGTCCCAAAGTGAATGGTTCCAATTTAGGTTTCAGTCATGGGGCCCATGAATTGTCAATAGACAGTTTAACAATAGAAGAGTTTATTATGCCAGTGAGAGAACTCAGTAGTAACTAGCAGAATAATAACCAGAGGTAAGTATTCGTGTATCCATGTGTGACGTGTGTGTGTGCGTGTGTGGCAGGGGTGGGGCAGGGCTTCAGTGTGAAAGTATGGAAGATTCTTTGGGACAGCCTCCTTCCTGAAAGGAGGCTGGAATCTGCCCTATAAGGGGGTTGTGGCAACTATATTTACAGGAGGCTCTACTTTTATAAGCTAAGGAAAATTCTGATAAGATTTCTTTATGATGATCCCTTCAATGACTTTTCCAAACTTTCTCAGTGTACTGGTGTTTAAAAAATTATATTTAGCATTTGTAATATGCATGAATCCTCATTCAATTCAAATGTAGAAAATGTGTCTTAGGATATACTTAGAAAGTATGTCTCTATCTTAAAAAAGGAATGTTGAGATTTAGCCTCTATGCTCTCCTATGAAATATTAGAACTAATCTGAGTGGTTAGCATAGCCTGTTTCAGTTACTGCATAATTAACTGTACATCATCTTGCTATTGAGCAAATGTGCCGCATTCTTCACCTCACAAAAGATACTTTAAAAAGGGAAACGTGGGCGCCTGGGCGGCTCAATCATTAAGCATCTGCCTTTAGCTCAGGTCGTGATGCCAGAGTCCTGGGATGGAGGTCCTCATTGGGCTCCATGCTCAGCGGGAAGCCTGCTTCTCCCTCTCCCACTCCCCCTGCTTGTGTTCCCTCTCTCTCTGTGTCTCTCTCTGTCAAATAAATAAATAAAATCTTAAAAAAAGAAAAAAGGAAACTTAAGGAATGATCAGGGAATCATGAACACAAATGGAAAAATGGGCAATGGCAGAAGCATTTGTGTTTGGCTTCCATCTACCAACTCCAAGTTCCCCAGGACTTTTGGATTGTGCTCCCAGTCAGTGTTTTCTTCTTGGGTCTTTGATTTCTGGCTTCTTTTCCTGATCCCTTAACTATCCACATGCCCATCTTTCTTCCATTACACTGAAGCTTCCCAATGGAAAGGAAAGGGGCGCTGCTCATCTCTTCTCTCCTGTGTATTGTGCCTGGTCCATTGTAAGTGGACTACATTTTGCACCAAATACTTAAGGAACCAAATTTTTATTTGTCCTGCCCCAAATCACCAGTGATGGGAAAGTTTAAGGATTGGTGGATACTTTGGATCCTGAAATTCTTCCTTTTGGATGATTGATTCTCTGCTTAGGCCCATCATCTGGAATGTAGGCCAAGGGTATTCCTCCTTTACTAGTTCCTTTCCCATACATAGGTGTATTACACCAGGAGAAGCTGTGAGATACAGATAACTGTCTCACTGAAAGGAATCCAGGGACACTGGGGAAGGTGTAGATATTATAACATCTTTTTCTAGTTGGTTTCTCCTTAGAATAACTACTACCAATGTTTTTTTAAAAATCACCATTGCAACTGCAATTACTAACTATTACAAGCATTCACCATTTACCAAGTACTGTGCCTGGCAACTGGTGTATATTTCTTGTTTATTTCTTCCTACAGCCCTAAAAAAGGGAAGATCGTGTCTCCATTTTACGTTCAAGAAAACCAAAGCTCGGAGAAGCTAAATCACTTGAGCAAATTTACATGGCTCAGTAGAAAAACATTCCAAAGCCAGCTGCCCCAACACAAAGTTGAGGTGGATGACGCCCCCTGCCACCCTATATAGCAGCACAGGCAGTTAGATTGTTCTACCGTCATTGGAGAACTAGTACAGTTGGAAACACAAAGTGGGTTTTGATTGGTTGTTTCACGTGTGTATCCAGCATATGCATGGCTGAGGAATTTATAACACAGAGAATGGGCTCACATGTAAGCCTCATTATTATTATCATTTTAAAATCTCCAATCACACTTAATTTGCTTTTTAAAGTCAAATCTTTGGGAGAGTAAGTTGAATTACCTATAATTTCACCTTTCATATTGAGATTGGCTCTCAAGAAGTGTTCAGTTATTGGACTAGTGTAACTTTAGGGGGACTTCAAACAATCTAGAGCAAAGTAATACGTAGACATACCCATGTCTGTAGCTTTCCTGAGGAAGAGGGTAGTCATCACATTGGGAAATAAAAGTATTAAATAATTAAAATAAGGCATGTAAAAATGATGATGCTAAAGACTGTTTTCTTTTGGAGGTACTATGCCTTTTTCTGTCAGCCTGGCTTTCCTACCTTATTTACAACATGCTTTTACGTTTGGAAAATTTGAGACTGGTAACATTATCTAGAAGGAGATAGAAACTGCAGAATGTGTTCCACTATATTTGTGCCACTGGTCAGTGCCCTCTGGTGACAGGAGCAGCCGAGGGGACTGACACCTTCCTTGTGGATCAGCCTTAGTGTCAGAGGCAGCAGGAATGGAGGGCTCCGGACTCCTGCAGAGCGGGGCCCATATTGTGCTGCAAAAGATCCCTAAACAGCTTCTATCCTTGGATAGAAGCACCTAGGTTCAAAACAGGATTTTGTGGAAATTTTCTTTGAACAAAACTATTGCTTTCAGTCAGACAATATACAGTGTTTTATTAAAACATGTATCTTTAAAGTAACCCATTTTATCTAAGCATTGCTTAAATTGTAGATTTCTAGATTACTTCTAATAGAGTAAGTTGACAGCAGAGTGAAGACAGTGCTAACACAAGTTCAGTATTTGGAAAATGAAAGAAAATTGGAATGATTTAAAAGTAATTTTTGAAATGTTTATGTTTAAGAAAAACAGCATATCAGTTTCAAATATAGATTTCTTTTGATTTGTTCAAGTTTTATTTAGGACTTGGTCAATAACTATTGTGACTTTTTTTTTTTAAGATTTTATTTATTTATTTGAGAATGAGAGAGTGAGTGAACACACAGTCGGGGGCAGGAAGGGGCAGAGGGAGAGGGAGAAGCAGACTCTCCCTTGAGCAGGGAGCCCAACATGGGGCTCAATCCCAGGACCCTGGCATCATGACCTGAGCCAAAGGCAGACACTTAACCCACTGAGTCACCTAGGTCCCTCTTGTGACTAGTTTGTTTTTTTTTTTTTTAATATATGCAATTTAAAAAGTGAGTTATTTATGGTAAGATTACAACCAAATATGTTTATTCTCTTCTCCCTTTTTCATATACATTACTGATTCTTTATTATACTTCTTAGTATCAGTTATTACCCATGTAACTGGGTAATAAGTTACCTTTCTTGTAAGATTAACATTCTGAAAAACATGTGTTTTGCATTGATAAGAAATGAAGACCAGCATTTCATCTGAAACCATTATCAAGTACATGGAGGCATACCAAGTTATCCTCATTCTCTATCATGAAGGATCACTAGAAAGAGGGAGAGAGCGTGTGTTTGGCTTCCTCTCACCACCTCTTTAACACAAGCTTCCTCTACAAGCCAGGCTACAAGGCCTGAAGCTGGCTTCTCTGCTGAGAGTGACAGAAAGTCCTTTATCCCCAAACATGAGCCTTTGTCTTTTATTCCACTATGATTGCTTCATTCTATGGGGTCTAGAAAGTTTTCTGGGGCTCCAAAAGAGCCTTTAAAATATGCAGATTCTCTTGAGATGGCTTAGTTATCATTGCTTCTTTAATAGGATCAGTTAATAGTAACAGAGAGTAAGATGGCACTTAAAACAGGCATAATGAATGGGGGGGGGTCCCTGAAGAGTTGAAAAGTTCTGAGGAATGAGGCTGATTCGGATAATTCTACATTGTGTATCAGTCAGCACTTTCTAGGCAGAATTGATCGATAACATAGGGTTTGACTGTTGAGGAGTATATTTGAAAATGTATTGGACATAATCTTATAGAAAGCACCTGACGTGGAACTGATGTCATAGTTACATAGGGGGCTTTTGGGACCCTACCGGCTCAGTCACAGGATGCAGACTGGCCCAGACAGGGAGAAGCTGTGGGCGAGCTGGCACTCTGCAATTCAAGCCAATCCTGGAGGAGCAGATTGCCAGAGGCCGCCCCGAGCCCACTTCCTGCGGCTATGCGAGGCAGTGAGGGCAGCGTGTCTCCGAGTGTTCAGGAAGTCCAGTTCTATGATGCCTTATTCAGTCCCTCGTCTCTCTCTGATTGGTTGAGTATTAACTTAGTGAGTTTCCTAATCACCTTACCCTATTGGTTTCTTTCCCCACAGTGCTAGAGCTTATAGCCACTACAACCTGTGTGTTGCGTAGAGATGAAGAGTAGGGTGTTTGCCTCCATCGCCTACTAGCTCTTTCATCAGGACTAGGTTTCTTAACCTCACTAACCCTCAGCAGCCCCATGAGTGAGTCAGTGGATGATTAAATGAGGAATGCATGTATGAATTCACTGGCTCTGTATCTGGCAGAGTATATGGGCCCAATGTTAGTTATTAGTGGTAATAAGGTTTTTGTTATCATTATTCTCTACCCTCACTTTTCCAGAATTGAGAGGTTGAGACATTTTCCAGAGGCACCGGTCGATATTAGAAGAAGAAACCTACTCAGAAATCTATCTGCCTATTAAGCATCATGGTAGCAGAACAAAAAGTAAGTTAAAATAATTAAATAAGTGCAAGGCAAGGGGTGAGAGAAAACACCATCTGCCAGCTCTCCGTGAGTCATTTAGGAGTGAGTTGGAAGATAATGAAGGCTATTGCATTCTGGTCATGGATGGGTCCTTCTGCTTGGCTGGTGCTATTGCCTTTCTCTGAATAAAAATAGCCCATGCATCCTTTACTGCAGCTCAGTAAACACAGATGATGTGAATAAAAATAAAAGGATGCACAACAAAATCTTTGGGGAGATTTGCTGCAATTTATTTTGCTTCTTAGCAAACCCATGAATTTCGGTATAATCAACAGTTTAATCTGAACAGTAAGGCATTCATTTTTTGGCTGTTTATAGTGAGTTTTATACTACTTCCTAGCAGCACTGATCATCTGAAATGCTCATTAGAGCCACGAAACCATCTTCTCTAAAGCAATGTGGTGGGTTGAGTGTGACACCGCACATGTCACAAACAAAGGCTCAAATTTGGGTTCAGCCACCCACTACCTGTGAGGACGGTTGGTGTTCCCTAAGGCGTGATTTCTCTTCAACCAAAAGGTGATGCTAATAGATCTTGTAATGTTTAAGTGAGATCATATGAGAGATGAGTAAATGTTCTTTTTAAAATGCTTTGGGAAATACTGTTTGATCATGATCATTTATGGGAAGCTACTTTTGAAGGACAGTTTCACAATTTTTGAGATTCAAATGACTACCAGTTCCTAGCCATGCAAAATTGCTTGAGTTGAAGGGATTGAGGGAAAAAAACTTGAATTTTGGTGGCTCATTTTTCATTTCCACAAAATGGGAATGATAATATACTAATCTCATCAAGTAGTTGTGAGGATGCACTGAGATGATCTAGATCAAATGCTCGGAGTACAGGGCCTGGCACAGAGGGCTTACTTGGCTGCTACTTTTCTGATTTAATCCGAGAGCAATTGGGAGTCATTTCTTTGTGTGTGGCACTGTTAAAGCAGTACTTTTTTTTTTTGGCAGTTCTGGAATGGTTTACTAATATTTTTTTTTTAAAGATTTTATTTATTTATTTGACAGAAAGAAATCACAAGTAGTCCGAGAGGCAGGCAGAGAGAGAGAGAGGGAAGCAGGCTCCCTACTGAGCAGAGAGCCCGATGCGGGACTCGATCCCAGGACCCTGAGATCATGACCTGAGCCGAAGGCAGTGGTTTACTAATATTTTCATTCTGATTCTGGAGTTATGTAGTAGATACCAGTTAACTTGGAGTTGGTATTCCAGAGATTATATTAATAGAAAAATAGAAGATAAGGAAGAGGCCTTTGGAAAGGGGAGAATAGAGAGTGGATCTAGGTTTGGTTTTGTTTTTTAAAATATTTCTGTCTCCCATGGATTCTGTTTTTTGTTTTGCTTTGTTTTTTAAAAGCACAGATCCCAAGAGGTATATAATATAAAGGAAAATCCACAGGCGGGGAGGTCTAGAGCCTGACGTTATAGTCGTGCTTCTGTCACGAACACATGTCTATGGACATTGAAGAAAACAATTTCATATTGCTGGCACCAAAAAAGATGGGTCAGCAAGATCGGTGCTTCTCAAGTGTGGCCACACATAGAAATCACAGGGAGTGCTTTTGAAAAATAATGTATCTGTCTCCATCAGGTCAGTCGAAGTGTAATCTCTCTGGGGAAGAACCAGTCCCTCACCAGGTGTCTGGGATCCACAATGAGGCTCACTGACCACTCAACTAAGTCATCAATGGGTCTCCGACTCTGAAACCTTGCACATCTGTACATTTTTCCGTGCCGTCGTCATGTCCAGAAAGAGTGATTCTTAAACTCGAAACAGAGCAGTAGCTAGGGAAGGTTAAGGAATTTGATTTCAGCTATTAGCTTCTGAAAAAGAGCAAGCTATTTTCTAAGCCTCAGTGTAAACTATAAAGCTCTCTCCTTATGGAGAGATGGGGTCACTGTATGTCACCTGTATAGGCTTCATACTGGATTCAGCTACCTTTTCAGTTTACCTGTTCTTTGTGTGGAAAGTTGTACCATTGGAGAAGTTTGGTTCCAGTTCAAGCAGAGACTTCATACGACATTTAAAAATCACGTGTAAGGCCTCACCTCTGCGTATGGGCAGAAAGAAAAAGAAAAAGAAAAAAAAGGAAGACCATTTCCAGAGAGGGATTTTCTCACTCACTGATCTCAGCACAGAGCGTCAGCCTGGAAAGAACGTTTTTGTAATAGAAATATTCAGTGAAGAGGCACCAGTGATTTCCATTTATATCCTTAAAATGATAGAGGGAACATATGGCTTAGATTAGGAAAGTGAGAGTTAGCTATGAGGGTGCATTTGCAGGAGACATTAATTAGGACTGAGAGTACCTCAAGTACTTGGGAAACAAATTTGTTTAATAAGCTTCATGGTTTGCAGATGCCTTTCCCTCTTCCTCCCCCATGATTCCAAGTGAAGCGGTTTTATCTGTTCAGAGCTAAGCACACTTGAGAAGCCACGTGAGTTTTGTGCTTCACCCCGTTCATGTTTGGAAGCAAGTTGACAGGACCTTCGCAGAAGTGAGATCCCTCTTACCACCATGTACACCAGAGTGAGGACATCGTCATGCTAAATCAGGATCTTATTTTCAGGGCTTTGCCTTTCAGGAGCCCTCCGTTCATTGGACTCCTACAACTGAATGCTGATGTGCCGTCTGTTCCTAGAGAGGCCCTGCCCTGGGATGCGCTTGTGCGGAGGACACTGCACGCATCCTGTCTTATGTTTGCCTCAGCTCCTGCTGCTTCCTTTGATCAGTGGCTGATGAAATATCTCCTGAGCTTTGTGGAGTGGATGAAGGCCATGTGTCTGGGCTAAAGTATTTGGAACTTGTTTTTTGGCATTGTCATAATGTTAATATTCTTTAGGAAGCTTTAAAACATGAGCACCAGGCCTAGATACATGGAATTCTCTGGTGAATACTGGCTGGGGCAGCTGACATATGGGTTATTTTGAATCCTCAAAAGCATATACTGTATCACTTTTTTAAGCTAGGAGGGCTGTAATGACTCTCTCGGGACAAATAAACATTTCTGTGAGGTCCCTACTAGCTTAATTGCTAGCCTCGAGTTTTAAAATCCTTACTACCCTAAGTGAACTCATTTTAATAAAATAAAAATTTTCAGCTGTTTTATTGGTGCTTGTTGGAGAAGGCAAAGATCAAATGGGAATTGGGAAAGAGCTTGTTCTTTCATTGAGGCAACATTTGTGAGGTAAAATAGAAAGGTGAGGTATGTGCCAGTAGACCAGGGTAAGTGATTAAGACTGAAGATTCTGGAGCCAGACTTCAGGCTTTGAGTCCTGGCCCTACTACTTGCTTGCTTTAAATCTTGAGCTAGCAAAGCAGATAAACTCTGTGTATCTCTGGTTTCCCCATCTACAAAATGGGGATAATGGCAGACTGAATGAACTAATGCTCACAAAGCAGTTGGTTTTTGCACATCAGAAGTACTTAATAAATGCAAGTGTCCAATGGACTGAACCCAGTGCTGGTAGTCGTGTTAATTTCAAGTGACTATCTGACCTCAGAACTAGTTTGAGTCTATGGGCTTAATCTGTGAATCTCCTTCTTTCCTGAGGCTGGTGCTAAATGGTTTTCTGATGCTAGATATGGATGTGAAACTCAAATACCTACCTGTCCCTGTTTATAGAATATAGATTAATTCAATGCTGCTTATAGCTATGTTAGAAAAAAATAAGACAATTTTTATAAACACTTTCCATTCCCCTGGGATGGTGTACATTACAGCCGGGCCAGAAAATGATTTGTATATTAACTCAACTTGTTAATCAAAATTTTTCTAAAATAATAGCATTAATGCTATGATATAAGATACTTTCTAATCAACATTATTTTTAGCATCTAGATACCTGAATTATAATAATACATAATATTATTGAAATATAACTGATTCCCAGATTGTGTCCACTAACATTCAATTTTGGTCAGTCATTTATTACAAACAAAACTAAAATTCATTTGTTTTTTGTTTCTAAGTACCCCGCCTAGTTCCAAAAAGGATTTAAGACCACTGAAAAGCACTTGTTGCATGTGTTCGAAAAACAGGAGTTACTAACTTTTATCATCTGTTGCTTTCAATATTAATACTCAATGGAAAGAAGTCAATGATATTTTTCTTCTCAGTTTCATCTGAACACATCTTTGATGCATGTGTCATTTATTAAATCTAACAGAAACTGGGTAAGAAACTCTTAGAAACAGAGACGTATTAGAAAGCTTGGGATTAAATAGCCATGTTCTTTATTTTTAGATTAGGAACTAACTATAAATTGACAGCAAGGGGTCATGTTATCATAGTCTTTGACATGTCATGGAAGGCCCTTCTTTCTGACCCCACCCAATCTTCAGTTCCTCTAATGTGTTTGTGGTTACTCCTCTCATAGTTCAGTAGCTGGGATCCTCAGATAAGCGATGAATGTGTGTGTTGGGGTGGGGGTGGTGAGGGAGTTATTTCCCTTCACACCTACCAGGATGTTAGTACACGTTGGTGATGGTCTATGTTTCTTTCCTACAGAACATAATAAATTTGAGGACAATCAAGGGAGCACAGGAAACTTGAATCATAGTGTTACCATCCAACTAACTGTGGGAATTCAGGCCACTTTGTTTTCTCCAGAATCTTCAGTCTTAAGTGAATCAGCCCAGCTCTTCATCTGTTAAGTGAAGAGGATGAGCTGGTTCTAAACTCTCCTTTCTAACTATTGTGCGATGATCGTAAGATACTAGGAATCAGCATAATCGTAGATCCTATAGCAGTTGTTTTACAATTTGAGTGGATAGTTCTTTAAAATTGTGTTTATTTTATTCTTATAACACAAAACCAAAATTTGGAGATTTTAATATATAGGTTATCTGACACAGGTATAACCAAAGCTTTTCATTCTGTTTTGTATCATTTTAGTGTCCTAGTCTTACTCACTCTTGGGGGTAGGTGCATTTATGTACTTATTTGTTTTTTGCATAAGATGGGAACATATAATTGATTGAGAAGGAATATATTCTTGTCAGGCAACTTGCTAAAAATTAATATGGATGATTTCAAGAAATTTTTATTCAGTAATCTAGTAAATAGGAAAAAATAATGCATAACACATGGGCCTTACCTCAGAGAAGCTTATGGTCTAGTGGGGATACAGAAAAGTAAGTGGATAATTACAAAACGGCATGATGCAGATGATGACTGGAGAATGTATAGAGTGCAAAATGAGCATAGGTGGGTACCTGATCCAACCCAGGGATATCACTGAGGACGTCCCAGAAGACATGACATGTGAGTGGATGACTGGAGTTAGGCAGAATATGGGACTGTTCCCGACAGAGTAAAGCAGCATGTGCAGGAGCCTAGAGATGAGAGAGAACCATAAATGTCCAGGAACTGAAAGTAATTTATAGTATGTATCTAGAGGGGGGAGAAAAAGGGGGAGCAGCAGGGAAGGATAAAGCTGCAAATGAACACAGAGAATTTGAGTTTGATCCTGAGGGTAAATTGAAGGGTTTCCACAAGGGAGTGACATACAATATTAACATTAGAAAACAAATGAAAAAAGGGAACCTGGATGGCTCAGTCAGTTAAGCGTCTGCCTTCAGCTCAAGGCATCATCCTGGGGTCCTGGGATTGAGCCCCCAGTAGCAGGGAGCCCGCTTCTCCCTCTGCCTCTACTGCTTATGTTCTCTTACTCTCTCTCTCTCAAATATGTAAAATCTTAAAAAATAAAAAATAAAAACCAAAACCAAAATGAAACACTGATTGCAGTGTGGAAAATGATTTGGATTTGGAGTGGGGCAGAACTGGAGGCAAGAAGGTTGGAGTGCCATACCGAGTTAAGTTAGGGTAGAGACAATGGTGGCAGAACCTAAGGGGGAGGCACTAAGGAAGAAGAAAAGATCGATTCAAGGAATATTAAGATGATAAAATCAGTAGAATTTGATGATTAGTCATTTAAGAAATAGTCATTGGATTTCTGTGTCTGAATGTTGTGGAGTAGCTGGAGTTAGATACACCTGCTCCTTGTAAATGACTATGAAAGTGGGACAAAATGAATACAATTGTATCTGCAGGTATCACATAGCAGCTCAGTGCTGGGCTATAGTGCTTGGGAAAGGGGAGCACATGAGGTCAGCTCTAGACTCACACAGTTCCTCTCGAAGGCCTTTGTCCAGACTATCATGCTGGGGGAGAGAACTCAAGTGGAGAGCGTCAGTTTTGCCGAATGAAGGATGTGTTGGTGGCTGTTCCGTTGGCTGATATTTGGGTTTAGGACATCAAGTATGGGAGACTGGGAGGGAAGAAACTCAAGAAATTTGAGTGGAAGTTCTTCTCAGGTCCTTCATCAACTCCTGGACTATACACATGTGGGTCAAAATTCCAAAAGGTCAGGAAGAGAGCTAAGGAGATGTTTCAGCGCAGGGTGTGCTGGAGTGCAGGCCTACCCAGAGTGAACATTCCCCAGTGAAACCCCTAGACACTTAACTGGACCCTAGGAAGCACACAGTAGGAGTAAGTATTATGTCTTCAGAGTGAAAGGAAAATGAGAATAGACTAACGAAGCCTAAAACCAGGTCTCAACAGGATAAGGTACACCTGCAGCAACGTAACTGCCATGACAAAACTCAACCATGTGGAGAAAAAAATCATGCAGAGCCTCTCATGTATATTATCCACAAGGTTGAGCATTCAATAAAAAATTATGATATATTCAAAGGGATAAGAAAAACACCTGATAATCAGGCGATAAAACAATAAAAGAGAACCTAGAAGTTAGGCTAACAGGAAGTTTATAGAGTTTACTACATGCAGATACTACTTCAGCAGCGTGCGAGACCAAATCAGAGAATTTATATCTTAGCACAAACAGACCATAGACAAGATGGATCAGTAAAATATTTAGTATGTTAGAGTATGCAGAGTTCTTTGGAGAAAAAGAAAGCATGGAAAGGAGATAGGAAGTATTGAGAGGGTGGAATTTATGTTGGGGGCCAGGGAAACAATGTGTTGGGTTGATGGAAAGGGAAATTAAAAGATGACAATCATGTTTTGAGCTTGTGCTTTTATATCGCCTTGAGATGGGCAACATAAGAGGAGCGGGATTATTCGTCAGAAGATGGTATTTTGGGAATGTTTCATGTGAGATGTTGGTGAGGCTTTAATTGGGCACATGAATTTGGAGAGCAGAAGATGTCTATTCTAGAGATGTTAATTTGGAATTGATCAGCATGCGATAAAAGCTATGACTAACAGATAGTGTAAAGTGAGAAGGGAAAAACCATGAAGTACTTCAGGATTTAAAATATAGACATGATCAAAAGAGAGGCGGCATGTTCAGACAAAGAAAGATGGGGCCCTGTGCAGCGGCCACTTCCAAAGATGACTCGATGAATTGAAACTATTCCCCAGACACATCTTGAGAAGAGAAAGTTGAGAAGGGCAGGGCCACATTAAGGAGAGTGACACATCAGTGTCACCCCCCAGAAGAGTAGATTGCCCCTTCTAGGACACTGGATTAAATGTGGGATGCAGACTGCACTGACATCCATGAAAATCTCAGACCCTGCCAGGTCCACCGTTGTCTCCTGTGTTGTCACAGCTGGAAATACAACTCTTGGTTGGTATCTCTGGGGACACCCTTCAGTTCAGAGCGCCTGCCCTCCATGACCCCTGGCCCCAGCCTTGGGCAAGGACTAGGATAAGAGGAGTCTTGGGCAGATCATTGGAACCTTTGTTGTGACACCAGGCTTCTGTGAATGGGGGTCAATGAGCCTTATCCAGGGACAGGTCCCCGTGTGTCTGACACACACGTGTGGAAGAAGGAAATGGTATGGCCCTTCAGGTGTGCTGTAGGGCCCAGTGAGCCAAGAGAGCCAAGAGAGAGCCAAGAGAGACCTCCAGGCTGTAGTCAGCCAGTGGACATTCCCTTGAACCATGTAAATAGTCTCCCTTTATTTCTATGTATCGAGCAGAGCAGAGGAAGGCAGCAGGGTCTTCTAGAACCCAGTTGCCCCTCTCTCCAGCGCAACTAATGTTAGCCCCAGTTGCCAGGTGCTGATTTGTATTGGAGACAGAAACCTCCTTGGGGATCTGTGTGGTTTACCTGTGGCCTAGAGGACACTGGTGATCAGAGGCAAAGCATGGAGGCCCTTCAGAGACATGGAGGGCCAGCTGATGGCCACCATAAGGTTTCTCCAGCCAGTCCTGGGAAGCTCTCCTGGACTGCTCTCCTGGTAATATACAAATGTGTGACACAAGCCAGGAGTCTCTGGGTGTCAACTGAGAGATCCTGGTGTGCACTATGATGGTTGTGTTCATAGTAACTAGTCAACACAGTTTAATGAGAAGAGAGGGGCTGCTCAGGAGTGATGTGCCCAGGGCGACGTGTCTGAGAAAGGCGTGGAAAAGATGGGACCAGAGAGGCAAGACCGTGAAGCTCTCATGTCACCTGTGGGGAGGCCAGTCCTCTCGCAATATAAACGCTCGCTCTGACCACCCTGAATGGAAATCCCAGCTGGTCTTCAGTGGAGCACATGGTGCAACAGCTTAAGGAAGGTCAGGGGGGCCAGCCTGCTAACCTTTCCCAGGTGAAAGCTTGTCTTGGGAGCATCATGGAGAACCTTCTGGGAGGAAAACATCAGATAGCTCCAATGACAGCCCTGATATGCAGGGACATCCAGACCCACTGGTCCAAGAAAACACCAGTTAATTGCAGGTGTAGAATTCAGGCAAAGGCAGAGGAGAAAGGAAGACAGGCACTCCAGAATCCAGGAGGGCAGCAGGCCACCAGCGAGGACCGAGGGTAACTCCAGACCATGGGCCAGACCATGCTGAAGATGCTGCATGTGCTAGAGCTCATGAGGTGTCACACACAGGGTGAGGGCTCAGAAGGAGAGGGGAGCAGGAAGGCAGAGACTGGTGATGGCCCTGTCCGCCTGGCCACAGTCCCTTAGAAGGGCACCACTGACCACGGTGACTTCAATGTGCCCTTGAACAGCCCCGATGCAGAGATAGAAGAGCTGTCTAGGGAACTGATGGAGGAAAATCAGAGGACTGCGGTGCTTAGAGGACAAATAACACACCTCCCAGGAAGTGTTTTTGCATATCAAAAATGCCCAGCTCAGAGGTGAGATTCAGAAGTTCTCATTGAAGCTCCAAATACAGTCTGAGGTTTGTGAGGAGCATGTCCTATAACTGGAGAGCAAGTGGGTTGAGGAGGAAACACACACCACATGGAAAAAGAGAAGATGCTTCCCAAGGCAGGCAGGAGCAGGATGCTACCCATCATATCCGCAGCCTTAGGAAGACAGCTGAGGACATGGCAGAGAACCAACCCCTCTCACAATGAGGAGGTCCTTCTGTGGAGGAGGGAGGTCAGAAGAACCAGAGGGACACTCTGTTGGCAGAGAGAGCTCCAGGAGCTGAAGAGAGAAAGCCACAGCCTTAGGCAGAGGTCACATCGGGTCAAGGGTCCAGGCTGTCCCACAGGGGCCTCATGCACCTGGTGCTCCTCCTGCCACCCTCGAGGGCCAGGGGCTCCCCTGCATCCCCAGGTGCCCCAGGAGAGGCACAGGTGCACTTGCTGGGTTCCAGGGCTTGGGGTCGCCTGCAGGTCTGACTAAGCTTCCCAGTAGCCAGGCCCCGGATGCCCACACCCAGAGCACAATATATCTCCCATGCTTCTCCCCAAAGCTATGGCCATTGCTTTTTTTTTTTTTTTTTTTTTTTTTTAAGATTTTATTTGTTTATTTGACAGAGATCACAAGTAGGCAGAGAGGCAGGCTGAGAGTGAGGAAGAAGCAGGCTCCCTGCTGAGCAGAGAGCCCAATGTGGGGCTCTATCCTAGGACCCTGGGATCATGACCCGAGCCAAAGGCAGAGGCTTTAACCCTGTTATTTAGTGGATGCTACATAGTTCTTTGTGAAGTTCCTTCTACCAGATGAGTGTGAGATGGTATTTTTCAATAATTGTTTATTAAACATAAAATAAAATAAAATACAGCTATGATACATAAAAGTCTATCAGTGAAACTAAGAAATAACTGGATAGATGGGATGATCTAGTAGACTGTATTTCACGGAAGTCAAATGTTTTTCTGGGAGGAAGTGGTGAGTGATACCAGACACTGACAAATCAAACTGTTTTCTTGGATTTAGAGACAAAGAAGTGGATAAAAATTGATGAGAATTATGATTAAAATGTGAGACAGGATTCAGAGGGCATTGAGATGAGGAGAAAATAAAAGGTAAACTTGTAAGGGTATAAACAACTGTGAATCTGGCTTTAAGGGCACTGGTTGAAGAGGATTGTCAGGTTCTGGGAGAGAGAAGTATGTGTGTGTGTGTGTGTGTGTGTGTGTGTGTGTGTAGAATGAAAGACTTAAACACATTGAAGTGTACTTACACTTTCTGAAGGACTACTTAACTATGCAGTGGAGATTGGAAAAAGATGAGAGCATGATGATGTCTAGATTAGGTACACGATATTTTAATTTCTAGGATGCTTCTGTAGTGACACTCTTGAGTCACAGAGGAAAATTTTAAGTCTTGTTCCACAGTTATTCAAGTGATATTAATGTCAAATCTTGCACACCAGAACTTCTAGCTTTATCTCAGATTGTCTCTCATTTAACTAGTTATAAGTAGTTTTTTTTATTCAAAATATTTAAAAAGATACAAACTTTATGGCAATTTTTCTTTATTAGTTTATTTAACATTGGCTGAAGTAAAGTTTTAGTTTAGCTCAATTTATTTATATCTGAAATTAAACTAAAAACATTGCTGTGATCACTATTTGTGAGATTGGAATCTCAAAATTAATTTTAAATGGCTCCGTCTTTTGTTATGTACATAGTTAAAATCTCTTTTGTGTGCACATATTTGTCTTTGAACAGAATCCCTTAAGAAGTTTTTCATGATCTTTAACTACTGAGCCTGAATTACAATCACTGATAATTAGTTAGTAATTGAATATTTCCAAAACTTTTAAAGATTTTATGCTAATGGAATTTCTTCTATTAATGGATGTTTATGTATAATGTGTACATACTTTTAGAGGTCCATTATTTTCATTCTTCAAGTTCAAATAAAAAATACTAATTCAAGATGGTCCTGATTAAACTTCTAGGAATAAAGTGATAACAAGTCCTAATATTTCTGAGAACTTGTGCCATAGTACCTCCCCAAAAAAAGAAATTTTGAAGGGCATTTTTATGTCAGTGGAAATGAATTGTGATAAAAACATACTCATTGAATGTATTAAAATTGAGTGTATTAAAATGAGCTTACCATTTTAATACATTTAATACAATAGATACCAATACTAAAAACTGATAATAATTACAGAAAGATTTACTAATAAAGATGCATATTTTCCTAAGGCTCACCAGTTGATGTTTGACGCATTCAGTTTTTCAGACTAATTTGGAAACTTTTTTCTGAGTTTTGATGGTTTTACAGACAGTTTGTTATTCATTTTGATATCTTTTGCACTAAAAACATCTCGTTATCCTAAAGTATCTCTTTATTCATAAAAGATCATCAAGAAAGATAAACCATTTCAAGAAGTTATTTTGAAGAACTAATTATTGTTTTATTATACTTCAACTGCTCAAAGTGATCATATGACACTTAACTTATCTTGGTTCTGATAAACTTAAAATAACCAAAAGACTTTAGTGGGAATAATGATACTCTGTTATGTTGCTTGAGGGAGTATATTGAACAGCATGACCTGCTACGCTCTTCAAACCAATGAGTGAGATTATTCTTAGCAGGGTATGAAACCAGATATTGATCTGTGTTCAAATAGCATTTCTGAAAGTCTAGAAACACCTTGAAATATATAGTGTAGTATGTGGTTTATATTTCATAAGGTTCATAATCTAAAGATGATATGATTCGTTACTTGGGAATTAAAGTCAAATTTTCACCTCGATAGGCTAAAGGTAGCTTAGAGGGATGTGCAATTCATATTTTGCACATAACTACCTCTTCTAAAGGAACTTGCATAGTTGACCTGGTATAATGGAGTATTTGGGTTTGACGTTGGACTCCCAAACTTTTTCTTCCTTATGTGAATGGAGGCTGAAGGAAAGAAACACACATCTTTTTTACCCTGCTGACCAGTAGTTTTTTCATCTGAGTTGTGGTTGCTTTCCATCCACAGAAGGTCTGACACAGTGGCCATGCCTCCCTATAGGTCAAACAAACCAAGGTTACTCAAAGAAAAGCTTCAGCCTTGGTCTTCCCTCCCTCCCCCTCACACCTTAGTAAGAGTACTACTGCGTTCTTTGTCTTATCTTTGGGCCTTTTGGATGGCACTAAATAGCCATGCCCTTAGGAAATTAAATGTCTAATTTCCATACAAGAACTAGGTCTGATAAAGGAAAAAAAGAGTAAGTCACTTTACCTGCCATTGGGAAGGTATTTTCCACACGGTCTGCTGGATTATAATTTCCCCTTCCTGTTTGGAATGGAGGATCTGAACTTTATGTCTTTGTATACCAATTTCCATGGGCCCCTGCTTTTTCCTGGAGTTTTGTGGTAAGATGCATTAAAGAAAATTTACAGCTCTTAACAACTCTTCTGTGTACATGAAAGTGACTAATGAATTCCCTTCGGTGTTGGAGGGCCCAAGAGAACGAGTATACTGAGCCATCCAGTCAGGCATCATCAGTAATAAAGGTACCAGAAACTTGTTATAATTTAAAGGTAAACTTGATTTCAGTTTAAAGACTGCTCCTGATCTAATTGTGGCCTTGCTTATGATGGTTAATTTTATGTATCAACTTGACTGGGCCATGATGCCCAGATGTTAGGTCAAACATTATTCTGAATGTTTATGTGAAGATGCTTTTATGGATGAGATTGCCAGTTAAATCTGTGGATGTTGAGTAACCAATGGATGAGTTATAACCAATCAGCTGAAGGCCTTACTAGAATAAAGATTGACCTCCCAGGGCTAGAAGCAATTCTACCAGCAGACTGCCTGTTGACTCAATTTGCAATCCTTCCCTTCATCTCCAGCCTGCTCATCAGATTTTGGGCTTGCTAAACTTCCACAATCAGGTGACCAGTTCCTTAAAATATATCTCTATATGCATACATCCTGTTGGTTCTCTTTCTCTGCACAACCCTGGCCCATTACATAATCTTAAATTAATATAATGCCTGGCCCATGAGAAGAGCCTAAAATTATTGAATGAATGGATTAATTAATGACTAAAAATACGTATCAGGAAAAATATGTATTTGAAAAAAAATGGTTCAATATTAAATCAATATTGAAGGGGATAAAGAATGATTCTTAACACCTTTGAATCCAAAATAAATTGAAACCAAGGTGCATCCTTTCTTGTACATTGTTAAACTTGGCTTTAAAAAGAAGTACCAGTTTAGGAGACAAAAGATCTGCATTCTAGTCTTAGTATTGCTTATCATTAGCTTTGTGACCCTTGATCTCTCTAGGTCTCCAGTTGTTTCTTTAATTGTAAAATGACAGATGTAAGTTAGTTGATTTTTCAAGTTCTTTTGGTTGTAAAATGTCTTCATTCTGTAATTTCCTCTTATGGACCCTGTTACCATGGTTATTCTGAGTGTATCACTAAGTCCCATGGATTCCACCAACCAGCTGGCAATGCAGTGACATCATAGGGCACATCAAGTCCTAAGAGTTACATGGTTAAGGGAGAAATAAGAGTACTTTCATTGAATCCACTATGGTGTTTCCTCTCCCCAGTAGGGACTGCAGAGAAAACTTGGAGACAACAGAAATTCATTGCATTTACAATTGATAGATGAATATTAAAATCCCTCTCACATTTTTTTTTTTTTTTTTTGAGAGTAAAGGAAAGAAGACCCCATCACTAAATTGTATCATGAATAAAAGTTCTCTCATTGACATTCATTGCCTCGCCTGCACAGGAACTTGGTATTTGCCAGCAACTTAATGTCTTGAGAAAGTGATAGGTCATTTTGCAAGCCAGCATTTAGTAGTATTATCTAACAAATCTGATTTAATCTTTTCACTTTGTTGCCAGTTTGAGAAGACAACACCACTTCAAATAATAAAACTTTAATGACCTGAACAATATTTTGTTTCATCTTCAAACACATTTCTTTTATAGAAAATTCCATGAATTTTCTGTCATACACATTGAATGGAGACAATCATCTGAGCTGTAAAAGAAAAGATCATTGCAATTGTGAATCTTGTCAAAAGACAAATGAAAATGTGTTTGTTTTGGAGAAGGCATAAGTTACAAAGTGCATGCTTTCATTAAATATCATGGGAAAAAATATCAGCAAAATCAACACTAACTGAAATTTCAGGGGTTTTTTCTTCTCCCTGAAATAAAGTTGCTTTTTTGTTGTTGAAAGCTCAATACTTGATATCAGAAAATAAAGACAAAACAACATTTCAAGTAATGAGAATCCTACCCACCCAACAATAGCTGTGCTGGTATTTATTTTTTCTAAGTTTTTTTATACACACCTCTCCCCCTTCCCAACTCACAAAAACAAATCTGCACATAAACAAGATGTGTTCAAGATTGACTAGTCTGTGACATCAAACTGAGGCCATGTCTCCTCTAATATTAAAATTATGAACTTCCAATCCTCCATATGTCTGTAATTACAAAACCCTTGTCTTTCCTTGCATCTTAATGTTTTACGGGATTGGCCAAGAATTCCAATGTTTTTGACTCAAGGTGGAGGAGTCCTCTCATGCATCTCACCTTGATGCAGAACCTGGCCAACCCCTGGCATGCCCCATTCACCTCCCTATACTTAGTCCACACAACATTTCCTTGGTGTATTGGAGAAGGAGACACCTTCTCTGAGTGCTAAGTTCAGTTATGGACGTGCCTCTCCCAAACTGGTAAGCCCCAGAGGGTTATTATTTTTTTTTCTTCTTCTCAAGGGTTATTTTTTCTTCTTCTTCTTCTCAAGGTACAAGGTACAATTCTTCTCAAGGTACAAGGTACTCAAGGGACTGGATCAGGCATTAGTGTTACCCTGTTGGCAAAACCAAGTTTCTTCTGATGTCCTAGGTCAAGTGTTGAGAGAAGACTCTAGGTCCAGACCTGCTGGCTATAGCTTCCTAGGCTTTTTTTCTAGATTCCAGTTGTTCTTTCTTCCAATCATGTCTCTGCTTCAAAAGAGCAGATATTTGAATCATGAAGTGAACAGAATTTTGACATAGATCTTTTTCTTCTAGAAATCATCTTGACTCCTACGTAAATTTGTGGATATCATTGAATGCCTGGGAGGAGGGGCCCATCTGCTTCACCCATCAAGAGCCTCTAAGAGGTGGGCCTTATCTTGCCAAATATACCTAATTGCCATTTTTTCCTTTGAACATTGAGTAGGTCCTGGTCTTGCAGCAACCTTTCTGCTAAGGAAGATAGGTTGCATAATGGTTATGTAACAACCACTGGATCCAGACATCTCACATTTAAAGCTCTGCTCCATCATTTGCTGACTGATGACCTTGTGAAATTTACCCAACAGCCATCCCCATCAATAAAACAGGGCTGATGACAATTGTACCTTTTTCATATGTAGTTATGGGGACTATATGTACGGATACTGTTTAACATTGTTTCTGGTTCATAGTGAGGGCTCAATTAATGTTGGCCATTACTACTTCAGTGATTCTAATAATTAAAAGGGTTTCTAAAAGTTGTTCCATCCAGAACAATCAAAAGAGAAATATCTTTAAGCTAAAAATTTATAGTAAATTTTAAATATCATTTTTCCACTATATAATAAAAATGAAGTCTTAATCTATTGTTGCACTGTTTTGCATTACCTAAATCTATATACATATAATTTTAAATGTTGATTTTTAAGCCCATACTTGTTTGTACTTTTTCTTAACTTCCCACAATATATTGTGAAACTCTTCTCCTTGGCAATAGCTATACTTCTTTTTTTTTTTTTAAGATTTTATTTATTTATTTGAGAGAGAGACAGTGAGAGAGAGCATGAGCGAGGAGGTCAGAGAGAGAAGCAGACTCCCCATGGAGCTGGGAGCCCGATGTGGGACTCGATCCCGGGACTCCAGGATCATGACCTGAGCCGAAGGCAGTCATCCAACCAACTGAGTCACCCAGGCGTCCTGGCAATAGCTATGATTCTATAACATTTTTAAATTTATTATCTTATTTAGAGAACTGTGTTTTATCAATCACTTCTTGTTTTCTTATTTCCAATGTTAAAAATGTCTCATGAGTAGGTAGTCACATGGCTTCTTAATCATTTTCTTGAGACAAATACCAGGAAAGGAATTTTAAACATTTTAAAATATATTGCTAAATATGCCTCCAGAAACACTAGTTTATACCAGAGTCAGTGGCCCTGCCACTTCACCAATAGAGAACTCTTAAAAACTAAATGTTTAATAATTTGATAGAAAAAGCATGTTGCCATATGTGTATTTCTTTACTAATAGTGAGGTTGAATGGTTTTTTAATGAGTATTTTTTAAAATATTTTTAAATTTATTTTAGACAGAGAGAAAGAGAGGGAGAACATGGTGAGTGGGCAGGGAGGAGGGGGATAGGGGGACGGAAAAGGAGAGAGATCCTCCAGAAAACTGCTGAGTGCCGAGCCTTAGGTGGGGCTTGAAACCATGACTCTGAAATCATGACCTGAGCTGAAACTAAGAGCCGGACACCCAACCGACTGGGCCATCCAGGCCCCCTTAGACTTTATATTTTAGAATAGTTTTAGGTTCACGGTGAAATTAAGAGGTAGAAATTTCCCATATATTCCTGTCCTCCACATATATGTAATGCCTCTCCCCATTAATATCCCCCACTAGAGTGGGTCCATTTGTCTCAAATGATGTGTATACACTGACACATCATTATCACCCAGAGTCCATGGTTTATATTAGAGTTCACTGTTGGTGTTATGGTAGGTTTTTAATCTATCCTTTTTGAGTTAGTTATGTTCCTAGCCTATTTTTCCTTTTATTGCTTTTTTAAAAAGATGATTTTTTTATTCATTTGAGAGAGAGAAAAACCACGAGCAGGGGGTGGATCAGATGGAAAAGGAGAAGCGGACTCCACACTGAGCAGGGAGCTTGAAGCAGGGCTCCATCCAAGGACCCTGGGATTATGATCTGAGCTGAAGGCAGATGCTTAACCAACTGAGCCACTCAGGTAGGTGCCTCTTTCCTTTTATTGCTTCAAAAGAGCTTTTCATATATGTAGGACAGTCACAAATATCCTTAGTGCTGTCAAGAAAGAAGGAAATTTGGCTTATTAATTTTCTATTAATATTTCTGTTTTCCTTAAGCCTTCACTCTTTGGGAAGTAGATTGGTGAAAGTTGTGGAGAAGCAGAACTTAAACTTATCAATGAATGTCTCTTAGGTCTAATTTAAGCGTTTATTCTTCAGATAAATCTCAAGTAAATACTCAGACTTTAAGGTCTACTTTCGTTCTCCTTGCTCCTTCACCAAGGTGATAACCGATTATGTTTGTGATTGGCAGGGTCAGGTAGTTATGTGATCCCATAAAGTGCAGGGGTAGCTTGACAAAGGGCACAAAGGTATTTGTGTAATCCTTTGTGGCGTTTATAATCTATCTAGTTATTTGGCTCTCTGATGGAATCTTCTACTGATGCTGAAGCTGGGCTTTTGCCTTGGTCAGGGTCTAGTGACCCCCTTGGCGGCCTCAACTGGAGCCTTATCATATTCCATCTAGTTCTGGCCTAGTTTCTCCACTCTTCTGCCTTGGAAACATTTTATCCTCAGCAAGAGCCAAAGGAAGCTGGTACTATAAACTCAGATCCTTTTACTTCTAACCACTTCAGGTGGCCATTTTTGTCTTTTTTGGACTTTCATATTGGGAGTTAGGGGGGCAAACCTTTCCTACTTACAGCTTTTCTCTTCATCATTCTAAAACCCCACTCCTGTCTGGGATTTTGGTTCAGGAGAGAAGAGCTAGGATACTTTTATCAGATTCTTTTCTTCCCCTGCTTTTTTCTTTTCCACATTCAGTTAGGGTAGAGTTGGCAGGTTTTTCTTTCTTTTCCTGTCTAGCTGGAACTGCCTTTGGAACTCCCCATATTCTGTTCCTGGGGGTAAGTTTTAACCATGGAAGAAGCCCTTTGAGCTGAGTCCACTAGTTTTGGCAAATGGTAATGGAAACGTTGGGGCAACTACAAACCAGAACTTGTAAAGGGCAAAATGCATCGTTTTGGTATTCCCCAGATGCTGTTTATTTTATAAATATATTTGTACATATAGATTTAGATGTTCAGATCAGATAGGATTGAGGTCTCTCATGTAGGTTAGAAAGGTTTTTTGCCCCATTTTTTTCCTTTTCACAAAAACATGTTTCTTGTAGTAGAGAAGTTCTGCATTTTCATGTGGTCAGTCCACCAATTACACCTTTTATGGTTTCTACATTTTGTAAAACTTAGAAAGTACTTTCCCTCATCAAGGAAAAATTATGTTCACATTTATTTTCTTCAAATATTTTTTGACTTTTTTTTTCTTTACCTGGAGGCATTTGGTATAAAGTGTAGTATAGCCATATATATTATATACATGATAGCAATCTAAATCTAAGTATATTTATTTATATATAAATATATGTAAATATAAATATTTGTAGATGCACATATATAGGCATGCATGTAAATATTTAATAATCAACTCCAGCTCAGTATATTGAATAGTCCATTTTTTCCTTACTAGTTTGAAGTGTTACATTATCATATGCTAAATTCTTATCTGCTTGTCTTTGTTTCTACCCTATTCCACTAATACGCCCGTGTGTTTCTTTCCTACTTCAGCAGTGTATTTTTAAAGCTAGCTTTGCATATTTGAATATCTTTGTTCAGACTATTTCCCTCATTGTTTTCATTTTTCTGGATTTTTCATGACTTTCATTCAAGAGATTTCTAGAATGATATTTACTTTACCCCAAAATTGATTGTCATTCTATTTGGAGTACATTAAATTTACATTGTTACCTTAAAAAAACAAAAATCTATTTTTTTCATTAATGAGTTAAGACTCATTACTTTAGGGCATGGCAATAATTACCTTAATCTCTACCCTTCCCATCACCCAAAGTACAGTTTAAAAATTACCAAGTATTGGCACCTGGGTGACTCAGGGGGTTAAGCCTCTGCCTTCTGCTCAGGTCTTGATTTTAGGGTCCTGGGATCAAGGCCCACATCCGGCTCTCTGCTCAGCGGGGATCCTGCTTCCCCTTCTCTCTCTGCCTACCTCTCTGCCTACTTGTGATCTCTCTCTCTTTTTCTCAAATAAATAAATAAAATCTTAAAAAATAAATAAATAAAAATAAAAATTGCCACGTAGACTGAGATGTCAAGGTTTATCTACGCAACAAAAGCCAAAAAATATTTATGACTTAAGTATTTGGGAATTGGACAAAAAATTGTTTTGCCTTATATTGTCTAGATAAATAATATAGATTTCTCAATGTACATTTACAAATTCCAATATTCCTTTTCTTCTGATTTCAGAAAGTTAGTGGTTTTCTGTTATTATACCTATCAAGTTGACTTATCAATTTTACTTTTTCTTTTTCCTCTTATTTCTTATGTTTTAATTATATCAAAATTTCTTTATGTGAACTCTAAATTATAGTTTTCTTTCAGTCAGTATTATCTTTTCAGGCCTAAATTTATGAAAATAACCCACATTAATCAGTATACTCATTTTCTCTGTGAGTATGGATGGATAGATGGTTGTACTCCCTTTGAACTAAATCCTTTCTCTCAAGAACTATCTATAGTAGGTAACCTGTCAATGAAGATTGTGTTTATTGGAGGGACTTTAGGTGTTGGATTTTGCACAGTCTCCTCTACTGACCTTCTCCACTGTGAAGAGTCAAGTCAACTCCTGTTGGCTATTTTGCCACTCTCATCCTTTGTGCCCTCCAAATACTTAGGTTTGAGGGAATTAAGAGAGACAAGGATGGGCCGATGATTTGGGGGATGTGTGGAAAAGCCACATATAAGAACTGTAGAAGTTTATAATCCTTCATCTTAGAGCTCACAAGCAAAGTAAAGGGTCTAGCCTCTTGACACGTATACGTCTTCGTTGCTCTGAACATTTCTCTTGGCTCACTAGTGGGAAATAAAGGATCCAACCAGCCAAGCTCGAAAGGGGAGAAATAATGAATGCCAAGGAATAACTTGACCAGAAGAGAACTGAAATTAGCCATTCCATCTTTAGGTGCCCCAGTTGCAGGTAAATGATTATAACTTTTCACTCATCTATAAGGATTTCTGTGCATTTTTTCATCTAAAATATTTTTACACGAATCCTTAGAATATTTAATTTTACCCACAATAAAACATGATACTATTTCTTCATGTAAAGTTATATTCTATGCTTTTAGCACCTTAAGTTATTTTTAATGAAAGAATTGTGTTATAGCCTTTAGCTCGTGGCAGTAGGTTAGCAAAAACTGAGTTTACTTGGTACATCATAACCACCTACATTTAGCACAGATGTTCAGCAAAAGATTTAGCAAGTGTTTTGGAAGCTCTCATTAGTTGAGATAAATTAGCAGAATATCTATAATATTAAACTGTCCAAGTACATATTTTCTTTCTTGATCATTTTATTGAGGTTTCATAAATATCAACAGCTGGCATGCTTGTCTTTCAGAAAGTTCTTGGTTGTATCAGTAGCACTAAACCCCAGTATTTGAATAGTTCTAAATGTCAGAGCAGTTGGCTGGCCTTAGGACACTTGAGCAAACCCAGCCAGTACTCCAGCCCACCAGATGAGTGGTCCTTTTGTTTCTCAAGGTCCTCTCATCTCTAAGGTACTTTTGTTTCTGAAGCAGCTCATGGGATCTATATAGACCAGAGTGGTTTTTCCTAAGGGAACAAATTGCTTATAAGAATAATGATGAGGGTAAATTTGAAGTCTGCCATGACCTTTTGAGCAAGAGGAATTAAAATAGCAAAAATGCTACTGCAATATATAAGTTATGTTGGAATGGGTCTGGCTTCCAGAGAAAATCATGATTTTAATCAAGTAATCATGGGAAGGGTTCCACATGAAGATGTCAGATATTACGATAGTGAGTTAACTTTATGATTACTTGCCAGTGTGACATTTTGAGAAGACACAAGCTAGGTAAGGACAGAGCATGGGTTATCACATGTGGACACTCTGAAGCCACTTGGTCCCTGAATGGAAACATGAAGTTAGGATGTGGACACAGAATGAGAAAGATAAAAATACTGGAAAGCAAAATGCTTGCATCACACTTCTGGCAAGGGAAGCCCTGACAAATGGCAATTGAACTAAAGAGTTATACTGTGTGTGTGTGTGTGTGTGTGTGTGTGTGTGTGTGTGTTTGAAGAGTTATATAGTGTGAGTAAAGCCAGAGAATAAAGAAGCCAATGTGAATATTTCAAACAGGGAATTTAATATTGGACACTGTTTACATAGGTGATATAAGGGCCAAGGAGCCCCACTGGAGATGGTGAGCAAATTGAGAGCTTATCAGCAGCAGGAAATCACCAGACCCCTAGGACTGGAGGGACAGAGAGGAAGTAGTATTACTGGAGCCTGGAGGCTGGGACTGTGCAATAGAAACTGAAACCACAGAGTGGGGAGCTATTTGCTGGGAAATGGAATCAGGAGACTCACTCTAGTTATCAGAACGCTGAGCATCTGCAAAAAAGAATAGTTCTGCCATTTCTAAAAGAACAAATGAAAGTTTTCCATGATGCAGGAGTGGTTTTCAAAAGACAATTGTGCTCCTCCTATTCTTTAATTACATCTGAACTTTATTTTTTATTCTGCAATGGATTTCTGGTCTCCTAGCCAGAGGACTAAAAATTATTTCTATTTTTAGATGCTTTACCTTTGACCTTCTATAGGTTTCTATGGGATTGTGTTTATCTACAGAGTAATAAGAAAAAGTCCAAAAACTCTTCGGGAGATACTAATAGGACCTTTGTGGTGTGTGCCCCCAATTAGGAAACCGCTGTTCTCTGTGTTACTTGTTTCAGTTCCCCTTTTGTAGCAGCATGGTACTGAGTCTAGTATTTGGTTGAAAATAAAAATTAACAATTATTGAATACTAACTATTTGCCAGACAAAATTTTAAATAGTTCACAAATGTTACATCATTTAATAATCAAAACAAACCTACAGGGGTGCTGCCTTTATTACCCTGTTTTATAGGTGAAGTAAACCAAGGAGTAGAGGGGAATTTACTCACAGTCACACACCTACCTGGTATGTGTCGGGGACCATACTTGAACTTCACAGTTCATCCATAGAACCCGTGCTTAACCATCATGGTATGCAGCCTACTCTCTCAGGTCGTGTCAGACCAGGAAACCTGAAGACTAGTAACACGCCCACAGACTTTATCAAGAGCAGAGGTACTGATCTAAGAAGTGCGTTAGTGAAGGTCTAAGGCTCTCTTTGGACAACTGTGCTTGAACATCTACCAACAAGCAGGTGAAGAATTGTCTAGTGTCTGGATGGGAGTCATGAGAGTGCAGTGGTCAAGCACATGGAGTCTGGCCAGTTTGACCTGGCTTCTTAGGTATTTTGCATAGATTTGGGTGTTAGTTACTTTCTATGAAATAATAATGAGTATTTACCTCATCAGGCAGTTGTAGGAATTAAATGAAATAATATAGGTATAAATAATATAAATGAAATAATATAAGCAAATGAAATAATATGTCACATAGTTATTACTATCCTCAGTGCATAGTTATCCAATGAAGGAGAGAATCAGTTTGGAGCCCAGATTATCCTCTTCTTATATTACTATGATAAGTCCTCATTAACCCCTGATTCATCCCCCCAAATCTGTCTTGCCGTATAGGAGCCTAATATTAACGAGTCCTATCAAAGAGTACAGCTTAAACTGGTTTAGTTCTAAATTCTCTTCCCTGTTAAATATAGCAAAGTAAACAAAAATTAACTCCCCACTGAAGGCCCTCTTTGAGGCCTACACAAATAATAATAAAAAAAAATCCTTTAGAGCTTCTGGTGTCTAAATGGGTTGTCTCTCCAATCAGATGGGGTCCCCCAAATGTGGTGCAATGATTGGGTGGAAGCCAATGGCACAGGCAGTGAAAGAATTCACCCGAGGCAGAACAAGGCAATAGAAGTTTATTAAATATACTGCAAAGGAGTGGCTGACAGGACAGCTGAGGAGAGGCTGTCTGCAAAGAGACCGTGGATGGGAGCTGTCTTTATAGAGGGGAGGGTGGGGAGGAATGGCAATAGCTGGAATTCTGCCTTTTTGGGTAACTGTACCTAGTTGTAAGTAGCCCATTGGTTATTTAAGGCTAATGGGTACTTTGAAGTGGGTCCTCTGATGGGCTGGTCTGTGTTTAGCCAGGGGGTCACTGTGGGCCATTTTCTACATTCTATCACTCAAGCCTGTTTGTCTGAAAGTGGCCTCTACAGAACTCTCTCAATGCTGTCTCCAATATGACCCCCAACATATGTTGTAATAATAACTGCCTTTGGTCTTCCTCTTTGTAAGTTAGGTTCTTAGAACATTCAAACAATGTAGTATCCCCTAAGACTTGTCCCATGTTTCTGTCCTCTTGGAAGGCAGCTATGCTAACCACTATACCATCAACGCTGTTTCTGTCCTCTTGGGCATGTGGTGTTTCACCTCTTCCCAGGACATCACTCCCTCCTTCAACCTACCTATAGTTCTCTATCTTAGGTCCATCTTACATGAATATTCCAAAGCCTTTTCTTATTTACTCAAATAAATGTGATGTCTCTTTGATCTCTAAACTCCACACCTTAATCTTTGTTTCATCTCTGAACTCCACACATTTGCTCCTCACCTGTGCAGGTATCATTTAACACCTTGTATTTTATTTGTGAACTTATCTTATCCTTTCTTGTTAAGATAAAGACTCAGGAATTGATCTTATATCTGCAACTTGCAACGTGCCTTTCACAGCAAAGTCCGTCAAAAAATATTTGTAGGATTGGGACGCCTGGGTGGCTCAGTTGGTTAAGCAGCTGTCTTCGGCTCAGGTCATGATCCCAGCGTCCTGGGATCGAGTCCCGCATCGGGCTCCTTGCTCTGTGGGGAGCCTGCTTCTCCCTCTGACTCTGCCTTCCACTCTGTCTGCCTGTGCTCGCTCTCGCTCGCTCTCTCTCTGACAAATAAAAAAATAAAAAAATAAAAATCTTTAAAAAAATATTTGTAGGATTAAATTTAATATAGAGAAAAAATTTTTAAAAGATTATATGTATTTATTTGACAGAGATCACAAGTAGGCAGAGAGGCAGGCAGAGAGAGAGGGGGAAGCAGGCTCCCTGCTGAGCAGAGAGCCGGATGCGGGGCTTGATCCCAGGACTCTGGGATCATAACCTGAGCTAAAAGCAGAGGCTTTAACCCACTGAGCCATGCAGGCACCCCAATATAGAGAAAATTTTGAGGAATACAATTTCCACTTCAGTTCTCAGTCTTGGTCCTGCTTCTCTGCTCAGCTGTTTCTGACAAAGAATTTCTTCCCTGGTTTCAGATTTAACATTGTTCAAGTAAACTGTACATTGAAGAGGTCTTCGTTGGAAAGAAATCTTCAATTAGAAACATTCTGTCATTCATTTTGCTTTTAAGTAAGGCCAAAAGAATTTTGCACTTAAACTGAACCTATTATAGGGCACCTGGGTGGTGCAGTCAGTTAAGTGGCCAACTCTTGGTTTCGGCTCAGTCATGATCCCAGGGTCTTGAGATCAAGGCCTGTGTTGAGGTCGGTGGCGCTCAGTGTGGAGTCTGCTTGAGATTCTCTTTCCCTCTGCCCTTCCTGCTCGTGTTTGCTTTCTCTCTCTCTAAAATAATAAATCTTAAAAAGCAAACAAACCCAAACCCAACCTACTATAGCCTTTGGAATGGCTCCTTAATTGACCATTAAGCATGCGCATGTACACGCATGTATAAACTCCTCAGTGAATTGAGAAACATTCTGCCAAACAAAGCGTGCTTTCTCCATTCACCAAGGGGATAGGCATCTTTTGAATGAATCAAGATCTTCTTCACCAACTCTTTTCCTCTGAAGGAGATCCTCTTACTTCAAAGAAGATAGATCATATAAAACTCATGCTCAGAACACACATACACACACAAACCAGATTTCACTTTCTTTTTCTTTTCAAATTCATAGATACTATGGAAATTGGTAACATGAATCCAAGGAGAAAAAAATCTGATTTTTTGAGTTTTGTGTATATGTCATGATAAAGAGGAATGTGGTAGAGAAGTGAACACATTTTGAAACAATGGGCCATAAATGCTTTTGTTGACATCATCTGGCAGTAGGGTTTGCTGGGAGTATATGAGTATGTATTAAATAGTGTGGGGAGTATCCAGTGAGGGAAACAGGATATATGCAAAGTCCCAGCTTTTTAGATTTGTGCCTACTGAGGGTCTCTGTAACAGTGTGGCAAGGCTTCAGGCTTGAAGCACTTAGCCATTGCATTTGGATTTTAAAAGATCTCACACCATAAATTCTGGTTGCAATTAGAGCTGGTAAAAAGAAAAAAATACCCTAAGATTTATTAATATGTAAATCTAGTAATTTGAAAAATTGAATGATCTCAGGTTAAGGTTTCTGAATTCATGAAATCTAATTTTGGCCAAAATGACATCACACTTTCACAGTTCTGCATAAGTTGACAATAAATTACATAATATTTCTTTAAAAGTAATGCAGAGAAAGAGTGTTTAAGGAGAGCATAAAGTAAGAACGCAAATGTGGCTACAGTGCATCTTACCAATGATCCACATAGTCTGAACTCTCATCCCCAAAGTAGCCAATATCATGTTTTAGTAGGAAAAACAAATCCAATAACAAAGGAGATCACATCTTTATAAATGGAGCAGAATGGCTCCTTTAAAAATGTTCTCTTTTATCTCTGTCAAACTTAAGAGTATTTTATCTCAGTACTAGTACAAGCAGAATAATCAGTTGTTGCTATCTCTGCCATTGAGAAGGATAGTGTTGATAGGTGGGAATGTTTCTTGGAATTGCTCAATGGCCAAGCGGGTAGACACAGCTGGAATCAATTGTGAAATAGGATGCACGGCTAATCAATTCACAATATGGACACAAGATTTGACTGCTATGACCCTGCTTACAAGCACTTAAAACAATCTCAAATAATCTGAAATAACTGATATGTTTTGAAACCTAGATACACAGTTCTTTTGCCTGACTAAAATAATAAATTGGTATAGTTAGCAGGCTACATTAATCAGTTTATGTTCTTTTAATACCACAAACACCAAGGGGCACTTCATGTTCTTTTCTCATGCTGAAATCTGGTTCGACCCAGATTCTTCAATTTCAGTTCTCACGTGAAGGGCAGATTTGTAAAGAAGAGCATGGCTCTCTCAAAGTTAAGAATTGTTACAATATATTTTGTTTCACTTTAATAATCTTTTGTGAATGTGTCATGTACAAATATGTAAATATTTTCATGTAGCTATTTATAATTAATCCTATTACAGTTCAGCCTTTGTGAAAAGAAGTAAGCAAGACTTGCTTTTCAAAAGATCTTGTCAGAGCTCCCAAGTGTCACCTGCTTTGAATATGCAAAGTTTAGCAAATTCAAGTGAGTTGTCTATGTGGGAAATGAGCATTGGCTTTGGAGTAAGAAAAGTTGGGTTTGATTGTTAGCTCCTCTGATGAGTTGGCCGAATAGAGCTAGTAATTTAAATTCTGAGCCTCATTTTCTTTTAAAACTTGAAATTAGTAGTCTCTACCATACCTTCATTTGTTCATTCTCTCATTTTTCCTATATTTATTAGATGCTTTCTAGGTGTTAGGCACTTTAGTAGATTTTGATGATACAAAGAATGAATAATAACAAGTCACAGCAGTCCAGGGACTTACTTATAAGTTAGAGGTGTGTCGTAAAGTACTTAGGGCACCATTGTGAGGGCTATCATAATTGGTATAGGACTAAAGTGCCAAGAAATTGAAGATAAAGTGAATTTATTTCTCTGCTTTGGGGGAAGGTTTAAAAAGAGATAACATGTAATATAGCCCCAAAGCAAAATGAAGATGAACAGGCATAGGCATATGAAAAAGATGGCTTACTTAGAGAACTGTGGAGAACATTGTGAGATTGTTATAGAATATGGGGGATGGAGTGAGAGGAAGCATTCCTTTGGCAAGGAAATCTAACTGTAATATCTATTGGTCCCCCATCACTTTCATGGTTATCTATCCTTTCAAAGAAATCTAGTGGATTATTCAAGCATTTTTTTTTTCTCTTTGAAAACATATTCCATCTGTGTGTGTGTGTGTGTGTGTGCATGTGTGTGTGTGTGTGTGTTCACTGCAGTGTTCAGTGGTGCTTTTTATTATGAGTTCTTTTTATTGTGAGTTTATTCAAATTTCCAGATGTAGAGGGAAATCTCACCAATCTGTTTTCCAGAGTTTTCCTTGGAAAGTAAGTATCTTAGGGTAGGGAGTTATACCGGCCATCTATCATTCTTTTGTAACATGGTGACCTAAACTGCATAGATCTGTTGGTTGATGTTCTATGATTTCCACACTTAGTTCTCATAAAATTCTTAGGTGGTTACCTTTCAGCCCCATCCTGTGAACATTCATGTGGCAAAAAATTGTTCATAGCTGTGTAACCCAAGAAAATTGTGTGAAACGTGAAATTTTATTATCTAGGTCTTAAAGGATAAATAGAAAGTGAGTGGACATGCCAGGCAGAGGAAGCTTCATGAATAAAGTGAAGAGGCAAACTCAGGGAAGAGCATAAGAAGGAGGATAGAGGAAATACAAAGTCATTGAATGGGACATGAAGATTGCCTACTTGGATCTGGACTTTATTCAGTAGATACTTTGGACTAACCAAAGATTTTACATCATAAAAATGTGACTAGAGTTGTTCTCTAGGAAAATGAATTATAAATCAGAGGGTAGAGAAGATTGGGGATAAGGAATGCGGCTAGTGACTACTTAGAGAATAAACACGTGGTAAAAAAGTGATTGTGATTGCGATATTGAAAACAAAGAGAACAAATTAGACATAAATTGTGGAAGTAGAATCAATCACCAAAGAACTGATGATGAAAAGAGGTTAAAATGATACAAAGTTTTGGAACTGAAGTGATGCTAGCTCCATTATTAGGAAGTGAGGGCACAGGGGGAGGAGGAAGAGACTTTCAGGGAGAATAAAATGAATTAATTAGCTACAGATATGTAATTTTTTAAAAAGATTTTATTTATTTATTTGACAGACCGAGATCACAAGTAGGCAGAGAGGCAGAGAGAGAGAGAGAGAGAGAGAGAAAGAAAGAAGCAGGCTCCCCGCGGAGAAGAGAGCCCGATGCAGGGACCGATCCCAGGACCCCGGGATCATACCTGAGCTGAAGGCAGAGGCTTTAACCCACTGAGCCACCCTGGTGCCCCCAGATATGTAATATTAATGGAGATAATAGACTACTAAAATTATATACATTGGGTCAGAGGAAATAAAACCTTTTCAATTGTTTAACATCTGTGTCTGTTTCTTTCCTGGTTTTTGCCTATAATAGACTAAAATGAAGGGTGAATTATGATTACAATCCTATCCTCCCAAGTTACTGGAAATTGGGTACAATCTTGTTCTAATCTAATCATAAAACATCCTCCTCAGTGTAGTTTCTTCATGCTAATATGTGTTCCCTCACCTAGGTCTTTAACTCAGCAATTAGATTGTCAGCAGAGAATCTCTGTCTCTCCCCTTTTCTTCCATATGACAGCTAGAAAAGGTTATTGGTTCTGAACCCAGATAGCTTCTGTGTAAGTCTTTCTAAACTCCCATAATTAATCTTTTGCAGACTGACAATAATTCTACTGTCTTCATTTTGTAGACACAAACTCATTTGGCTTTGCAATACTTCAGATAACTTATTACTATGTGAAAAAAGAATGGAGATACTCCTTCAGGTTTTTCCAGTTCTACTATATGCTGTCAGGTCAATATTCTGAACACAACTAAGTAGAGACAGATGGTGCCCATTTCCTCAGTGACAGAATCATCCAGCAATGTCAAAGGCATTTACCTCCTTGAGAGAGGGAGGGATGCTTTATGACTAAAAGTTTCCCACCACATATATTTCAGAATACAGAAATTAAACTTCAATAAAAATTCATGTCCAATTATGTTAAAGTATAATTACATGAATCATTTAGAAATAAACTCAGTTACTTTGTTTTATTATCAATTCTCCAAGGACATTTCTGGAAGGACATTAGTGTGCCTGACTAGAAGGTGTCTGTAATAATGATTATGTAAAATTCAAAACTGGACACAGTGTCCTCTAATGAATCCTATGTATTTTAAACCACTATAGTAAAATTGAAAAAGGAAAATGAAATATTGTTTGGGAAAATGGTAACAATTTGTATAACATAAATTGTATCTTATGTTTCCTTAATCATCTTTCTTATCTTTTATTTTATATATTACTGCAGTGGGTTTAACTGTATCAGTTCTATAAACAGGACCTTAAAGTATCTGCTTAAGTAACATAAGTTTGATACTAAAGGCATTTTAAACTTTTTCCTATCCTATCTATTTCCTTCTCTACTGTAAAGGTAACTAGTATTAATTTTATAAACTATAATTTAAAACTCCTGAAGATTATAGTGACCTGAATTTTAGTCCCAATTCTGGCATTAACTATTTACAGAATCTTTGCCAATTGTCTTATTTTCTCTGAATCTTTGCCTCCTCATATACAAAGGGAAAGGATTATTTAGCTAAGATCTCTTCCATTTTTGAAATTTTTAAAAAAATTTTTTGATTTAATATTATTTTTTCAGTGCTCCAAGATTCATAGTTTATGCACCAAACCCAGTGCTCCATGCAATATGTGCCCTCCTTAATATTCACCACCAGGCTCTCCCAATTCCCCCATCCCACTCCCCTCCAAAACTCTCAGTTTGTTTCTCAGAGTCCACAGTCTCTCATGCTCTGCCTCCCCCTCCAATTTCCCCCAATTCACTTTTCCTTTCCTTCTCCTAATGTCCTCCATGTTATTCCTTGTGCTCCACAAGTAAGTGAAACCATATTATAATTGACTTTCTCTGCTTGACTTATTTCTTTTGGTGAGTGATTTGCTCAGGTGAAAACAGTAGATAGATAATGAAATAAATATAAATCATAATTTAATGAGATAAAAACATTTACTTTTCATTAATGTTATATTTTTTGATCTAAAACTATAAAGTAAAAAGACCTACAAATTTGGAAATGATAATATTTTTATCTTGAAAATATCAATCCTAGGAGCACATCTTCATATTCTATTATTTCTGCTTCCAGGATTTTCTACCCATGGGGATTATAGCCTTTGAAAACATCTACTTCACTGGTTGAACTATAATTATATCGAAGGAAATAAATATTCATTGCCTTTATTTATTCATTTACTCTTAGTTTGTTGATTTCACCCCCATAAGTATGTTTGAAGTATTTAGAGGCATACTTAGGAGTAAATATTTAGGGGTAACAAGGAACAAAGTAGGAGCTGTTATGCAACTAATGGATTATTGAACACTACATCAAAAACTAATGATGTACTACATGCTGGCTAATTGAACATAAACAAACAAACAATGTGCAGATACCTAAGGAGTAAGCTGAAAGTAAGCTTTTTGTTTACAGTATATTTATATTCCACTATGTTGAAATGGGTCAACAGTTTTCTCCATTCACTCCAAATCCTGCCCTTGGGTCTGTCTTATGGTCTGACATTGTGAAAACTCACCCAGCTGATTGACAGGGGTTTGGATAGTGGTGACATCATTAAATCTGTCAAAGGCAAAACTCAGAAAGATGAATTTGAGTTACATCGTGAGTGTCTTTATTATATAAAATCAGAGGTCATTGAAAATAAAATATTTCTGAAAAATTTTTATGTCATAAATGTATAATTGATTTTCTTTTTACTTATTGATTTATTTATAAAGATTTTATTTATTTAGTGAGAGAGAAAGAGAGCACAAGCAGGGGGAGCAGCAGAGGCAGAGGAAGAAGCAGGCAGATGAGCCTGATGGGGGACTTGATCTCGGGATCCTGGGATCATGACCTGAATCGGATGCAGATGCTTAACTGACTGCACCACCCAGGCATCCCTCTTTTTTTCATTTTAATGTATAATTTACATACAGTAAAATCCACGATTTTTAGTGTATAATTCTGTGACTTTTCACAAACTTTGCACAGTTGTATAAACGCAACTCAAGTCAAGATAATTCTGTCACCGTGCTTCCCAGTTTCGACATTCTCCTCTGTAGTCAGTCTGTCTACTGCCTCCAACAGTCACAGATCTATTTTCTCTGTAGTTTTGCCTTTGCCAGACCATCACATAATGAAATCATACAATATGCAGCCTTTTGTGCCTGGATTCTTTCACTTAGCATAGTGTACCTAGCAACATCCACGTTATTGCATCTATTAGTTGTACCTTCCTTATTATTTCTGAGTAGTACTCCATCTTGTGAATGTGACCTACTTTGTCTACCCATTTCTTAGTGAAAGGCATTTTGACTGTTTATAGTTTAGGGGGTTATTAGCATAGCCAATATAAACATTAGCATCCACATTTTTATGTGATCATAGGTTTTCATTTTTGTTGTTACATACCAAAGAATGAGATTTCTGAGTGATGTGGTAGTTTTATAGGATACTATTTTTAATATCTGCCACCAGTTCTGGTTGTTCTGCATCTTTGTCAGCAATTGGTACTGCCATTTTTTAAAAGGCATTATATAGATATGTAGTGGTATATAAATGTGGTTTTATTTTTTTATTTTATATTTTTTAATTTTTTATTTTTTATAAACATATATTTTTAATCCCCAGGGGTACAGGTCTGTGAATCGCCAGGTTAACACACTTCACAGCACTCACCAAAGCACATACCCTCCCCAATGTCCATAACCCAACCCCCTTCTCCCAACCCCCCTCTCCCCAGCAACCCTCAGTTTGTTTTGTGAGATGAAGAGTCACTTGTGGTTTGTCTCCCTCCCAATCCCATCTTGTTTCATTTATTCTTCTCCTTCCCACTTAAGCCCCCATGTTGCATCACCACTTCCTCATATCAGGGAGATCATATGATAGTTGTCTTTCTCCACTTGACTGATTTCGCTATGCATGATACGCTCTAGTTCCATCCATGTTGTCGCAAATGGCAAGATTTCATTTCTTTTGATGGCTGCATAGTATTCCATTGTGTATATATACCACATCTTCTTGATCCATTCATCTGTTGATGGACATCTAGGTTCTTTCCCTATTGTGGACATTACTGCTATAAACATTCAGGTGCACGTGCCCCTTCGGATCACTATGTTTGTATCTTTAGGGTAAATACCCAGTAGTGCAATAGCTGGGTCGTAGGGCATTTCTATTTTCAACATTTTGAGGAACCTCCATGCTGTTTTCCAGAGTGGTTGCACCAGCTTGCATCCCCACCAGCAGAGTAGGAGGGTTCCCCTTTCTCCGCATCCTCGCCAGCATCTGTCATTTCCTGACTTGTTGATTTTAGCCATTCTGACTGGTGTGAGGTGATATCTCTTGTGGTTTTGATTTGTATTTCCCTGACGCCAAGTGGTATGGAGCACTTTTTCATGTGTCTGTTGGCCATCTGGATGTCTTCTTTGCAGAAATGTCTGTTCATGTACTCTGCCCATTTCTTGATTGGATTATTTGTTCTTTGGGTGTTGAGTTTGCTAAGTTCTTTATAGATTTTGGACAGTAGTCCTTTATCTGATATGTCATTTGCAAATATCTTCTCCCATTCTGTCAGTTGTCTTTTGTTTTTGTTAACTGTTTCCTTTGCTGTGCAAAAGCTTTTGATCTTGATGAAATCCCAATAGTTCATTTTAGCCCTTGCTTCCCTTGCCTTTGGTGATGTTCCTAGGAAGATGTTGCTGCAGCTGAGGTCGAAGAGGTTGCTGCCTGTGTTCTCCTCAAAGATTTTGATGGATTCCTTTCTCATATTGAGGTCCTACATCCCTTTTGAGTCTATTTTTGTGTGTGGTGTAAGGAAATGGTCCAATTTCATTTTTCTGCATGTGGCTGTCCAATTTTCCCAACACCATTTATTGAAGAGGCTGTCTTTTTTCCATTGGACATTCTTTCCTGCTTTGTCGAAGATTAGTTGACCATAGAGTTGAGGGTCTGTTTCTGGGCTCTCTATTCTGTTCCATTGATCTATGTGTCTGTTTTTGTGCCAGTACCATGCTGTCTTGATGATGACAGCTTTGTAATAGAGCTTGAAGTCTGGAATCGTGATACCACCAACTTTGGCTTTCTTTTTCAATATCCCTTTGGCTATGCGAGGTCTTTTCTGGTTCCATATAAATTTTAGCATTATTTGTTCCATTTCTTTGAAAAAGATGGATGGTACTTTGATAGGAATTGCATTAAATATGTAGATTGCTTTAGGTAGCGTAGACATTTTCACAATATTTATTCTTCCAATCCAGGAGCATGGAACATTTTTCCATTTCTTTGTGTCTTCCTCAATTTCTTTCATGAGTACTTTATAGTTTTCTGAGTGTAGATTCTTAGCCTATTTGGTTAAGTTTACTCCTAAGTATCTTATGGTTTAGAGTGCAATTGTAAATGGGATTGACTCCTTAATTTCTCTTTCTTCTGTCTTGTTGTTTGTGTAGAGAAATGCAACTGATTTCTGTGCATTGATTTTATATCCTGACACTTTACTGAATTCCTGTACAAGTTCTAGCAGTTTTGGAGTGGAGTCTTTTGGGTTTTCCACATATAGTATCATATCATCTGTGAAGAGTGATAATTTGACTTCTTCTTTGCCAATTTGAATGCCTTTAATTTCTTTTTGTTGTCTGATTGCTGAGGCTAGGACTTCTAGTACTATGTTGAATAGCAGTGGTGATAATGGACATCCCTGCCGTATTCCTGACCTTAGTGGAAAAGCTTTCAGTTTTTCTCCATTGAGAATGATATTTGCGGTGGGTTTTTCATAGATGGCTTTGATAATATTGAGGTATGTGCCCTCTATCCCTACACTTTGAAGAGTTTTGATCAGGAAGGGATGCTGTACTTTGTCAAATGCTTTTTCAGCATCTATTGAGAGTATCATATGGTTCTTGTTCTTTCTTTTATTGATGTGTTGTATCACATTGACTGATTTGCAGATGTTGAACCAACCTTGCAGCCCTGGAGTAAATCCCACTTGGTCGTGGTGAAAAATCCTTTTAATGTACTGTTGAATCCTATTGGCTAGTATTTTGGTGAGAATTTTCGCATCTGTATTCATCAAGGATATTGGTCTATAGCTCTCTTTTTTGATGGGATCCTTGTCTGCTTTGGGGTTTGAGGTGATGCTGGCCTCATAAAATGAGTTTGGAAGTTTTCCTTCCATTTCTATTTTATGGAGCAGTTTCAGGAGAATAGGAATTAGTTCTTCTTTAAATGTTGGGTAGAATTCCCCCGGGAAGCCATCTGGCCCTGGGCTTTTGTTTGTTTGGAGATTTTTAATGACTGTTTCCTTCTCCCTACTGGTTATGGGTCTGTTCAGGCTTTCTATTTCTTCCTGGTTCAGTTGTGGTAGTTTATATGTTTCTAGGAATGCATCCATTTCTTCCAGATTGTCAAATTTATCGGTGTAGAGTTGCTCATAGTATGTTCTTATAATTGTTTGTATTTCTTTGGTGTTAGTTGTGATTTCTCCTCTTTCATTCATGATTTTATTTATTTGGGTCCTTTCTCTTTTCTTTTTGATAAGTCTGGCCAGGGATTTATCAATCTTATTAATTCTTTCAAAGACCAGCTCCTAGGTTCATTGATTCGTTCTATTGTTTTTTTGGTTTCTATTTCATTGCTTTCTGCTCTGATCTTTATGATTTCTCTTCTCCTGCTGGGTTTAGGGTTTCTTTCCTGTTCTTTCTCCAGCTCCTTTAGGTGTAGGGTTAGGTTGTGTACCTGAGACCTTTCTTGTTTCTTGAGAAAGGCTTGTACCGCTATATATTTTCCTCTCAGGACTGCCTTTGTTGTGTCCCATAGATTTTGAACTGTTGTTTTTTCATTATTTGTTTCCATGATTTTTTTCAATTCTTCTTTAATTTCCTGGTTGACCCATTCATTCTTTAGAAGGATGCTGTTTAGTCTCCATGTATTTGGGTTCTTTCCAAACTTCCTTTTGTGGTTGAGTTCTAGCTTCAGAGCATTGTGGTCTGAAAATATGCAGGGAATGATCCCAATCTTTTGATACCGGTTGAATCCTGATTTAGGACCGAGGATGTGATCTATTCTGGAGACTGTTCCATGTGCACTAGAGAAGAATGTGTATTCTGTTGCTTTGGGATGAAATGTTCTGAATATATCTGTGATGTCCATCTGGTCACCAGATGGTCCAGTGTGTCATTTAAGGCCTTTATTTCCTTGCTGATCTTTTGCTTGGATGATCTGTCTGTTTCCGTGAGGGGAGTGTTAAAGTCCCCTACTATTAGTGTATTATTATTGATGTGTTGCTTTGATTTTGTTATTAATTGGTTTATATAGTTGGCTGCTCCCACGTTGGGGGCATAGATATTTAAAATTGTTAGATCTTCTTGTTGGACAGACCCTTTGAGTATGATATAGTGTCCTTCCTCATCGCTTATTATAGTCTTTGGCTTAATATCGCATTGATCTGATATAAGGATGGCCACTCCTGCTTTCTTCTGATGTCCATTAGCATGGCAAATTCTTTTCCACCTCCTCACTTTAAATCTGGAGGTGTCTTCAGGCTTGAAATGAGTTTCTTGTAGGCAACATATAGTTGGGTTTTGTTTTTTTATCCATTCTGATACCCTGTGTCTTTTGATTGGGGCATTTAGCCCATTAACATTCAGGGTAACTATTGAGAGATACGAATTTAGTGCATTGTATTGCCTGTAAGGTGACTGTTACTGTACATTGTCTCTGTTCCTTTCTGATCTACCACTTGTAGGCTCTCTCTTTGCTTAGAGGACCCCTTTCATTATTTCCTGTAGAGCTGGTTTGGTGTTTGCAAATTCTTTCAGTTTTTGTTTGTCCTGGAAGCTTTTATTCTCTCCTTCTATTTTCAATGATAGCCTAGCTGGATATAGTATTCTTGGCTGCATGTTTTTCTCTTTCAGTGCTCTGAAAATATCATGCCAGCTCTTTCTGGCCTGTCAGGTCTCTATGGATAAGTCAGCTGCCAATCTAATATTTTTACCATTGTATGTTACAGACTTCTTTTCCCGGGTTGCTTTCAGGATCTCTTTGTCACTAAGACTTATAAATTTTACTATTAGGTGACGGGGTGTGGGCCTATTCTTATTGATTTTGAGGGGCGTTCTCTGAACCTCCTGAGTTTTAATGTTCGTTCCCTTTGCCCTATTGGGGAAATTCTCCCCAATAATTCTCTCCAGTATACCTTCTGCTCCCCTCTCTCTTTCTTCTTGTTCAGAAATCCCAATTATTCTAATGTTGTTTCATCTTATAGTGTCACTTTTCTCTCGAATTCTCCCCTCGTGGTCCAGTAGCTGTTTGTCCCTCTTTTGCTCAGCTTCTTTATTCTCTGTCATTTGGTCTTCTATATCACTAATTATTTCTTCTGCCTCATTTATCCTAGCAGTGAGAGCCTCCATTTTTGATTGCACCTCATTAATAGCTTTTTTGATTTCAACTTGGTTAGATTTTAGTTCTTTTATTTCTCTAGAAAGGGCTTTTATATCTCCCGAGAGGGCTTCTCTAATATCTTCCATGCCTTTTTCGAGCCCGGCTAGAACCTTGAGAATTGTCATTCTGAACTCTAGATCTGACATATTACCAATGTCTGTATTGATTAGGTCCCTAGCCTTCAGTCCTGCCTCTTGTTCTTTGTTTTGTGGTGAATTTTTTCGCCTTGTCATTTTGTCCAGATAAGAGTATATGAAGGAGCAAGTAAAATATTAAAAGGGTGGCAAGAACCCCAGGAAAATATGCTTTAACCAAATCAGAAGAGATCCCAAATCGTGAGCGGGGAGAAAGGGGATAAAAAGAGGTTCAAAAAGAAAGAAAAAAAAAAGAAGGAAAGAATTAAATAAAGAAAACGAATAAAGAGAAGTATAAAAAAGAAGAAATATATATATTAAACTAGTTAAAAAACGTTAAAAAAGAAAAGGGTAAAAGTTAAAAAAAGATTAGCAGTAGAAGAGAAAAAAATGAAAAAGAAAAAAAGTAAATTAACTGCAAGACGAAAAAATCACAGGGAGAAAGCCATGAGTTCTCTGCTTTGCTTTCTCCTCCTCTGGTTATCCTGCTGCTCTCCTTGGTTTTGAAACCGCATTCCTTGGGAGGTGAACTTGGTCTTGGCTGGATTTCTTGTTGATCTTCTGGGGGAGGAGCCTGGTGTAGTGATTCTCAAGTGTCTTTGCCCCAGGCGGAATTGCACTGCCCTTACCAGGGGCCGGGATGAGTAATCCACTTGGGATTTCTTTCAGGAGCTTTTGTTCCCTGAGCGCTTTCGGTAGAGTTCTGCAGGACAGGAATTCAAATGGCGGCCTCCTGGTCTCTGGCCTGGAGGAGCCGAGAGGCCGGGGCCCCACTCCTCAGTGTACCCTCAGAGAACAGTGCCTAGTAACTCCCATCTGCCTGACCTCCGGCCGCGCTCTGAGCTCACCCAGCCTGAGACCAGTTCAAGGTTACTCCAAGCTCTGAGCTCACTGTCAGCTCTGTCTCTGTATCCAGCTTCCCCGTTCTAATACCTGTAAGCTCTGCAACACTCAGACACCCCCGATCCTTCTGTGACCCTGCAGGACCTGAGGCCACGCTGACCTCGTGTGGGCTTCACCCTGGGTTAGCCTCTGGAGCGATGTCCCTTAGTGGAACAGACTTTTAAAAGTCCTGATTTTGTGCTCCGTTGCTCCGCCGCTTGCCGGGAGCTGGCCCCTACCCCTGGGGTCTATCTTCCCATCGCTTTGGATTCACTTCTCCGCCAGTCCTACCTTCCAGAAAGTAGTTGTTTTTCTGTTTCTAGAATTGCTGTTCTTCTTCTCTTTGATCTGCTGATGGATTTGCAGATGTTTGCAATCTTTAGATAAGCTATCCAGCTGATCTCCTGCTAGCTGAAGTAGTCTCAGCCTGCTACTTCTCCGCCATCTTGGCTCCTTCTCTATAAATGTGGTTTTAATTTGTACTTCCCGAATGTCTAATTGTATTGAATATCTTATGTCTTCGTTTGCCACTTGTATATCTTCCTAGGCAATATGTCTGTGCAGATATGTTATATATGGTGTGAGATGCAGATTGAAGTTTTAATTTACTGAACAGGAATATCTAGTTTTTCTAGCACTGTATGTTGAAAGGACTATCTTTTCCCTGTCAGTGTGTTTTACATCTTTGTCAAAATTAGTTGACCGTGTCAGAGCTTTTTTTTTTTTTAATTTTTAAATTTTTAAAAAAAATTTTTAAATTATATTTCTTTTTTTTTTTAAAGATATTATTTACTTATTTGACAGAGAGATCACAAGGAGGCAGAGAGGCAGGCAGAGAGAGAGGAGAAAGCAGGCTCCTTGCTGAGCAGAGAGCCCAATGCGGGGCTTGATCCCAGGACCGTGAGATCATGACCTGAGCTGAAGGCAGAGGCTTAACCTGCTGAGCCACCCAGGCACCCCTAATTTTTTAAAATTTTTAAATTTTTAAAAAATTTCTGGATTCTTTATTCAGTTCCATGGATCCATATATCTGTCCTTTCCAGCATACTACACTGTAATGATTTATGTATGACAGGTCTGAAAAATCAAGTAGTGTGAGTACATTGTGAGTACAAGATGGTTTTGGGTATTCTAATTCCTTTACCTTTTTATATAAACTTTAGAATCAACTGGCATATTTCTTTCAAAAAAGAAATACTTGCTGGGATGTTGATGGAATTGCTTTGACCCTATAGATCAGTTATTTAAAATAGCTTCATTGAGATACGTTCCACATACCATACCATTTGCCTATTTAAAATATACAATTCAGTAATAGAGTTAGACAAGCAGTACCATAATAAATTTTAGAACTTTTTAGCACTCTATAATCTTAGTCAGTCCCCCTAATCTCTCGTTTCTCTACTCTAGACAACCACTAATCTACCCTCTAAAGAGTTGCCTATTCTCGACATTTCATATAAATGGAACAATATAATATGAGGTCCTTTGTTACTGGCTTCTTTCATTTAGCATGTTTTCATGGTTTATCCATGTCATGGAATGTATTAATGCACTTTATTTTTTATTGTGAAATACTCAACTTTAAGGCTATACAATATTTTATTAATTAGTTGGTAGACTTTTAGGTTGCTTCCACTTTTTAGTTGTTACAAACAATGTTGCTGTGAAAATCATATACAAGTTTTGCATGGACATATATTTTCATTTCTCCTGGATTTGTACCTAGGAGATAAAATGCTGCTACTTGCTAACTCTATGTTTAACCATTTGAGAAACCACCAGATTTTTCCCCAAAGCAGCTACTTCATTTTACAATCCCATCAATGTCTGAGAGTTTCCAATTTCTTTACATTCTTACCAACTCTTTTTATCTTCCTTTTTTAAATTTTTTTTAATTGTTTTTAAAACTACAGCTATCTTAGTTGTTGTGTAGTGGTATCTCATTGTGGTTTTAATTTGCATTTCCCTGATGGTTAATGATGTTAAACATCTTTTCATGTACTTAATTGACCATTTGTATATTTTCATTGGAGAGGTGTCTATTCAGATCCTTTTTCCAGTTTTTAATGGGTTATTTTTCTTTTTATTGCTATAATAGTTCTTTATATATTCCAGATACAAGCTCTTTATCAAATATATGATTTGTGAAATCTTTCTGCAAACCTTTGGGCTTTCTTTTGCACTTTACTGATAGTCTTTCAAACACAAAAGTTTTTCATTTTGATGACATGCAATTTCTTTTTTCTTTTTTCACTTGTGCTTTTGTTATCTTATCTAAGGAAGCATTGCATGATCTAAGGTCATAAACATGCACAGCTATGTTCTCTTTTAAGAATTTCACAGTTTTGGCTCATAAACTTAGTCTTTGATACATTTTTGAGTAATTACTTGGTAATACAGTGCAAGGTAGAGGTCAAACTTCATTTTTTGAGGGGGTTTTCAGTTGTTCCAGCATCATTTGTTGAAGACATCTTTCCCTATTAAATTGTTTTGGCACTTGTGTTGAAACCAATCAATCACAAATATAAGGGTTTAATTCAGGACTCTCAAATTTTTTCCATTTATCCATAAGTCTATATGCCAATACCACACAGTCTTGGTTAGGTTTATAATAAGTTTTGAAATTGGTGAGTATGTATACTCTAACTTTGATCTATTTCAAAAGTTTTGGCTATTCTAGGTTCCTTTGATTAGCATATGGATTTTACAGTTAGATTGTCGGTTTCTGCAAGGAAATTAGCTGAGACTTTTATAAGGATTGCATTGAAACTGTAGAATGGTTGGGGGATCACTACTATTTTAACAATATCAGGTCTTCTGATCCATCAAGGTAGATCATGTTTGCATTTATTTAAGTTTTCTTTAATTTTTTAAAGTTTATTATAGTTTTAGAACATAAACTATTCTTTTTGTTTAATTGATATCAAAATTTTTTATTCTTTTTATGGGCTTGTAAGCAGAATTGTTTTCTTAACTTCATATTCAAAATGTTCATTGATGATGTATGGAAATACAATTGTTTTTGTATATGTGTCTTCTGGAAATTTGTTGATCTTATTTATTAGCTGTAATAGGTTCTGTGTATGTGTTTGTATGTGTGTTCCTTAGAATCCTGTATCTATGAGATATTTAATTCCAATCTGGATGGCTTTTTTTTTCTTTTCAAATGCAATGTTGAGGAGAAGTTGTGAAATCAGACATCTTTGTCTTTTTTCTGACCTGAGAGAAGCAGGATTTACTCTTTCACTATCAAATATGATATTAGCTGTGAGGTTTTTTAATCAGATTAAATTAAAATTTTTTTATAGATTCCCTTTTTAAGTTAAGGAAGTTTCCTTCTATTCCTATGTTGTTTAGTACTTTTATCATGAAAGGGTATTTAATTTTTTCAGGTGTAATTTCTCATCTATTAAAGGAATCAAGTGGGGTTTTTACCCTTTATTCTAGTCAGATAGCATATTAAATTAATTGATTTTTAGATATTGAAGCAGTCCTGCATTCCTTGGATAATTCCACCATATATATTGATTTATTTTATTTGCTAGCATTTTGTTGAGGGTTTTTATGTCTGAAGTTTTCTTGTGATGTCTTTCTCTAATTTTATTAACAAGATAATATGGATCTTGAATGAGTTGTTAAGTATTTTGTCTTGTTTTTGGGGAGAGGCTTATGAAGAACTGGCATAAATTTTTTAAAATTTCAGTAGAATTCACTGGTGAAACCATCTTGACCTAGCATTTTCTTTGTACATAATTTTAAAGTTACTGATCCGATATCATTACTAGTTCTATAACTATTCAGATTTTCTATTTTGTCTTGAGTCAATTTTGTAGTTTCTAACTGTAAAGAATTTTTCCTATTTCATCTAAATTATTTAATTTGTTGCCATACTGTTGCCTTTAGTATTCCCTTATAAAACTTACTTCTGTAAGGTTAGTAGTAATGTCCCTTCTTTCATTTTTTATTTTAAAAATTTGAGTCTTCCCTGGTTTCTTTTTTCTTGTTTTCCCCTGATCAGTCTAGCCAAAGTTTTCTCAATTTGATCTTTTCAAAGAACTAAGCTTGGGATCCTTCTTCTTTTTTGATGTAGGTATTTGCATTATAAATTTTCCTCTGAGCACTTCTTTCGTTGCATCCCATAAGTTTTTGTGTGTTCTATTTTCATTTGTATTCATTTTGAACTATTTTCTATTTTTCCTTGTGATTTATTCTTTGACCCATTGGTTATTTAATACTATGGTGTTTATTTTGTATGTGTTTATAAATATGCATAAATAAGTTTTGAGAGAATTGACATCTTAAAAATATTGAGCTTTTTCATCCATTAAGATGGTATATTTCCGACTTATTTATGTCTCCTCTGATTTCTTCCACCAGTATTTTATAGTTTTCAATGGGCAAATCTTGCACATAATTTGTAAGATTTATATCAAAGTATTTAATATTTTAGAAGTTATTGTAAATCACCTTTTTTATTTCAATTTTCAGTTGCTCATTGATAGTTACAAACTTATGATTGATTTTTGAACACTTAACCTATATTCTGCGACTCTGCTTTGTCTTTTTTAAAAATATATTCTTTTTTTTTCCATTTCATTTTTTTTTTATTTTAAAAGATTTGATTTATTTATTTGACAGAGATCACAAGTAGGCAGAGAGGCAGGCAGAGAGAGAAGGGGAAGCAGGTTTGCCGCTGAGCAGAGAGCCCAATGTGGGGCTCGATCCCAGGACCCTGAGTTCATGACCTGAGCCAAAGGCAGAGGCTTAACCCACAGAGCCACCTAGGAGCCTCTAAAAATATACTCTTTAAAATTTTCTATTTAGACATCATATCATATGTAATAGAGGTATTTTTATTCATTCCTTTCAGTTACCAGTGACTTTTCTTTCCTTACAATTTTGACTAGAGGTTGTAAAAATGGATATCTTTGCTTTGCTCTCTATTTTAGGGTGAATACAGTTTTTCTCCTTTAAGTATAAGGTTGATTATGCATTTTTCTAGGTATCCTTTATCAGCTTGATAATGTTTTTGTCTACTTCTAATTTTCAGACTTTTTTTTTTAAATCATCAACAGATGGTGAATTTTATCAGGGACTTCATCTGCATTTATTGAGATGATTATATGGTTTTCCTCCTCAGTCTATAGATATGGTGGATTTATTGTTTGATTTTTAGATGTTGAACCAGTCTTGGATTTTTGAGATAATATTTCATTTGGTCATGATATATTATCCTTTTTATATATTGTTGGATTAAATTTGCTATTATTTTTACAGTTTTTGATATCTATATTTATGAAATATTTTGACCTATAGTTTACTTTTCTTGTAATATCATTTCTAGTTTTGATGTCAATAATATTAACTTCATAGAATGAGTATTAATTTTCTGAAAGAATTTACATAGAATTGGTATAATCTCTTTTTTAACTTTTTGGTAGAATTTGTCAGTGAATCCATTTAAGGCTAGTTTCCTTTGTGGAGAAATTTTAAACTATAATTTCAGTTTCCTTACTATATGTAGGGTTTTTCAATTTAACATTTCTTCTTTAGTAATGTTTGACTATTTGTGTCCTCAAAGGAATTTATTAAACTCGATTAGATTTTCAGATTTATTGACACAAAATTTTCACTATTTACATAATCCCATTAGTAGCCTAGAATCTGTAGATATGTTTCCTTTCTTATTCTTGCTACTGGTAATTTGTGTCTTCTCTATTTTTTTCCCTGTCAGTCTGTCTGGAGGATTATCAGTTTGATAGGTCTTGTCAAAGAACCATCTTTTGGGGACTTTAAAAGTATGCTTGAGGTTTAAGAGGAGAAGGGATTGGACTTGCTGCAAATTTGCGTAATTTCATGCTTAAAATTCTAATGATCTGTGAGGGGAATGCCCAATAAGAGAAGCTTCTGTTCACATTTTATCTATCTTGAGTCAATGACTTTTGCTTTCAAATTTAATATGGAAGAAAAATGCATCACCTGTGATCAAAGGCAAAGAGAGATCTATCTTCTTAAAAAAAATAGTGTTATACTATGATTTTCTTGAGAAGATAATTTGCTGAAAACAACAATAATGAAACAAACCACCTAAGGCCTTTGTAAATCTAACTGCAAATAATAGCTCCAAGAGAGAAAGGTTGGTTGTATTATTTTAGAACTCCTCAAAATCAAATGTGTTTTTAGTACTTAGAGAACCCTAGTCTCGTGATAACTGTCTGTTCTCTAAAAATTATCATCGTACAAACCATAATTTTTAAAAAAGATTTTATTTATTTATTTGACAGAGATCACAAGTAGGCAGAGAGGCAGGCAGGGAGAGAGGAGGAAGCAGGCTCCCCGCTGAGCAGAGAGCCTGATGCGGGGCTCCATCCCAGGACCCTGGGATGATGACCTGAGCTGAAGGCAGAGGCTTTAACCCACTGAGTCACCCAGGTGCCCCAGAAGCCATAATTTAATACAGGAGAGCTTACAATTGGAGTATAATAGAAGAAATACTATAATCAGACTTGTAAAACACACAGAGATTAATTATTTTTTTATAGATTTTATTTATTCATTTGACAGAAAGAAAGATCAAAACCAGGCAAGAGGAAGACAGAGAGAGAGTGGGGAGCAGGCTCCCCACCGAGCAGAGAGTCAGATTCGATGCGAGGCTTTATCCCAGAACCTCGAGATAATGACCTGAGCTGAAGGCAGAGAGGGCTTAACCCACTGAACCACCCAGGCATCCCTAATTATTTTAAAAGGGAGATAAACAGAGTCCTTTTTCTCTCAGGACAGTATAGAATCTCCAGCATCTTCTTTGCTCAATCCCAAATTGAAGGAGATATCTTTTCTGATTCTTGTCCAGAGGTTTGGGGAAGATACCACATAGATGAAGAGTTGGGGTAGAAAATAGTACTCAGAATCCTCTATACTCTCCAGATGCAATAATGTAGTTACTTCTTCCTCAAAATAAACCCATATCACATTAAAAGTAAATAGCTCCATTTACTTTTTGGTCCTAAAGGTGCCATACTGGAAGAGGACTACTGGCTAAGTTTAGGGTCAATTCAGACAATTCAGTTTTCTAGTAGGATAATCATAGTTTTAGCATTTGGATCTGCTGACTGTGGCTTAGGCTCTAAAGGAGACTGTAACTTTGAGGGGAGGGAGGCCCATAAAAGAAACTGTCAAAGAGCCTAATATTTCCAGGAGCAGCTCTCTGCTTATTGGTGTCACTGTCCTTTTCTTATTTTTTTTTTTTTTTAAGATTTTATTTATTTATTTGACAGAGAGAGAGATCACAAGTCGGCGGAGAGTCAGGCAGAGAGAGAGAGAGAGAGAAGCAGGCTCCCGCTGAGCAAGGAGCCCGATGCGGGGCTCGATCCCAGGACACCGAGATCATGACCTGAGCCGAAGGCAGCGGCTTAATCCACTGAGCCACCCAGGCGCCCCGCCTTTTCTTATTTTTAGTCTAGTGTTTTTTCCCTTGATTCTGGGTGAGTCTGAGCCTAAAAGGAATGTGATGCTTCCTGACTTCCAAGTCTTGGTCGTAAAAAACCCCTTGGCTCTTTCCCTTGGGATATGTGGAGCTCTGTGATTATATGAAGTACATCTACCTTGAAGCCACAATCCCAGAGAGATCTTTTAGAAAGATGATATAGACATCGAGAGATGATATAGACATCGAGAGAGGTGTCCAAGGAGACCAAACCTTCCTGTCCCCAACTGTTTGAATCCTCTTACCATCAATCATCAGATACATAAATGAATGAGCCTTCAGATAGTGATAGTTCCCAGACTTCTAGTCTTCTGGTAGAGGCCTGGACATAGTGAAGCAGAGGTAAGTTGTCCCTACTCTGCTTCATCCTAAATCTTAACTCAAAAAATCCATAAGTATAATAACTTGAGACAGATAAAGTAAGTTGTCAGTGGGAAGTGGACTAAAAAAACACAGAGAGAGAAATCAGTGGCAGAAGCTATGAAACATCATCTAACAAGCAAGAGTATGTATACCACTCAGAGCAGAGGATGAGGTGGTTAGGTGGTAGTGACAAAAGACAGAGAAATATTAAATAACTACAGCAGGAGGAAGTAAATAGCTAAAAGTGAGAGTTCTGGAGCTAGACTCCATGTTCAAGTCTTGGCTCTGCAAACTTGGGAAGTTGCTTCAATTTTCTGTGTTTTAATTTCCTTCTCTTTTGTACAGATTAAGGTAAAGCAGTTAAAACAATATCAACTCCATAGTTCAATGTCACTATAGATACTCAGGCAACTCTTTTGCTAGCGGTGTAAATAGTTAACCAAGTAGAAAACACTAACCTGGAAAACTGATATATGTCCAGTTCCTCGGAGTGTGTAGGGACTCTTGAAGCCCAGTTTCTGTGACTCCTGGGTTTCCATGAGACCCTGCAGGATGTCCGAGATACCTGCCTTCCTTACTGTAATGTCTAGTCTTACTCTGATGCACTATTATTTAAGAGGGTTGTTCTTTGTAACCAGAGAAGTTATCACTGATAGCAAGGCTCTCAGTGTATATGTAGTGAAGTGTATGTGTATGTGTCTGTGGATAGACAGAGCTCCGTTTTTACATGACTGTCTACCTTTTCTTTTTTTTGTAAAGCTCTGTGAATGTGAGATTACTTTCAATTTTTAAAATATGTTGTTTAATACATCTTTGATCCTTAAACTCTAAGTTCTCTAAGGGCAATGCCTATGTTTTGTTCACTGCTGCCTTGCCAGAAGCTAGCTATAGGAAGAACTGTCTGGAAGTTCTGAAGTCTATCCTGAAGAGTTGGACTTCCTGGGATCTTTAATTCAGGACCTTCTAGAACAGTCCTTGGATGGGGTTATAAAAAAAAATGTTGAAAATAGCAAAAGTGAGCATTTTTAAGGATCACCACCCTAGTAGGGTGGTATTTATACATTGTCTGGGGCTCTGAAGCTTGTTGCTCTGCTGGGCTGTCTTACTATGTCCCTAGTTCTTAGGATCTGCTCATTCACAGATGATTTCTCATGTTTTCTTTTGTACTGTTTACTCTAGGCATCTTTATTTCCGTCACTATCTACCTTGTAACCACCTTGTGCAGGTTAGATAGGACATAGAAACATACTTAATGCATGCTTGTGAACTGCCCAACTAGCAAGAATGATTCTTTAAAATGAAATGACAGAGTGCTGTAGAGATAGCAGCTGAGGTAGGATAAACTCATCGTTCATTTCCTTTTTTCTTTGCCCATTTTCATGTGGTTGCAAAACTTTCACAAATAGGAGAAAGTATCATCTGGATTTTCTTAAGTGATCTGCTTTCTTCAGGAGAATATTAACCCCATTTACCCAATAGAGAAAAGTACTAAATATCTACAAAGGAAACACCAGAATTCGCATGTATCTGAGATTCACTCTTGGAAACCAGCTAAAGTGCTCTTTGTTGGCTCCCAGGCTCGTCAATGGCTGGCAAATTCATAGCCTGGCTACTTCTATTGCCTAGACATTACTCATGAGTGGAGGATGGGAACAGTCATACTCTTTAGCATTTTGTTATCACAATCTGCATATTTCTATTGTGTCAAAAGAGATATTGAAGTGTGCATAAATGCGTACCTGATCTTCCTTACAGGAAACCCTCTAAGTAGAATCCTAGCTCCTCTTATCAGGAGGAGCTAAGGAGAATGAAGAACAGCTTGTGCTGTGACCTTGAGCAAGTCCTTTGACTTACTTGTGTCTGTTTCCTCTTCTGTTGAGTAGTTGAGTTTTGTATGGTGCCTTATTTTTAGATATTTTTAATAAAAACTTTCAAGCACAGAGAAAAGTAGAAGAAATGGTGCAATGAACATTCATATGCACATCATGTGAATTGAACAAGTGCTAACACTTTGCATAATTTGCTTCATCAATGCATGAATATCTATTTATGATTTTGCCAGATCATTTTAAAGTGAATTAGAGATGTCAGGACATTTTGTCCTTAAATACTTCATCTCTTTATATTAAAAAATAAAGAATATTTTCCTCTGTAATTATAAGCCCATTCATAGAATGGTTTCAGAGTCCTAGGTCTAGGTGTCTTGGACTTGGTTATAGGCTGAGATATATGAGAGGACAGACAGAGATATAGCATGAAGCTCTTACACTATAACTTCCAGTCCTCTCAATTATACAGGCTCTTTTCAAAGTCATTTACTTAAACTTGCCAAGAAAAACTATCTTAGCCATAATTGGTTAAGACCATTATTTCTTTTCAGTGTGGCTTCTCCTCCCTTACAATATCCCCTACCCTTTGCCCCCTAAACACACACACACACACACACACACACACACACACACAATCAGGTGACAATGAGGATTGCATTTAAAACATATTTAGATAATTAGTTTTGCTTACAATGACTGCTGTCTCAAAGTGAAGTTATTGCTAGTTCTCCAAGGATACAAGGGACTTCTAATCCGTTACTGTTACTATTCATGTCCAGATCTTAAAACAACATGAACTACAGTGCCTGGTCTAGAAAGTATTTGGGGAATGAGGGAAACAATGGGTCAAAAATCAATGGAACCACAGCTAATCTGGGAGAAGTCACCCAATCAGAAATATGAGCAAACTGGGAAGCTGAGGATTTGATTCTCATGCATGCCTAATCAAAAAGAAAGTTCTTTTCTTTCAGGAATATATTGGCTAGTGTAGCATATAGTTAAATATGCAATATATGTACTATGTGGAAGAACTGTACAGAATAGAGTTTATCAGAAACCCTGATGATGTACTACAGACTGTGAATAACTCTGAGTGCAACGTTGCATGTTTTATGTACCTAAATATATCACATCATGTTTTAGAGAATCTCATTCATCTTTACCCAAGGAAATCTGGCAGGTTCAAGGGAAGTATCATGCAAAATTGTTATAGATACTGTAAAATGACAAATATATAGATATTAAGTAAATATGGCAAAATGTTAACAGTTGTCCAGGTAGTGGGTATATGATGATTACTGTGCTATTGTTCTATACTGAAAAGTTTTATAATGAAAACAGCCATCCTATAAAATCTACTTAGTTTACAGGAGAGGAAATTGATATACATCTATCAGTGATTTGATGTATATGATAGAAAAAGAATTTGATAACACGATTATACTGCTCAAAACTGTGGAGCAGCAATTTAAAAATGCATCTTGGTTTGGCTTGCCATGTATGACTTAATTTCAGTTTTATATTGTTTATTTCCATAACTGTTAATCAGATCAACATTCAAATATAACTGTATGAAATATTCAAATATAACGGTATGAAATATGTTGATGGAAGCCAAAAAAAAAAAAAAAAAGTGAAAAGGTAAGAGACTGGCAGAAACATTGAAATGTCAAATACTCCCTTAGCAAGTCACAATAGAATTTAATAGCTCAATGTTAAATTCATTAAAATACTTTCTAATCCATAAAAGAGAACCTTTCAATCATGCAAAAGCAAGACTAAATTACCCTTCTATTCTCTCTATGACACTGTAAAAATATTATCATGTGGAGAAGCAATCAAGGAGTATATGGCCAAAAAATTTAGGAAAATTTTCAAAAAAATTTTTTTGATATTTGTACCACTTACTAGCTTTTGAACTTTGTAATTTTTTTCTGACCTTTTTCTCATTTAAAATAATATACACCTTTGTACAAAGTTTTGAATTTATAATTTTGTCATCTTAAAGAGGGCTGAAAAATTTTACCTTGTCCCAGGTCCCAGGATTGGTCTCTTGTCATCACTCTGGTTTTTACACATTGTTCAAATAAAAAAATTATGTTTTTTTTTTTTTAATTCTTCCCAACCTGACTTTTTCTAGTAGCAAATTATAATGCTAAAATTAGTGAAATATTCAAAATTCAAATACTTAAAATATTAACAAAGAAATTGAAGTTAAAAAAGATGGCAATTTGTCCCAAGTCAGGTAAGTATATAGGGACCAGACAATATAATGGTCAGGATTCGGGGCTCCTGATTCTTGGGTCTGTTCTTCTTCTTCTTTTTTTAAGTTTTGTTTTGACAGAGAGAAATCACAAGTAGGCAGAGCGACAGGCAGAGGAAGAGAGAGAAGCAGGCTCTCTGCTTAGTGGGGAGCCCAGCGTGGGGCTCGATCCCAGGACCTTGAGATCTTGACCTGAGCCAAAGGCAGAGGCTTAACCCACTGAGCCACCCAGGTGCCTCGGGTCTGTTCTTTTCATCATGCTACTGTCATCTCTTTTTGTTATAGAAACATGCTATAAAACTTGAAGCTCAAAATATGGCACTGATGGGATAATTCTGTAAAGTTCTGTCTGTTGATTTACTCAGCCACTAATGTATGCATCAAATATTCAGTGAACATTGGAGATTCACCCAATGTGAGCCCAAAGATGTCCCCTTACCTTAAGCAGCTGATCTTAAGGAAGCAGAATTATATAGACTGGTACAGGGAAATGTTGCAAATAGGCAGTAATTGTACACATTGGAAATCTAACAGGAAAGAAATGTCTTCTGATTCATATTTTTTGTGCCCCCACGTATTCTTTGGAGAGAGAGGAGGGCTGGTCCTGGTTCCATCAGCTACCACAGAAACTCTCTTACCAAGCTTCTTCCTCCCCCAACCCACCTTTCTCACTAAAGGGAGGTAAAGAATGTTAGGCATTTCTTTACTCCTGAATCTTCCTTTGTATTAGGGTTTTCCACCAGAGAAACAGAACCAATAGGGAGATATCTATATACAGAATCTGTATCTATATATAGATATCTCCCTCCAATAAGGATAAATATACATATTTATATATATTTATTATATGTATTTATATATAATATTTGTATGAAATACTTATACTTATATAAATAATAAAGAATTGACTAATACAATTATGGAGACTGAGAAGTCCTAAGATCTACAGTCCAAGCGCCTGAAAACCAGGAGAGCTAATTGTGTAAATTCCAGTTTAAGTCCAAAGGCGGAAGACTGATATCCCAGCTTAAAGACCATCAGGCAGAGAGAGAGTGAATTCACCCCTGCTTAGCCATTTGTTCTATTCAGACCTTCAACAGTTTGGATGAGGCCCATACACACACTGGAAAGGGCAACCTACTTTACTCAACCTACAGTTTCACAGATTAATCTCATCATAAATATCCTCATAAACACACAAAGAAATAATGTTTAACCAAATAGCTGTGCACCTTGTAGCTCAGTAAAGTTGACATAGAACATTAACCATGGCATTCACCTTCCTCCTCTCTTCCTCCCGCCCCCATCTCCTCCTTCATTACTATTTTATCTGTTCCCCAGAAGGAGATCCTTAGATAAAAATTTGTAGAAAGGTGGTTTACTAAGAAATGCCCCCAAGAAAAAGTAGAAGTGGAACAGATAGGATTGGGAAGAAGAGGAGGACAAGGGAAGATTCAATTTTAAGCTGAGTTCCAGGAGATTAACTTTGTTGCAGTCGCATTAGAAAGCTCTGGGGGCCTGCGTACCCCCTCTCAGACTGCACCAGCCCAGGTCTTGGGAACCACAGGGTCTGTCAGTGGCTACAGGCTGTACCTGGAGGACATAAATCTCCAGGTTCTTTCTGTTCTCTCTCCAGGTAGGAAAAGAGGGCTCTTAGCCTGAAGGTGGTGGTCGATGAGGTGTTACAGGTATGGCTTCTGGAAGTTAAAACACCATATCCTGGAAAATCTAAAGGGAACTAAGGGAGTTTGGCCAAGCATAGACGTGAGCCACCATTTTTACTGACCTCTCAGCAATGATTACAGTAATTCAATGTCATCAAGGACTCTGGCATGGGATGCTGTACTGTGTTTCCTACACAGAGTATTATTCAATCTTCATGTCAAATGTATGGCCAGTATAATGTCCATTCTACCGGTGGGAAGACTGAGGCTCAGAGTGAGTTAGTGGCCTGCAGGAACAACATAGCCTGGATATAATCCTCCCTTCACCCAGATGCTACCTGTCCTTTGCTTCATGTCCTTGCCTACTACTACTACCCCGAACTAGCTGGTGAAAATATTACTATTTGGCATGTAAGAAAATTAACAGAATGCCAACATTTCCATTTGCGGTAGAGAAAATCTGTCTAATTATTTGTAGTTATACTCTCATGTATTTTGTAAACGGCCCAGGATGTAATTCTGCATTAATTCAAAGCAACAATTCCTAGTTCTGATGAACAATAATGTACATCTAATCTGGAAAACAAAAATATCTGCAATTTCCCTGAAAGTTTATTTTTTAAAGCTATTTAAAAATGCAATACTCGACTGATGGAATTTTTTTACACCCGTATTTACACTCTGGGTTTCAGAAATTCGCTGAATATAAAAGAAGTCTTTAGACTGCAGAGTGTAGTGTTATTTTTCAGTAACAAGACATAGCATTTCCAAATTTAGCCGTTCATTCCTAAATGTAAAGAACAAGTGGTAAAAAAAAAAGATACATGTGTAAGCCATACATGCCGGGAACTTTCTGCATTGGTGAGTCATGTAACTATCTCCTGAAGGCTCTCAAAGGGACAGCTGTATGTTTTTTAAACAAAAATAATTAGGTTTGTATACACCATTACTCCAGAATTAGCAATTACTTTGAGTTCTTCATTAAAAATGCATTTAAGTGAAGATATAATTAGGCAGATTTAGAAAGCTTTATGTTTTCTGTAGTTACTATTTTGCAAAAGGAATTTTATCAAAACAGTTTATCCCTCTCCAATGTTAATTTTGAAAGTGACTTAGCAAGGGCTATAGTTCAACCAATTTACAACATTGCCTTAGAATGGATCTTGGGTTGTTTTTCTTCATGAGTGATTTCCTCATCATACAATTGATATTTTTCAGTTACTGGAATTTCTCAAAGAACTGAATAATTGAAAATTGTTTTAAGCTACATCTCCCAAATTAGAGTTTTCTAATTATGAATGGAAAGAGAAACTAGAGGTTTGATAAATTTGCATAATTGTGCAATATTGAATGTTAAAAAGTTACTCTGAGAATTTTTTCTTATCAATTTTCACCTTGTATTTTAACACGTATCTGGCTTCTTTAATTGTTGTGTCTAGCATTACTTTACATAGAGCATTGCACTTCAAGGAATGCTTTCGCATGTGTGGGTATATTTAAAATTACCATATAATGGTGCAGAGATGAATTCTTGTAGTAATTAGGAGGAAGACAGCTTGAAGAACCTAAATTATGTGGTTAAAACTGGCCCTCTTCTAATCACCCTCATTTTGAAAAACAGAGCTAAAAGAGGTTATCACCTTTGTTTTGTAAATGTGTTTCTTTTTTATTAAAAAAGAAAGTAATGCTTAAAAATCTCAATGCAGACTAGTAGAAGAAGAGCAAACCATTTCAGTATATAAGTCTCTTAACTTTCTGGCATACTCCTGTTTGTTGTTATTGTTTTTGGACACTTGGTGATGGTTATTATTTTCCCATAGTGGTATCATATGCATGTGACTTTTCTGAGTGCAGGAAACCCCTAAACACACACACACACACACACACACACACACACACAAAAACAGGACCCACCCAGTTCTTTCTATCCAGTGTCTTGTCCAATCCCAGGGAATCTCTCTTTCCTTCACCCCTGGGGATGCGCCCCTCCCAATCACCCAGCAGAATGTCTTCAGGGAGTGAAGGAAAGAATCTCTAGACAAGAAATTTAAAAGCCTGGTTACCAGCTAGAAATCTGAGGACAGTAGGAAGGGGATATATGTGGAAAAACTTCAGTAAGTTATTTAACATATACTGCTATCTTTTGTCTCCACCCACAGTATTTTACTATGAGCTTTTTACTTTATGGATATAGCACATCAGTACCAGACCCTCAACCCATTTTCCCTCTTCCTTATTTTTCTGAGAGTCAGTTGGCTGAAATCCAAGGGGGTAAAGCTCTGGCTGATCCCCAAAACCAAGCAGGAGGCCATGGTACTTTATGTATGCAAATGTGGGGCATGTGGGAGGACTTCAGTGAGCAGGAGGTCATGGTAATACTGTAGGAACAATTTATATCTTCCCTCACCATCTTGCTAAATAAAGAGAAGCTAGTTTTAGACAAAGGTATGTAAATTCTTTTCTTTTTTCCTAATTAATGGATTTCCTCACCTTGATACCATGTCATTTTTACTGAGTTTTTTTTTTTAAGATTTTATTTATTTATTTGACAGACAAGAGATCATAAGTAGGCAGAGAGGCAGGCAGAGAGAGAGGAAGGGAAGCAGGCTCCCTGCTGAGCAGAGAGCCAGGTGATGAGGGTCTTGATCCCAGGACCCTGGGATCATGACTGGAGCCGAAGGCAGAGGCTTTAACCCATTGACCCACCCAGGCGCCCCTTTACTGAGTTTTAAGAACAGTAAACTGATTTCTAAAATCTTACCTTGAAGCAAAAGGATCGAAATTTCAAAACATTTGCAATTGGAAACCTTTAGGTAGAAAAACTATCATAATGAGCAGAATGGGTAAGAAGGTGAAACATGTGCAAAGCAGATGTTATACTCAATATTTCACGCCAGAACAAATTAAAAATCAGAGTCTTGCTTTGTGATTTAGATGATAGACAATCTATACAGATGTGTGTCGGCTGAAAAAAAAATTTTCCATGCAAACTGGACTTTCTTTAAATGGTGGGAACCGACTTTCCTAATGTAAGTGGGGTTAATTACAGGAATTAAAACAAGAATTTCTTCCTGTGTCAAGATGGTCTCCAGTGTCCAAACCTTGATATTCAATCAGCATCACATGGGAATGAAAGGACTGTAAATCAAATGGAAAAGTATGATTAGAAAATTTGAAAACATTTTCATAAAGAATAAAATATCCATTACTGTTTGGCAACTTAAGATATATAAAAATACGGGCGCCTGGGTGGCTCAGTGGGTTAAGCCGCTGCCTTCGGCTCAGGTCATGATCTCGGGGTCCTGGGATCGAGTCCCGCATCGGGCTCTCTGCTCAGCAGGGAGTCTGCTTCCCCCCTCTCTCTGCCTGCCTCTCTGCCTACTTGTGATCTCTGCCTGTCAAATAAATAAATAAAATCTTAAAAAAATAAAAATAAAAAAATAAATAAATAAAAATACATGCCCTGGGCATCAGTGAAATGCAAAACATGTTGTTAGAACACCAGATGGGTGGTCCAACAGTAACAAAAATATAAGACACAATTTGGATGGAGAGAGACAGCCTGAAACCCCAAAACAGTTTCAAAATGACAGTCACTGCCTAGGATAGATGCTCAAAGGTCTTTAAAAAGTGTAGTGTAAGCATCCCCACCCTAAGGGGATTTTGTTGTAACAAGATATATTTTGCATTAATATCTTAGAGATTTCAAGTATTCTTTTTTTTTTTAAGATTTTATTTATTTGACAGATAGAAATTACTTGTAGGCGGCGAGGCAGGCAGAGAGAGAGAGGTGGAAGCAGACTCCCTGCTGAGCAGATAGCCCAATGCCAGACTGGATCCCAGAACCCTGAGATCGTGACCTGAGCTGAAGGCAGAGGCTTAACCCACTGAGCCACCCAGGCACCCCTCAAGTATTCTTTATAACCATCATCATTAAACAAAAATAGGATTTCTTAATTTGGGGTCCGAGTATTTTCATAGATGGGCTTCAGAGGGTCACTGACTCTTCCAAAGTTGTTTACGTGTGTGTGTGTGTGTGTGTGTGTGTTAACCCACTGAGCCACCCAGGCACCCCTACATGTATATTTGTTTGGTATTTGTTTGTTAGTTTTAGAGGAGAGAGTGCATGGCTTTTATACCTTCTCATGAGGGTTCAAATATTAAGAAACTGTGTTGGAGAAAATAGAACTCCACCAGCAGTAGGAGACAAGTGGATTTATCTCATAGAAAAAATGAACTGTACCACCCACAAAAGCTTTGCAAATAGCCAAAGTGTACAACAAAGTAAGTGCCATATTTATGCCTTCAAATAAATGCACTACAACAACACCAGTAACATATTTTCCATTTAGGTGGATATTTTAGAATTCTGAGCTATTTGTCATTAGTCCCCCTCTCTTTACAATTTGAACAATTTAAAGAACCATGGGAACTAAGCATAGGTTGCACCATGTTGTACGTTATTGGCAGTTACTCAAGAAGGAACTGGGAAGAGGAAGGAAATGAATAAATATGGGCTTCACCTGATGATCAGGGGACACTGACACAGATAAAAAGAAAGGATGAGGCCAAGTACCATGTTGTGGGTTGGAAAGAAAATAAAACTTAATTCAATTTAGTAATGTTAATTATTAACTAACTATTTAGCTATTACATCAGTTCCTGGTGGGAAAATATGGAAACTTGAAATGTGGCCACCTTACAATTTTTCTTATTTCAGCACAGGAATAACTTGTGAAACAACGAAGAGATTAAGATTTGGGTATTGTTTGTTTCTCGTTCATGAGCGGATGTTAACAAGCAAGAAGCACAGTATGGTAGATTTGCATTATGTCAGTTTAGCTAAGCTAGAAATAGATTTTCCAGAATTCCCTGCTTGCCAACTTCCACATTCATGTGAGATGCAAGAGACATTGTGTGTGAAATTTGGTAGGTGCAAGTGCAGCAAAAGGCGTGTTCTCTTATGCGTAGAAGGTCGGTCCAGGGCACCATGCTCTGCTGGCAGCTCTTGGATGTTGCTGTCCATGTGCTTGCTCACCTTGCTAGCAAGGGCTGGGGTAGGCCTGCAGTTTCTCAGCTCCTTCTCAGCTCCAGACCTTCAGCTGCTCTGACTCCCCAGCCAGGTGCATGCTGAGCTCTGGGATGAGAAGTATGAGTTTCTCCTACAGGACACCCACATCATCCAAGTTGGAAGCTGTGAGAGATTGACTTTGGTTCTGGTTTCTCCTTGAATATTTTTTTCTTCCTTACTGCTTGCCCTGCTGACTTCAGGCCAACACCATATATGCAGAAGCAATGGTCTTCAAAAATTGTTTAACCAGCTCCCACAATTGTGTAAGGTCACCCCCATTATAAATTCCTGTTCTATGTCATTCATAATGGTTCTGCTTTTGCTAAATGATGTCATATACCCACACATACCCACATAACCTAAGGGATAGACACAGAAAAAAGATTTACGTTAGGGTAAATTGTTCAAGTCAGAAGTAATATTTTTATTCTTTTCAAAACTGATGCAAGCTAAACCATTTCTCATGCAAATTTATTAAGATTTATAAAGCAAAAAATGTTTAAAAATAGTTTTTTGCTTTCTTGGGCTTAGGCAGTGACTAGAAACAACAAAAACTCTCTAAATCAGTTTTAGTTTCCATCACTTCTTTGTAATAGATTCTAGTAGTAACTTGAAGAATCAGAGCTTACTTTCTGCAGAGAAAGTAGAGAGAGGGGAAGTCGAGGATCTGCACAGAGTCATTCTTTGAAATTTGTATTTCTCAAAGTTAACTGGGAAGGACACTGATTTTTTTTTAAAGTCACATCTTATTAAATATAATTGGTCAGAGCTATCATCAGTGGAATTAGATGACTGTTTTATGCCTACTGAATCCCCTTATTTGCCTTTCCAAGTGTTGGGAGCCGTTAACTAGATACCACATTAGTCTACTAAAAGAGGGTTTATGGAGAGAAGCACAGAGTAAGTTGAGTGTCGTTGAAAGGATTTTTTTAGAAGGAATAAAAATCAAAACAAATTAGACTGAGTTAGAGAGTATTTATTGAGGTTGTACATTTTATAACACAACGTAAGGGTAAAAATATAGCACTCTCTACCCCTTCCTCTTCTTTCCCTCCTTCCTCTCTTGATACTTTAAAATGCTTATGATACCCATTCTAGGTTACTTCCAGCTTGCGTGCCACTGACCAAATGATTAGTGTCTCTTTACAGAGTTATTCAGAGTATTGATTTTAACAGTTCAGGCAATGGATTGGCTATGGTAGGGGAGTGTTTCCATTTTTTTTTTTTAATATTTTATTTGTTTATTTGACAGAGAGAGATCACAAGTAGGCAGAGAGGCAGGCAGAATAGAGAGAGGAGGAAGCAGATTCCCTGCTGAGCAGAGAGCCTGGTGCGGGGCTCCATCCCAGGACCCTGGGACCATGATCTGAGCGGAAGGCAGACGCTTTAACCCAGTGAGCCACCCAGGCGCCCCCCTCCAACTCTCCCCCTTCCCCCTTTCCCCCCCACCCCGCCCTTCTTGATCCAATCATCTATGAGCCGGGAACAAAGTATAAAAAATGGCTGCTACAGGTTAGTGCCTTCTTAAATGAGATATGGGCTGGGCAGGCATTCTGAGATAGTTTCCACTCTATAGTATTTTCTTCATTATCCACAAGAAAGCAGTTGAACTCAAATGCTGTTGTTAAATAGAGAACCAAATAACTTGGTGCTTTCCCACTCCAGAAGTGACTATTGCTTAGATAATATTCTTTGAAAGCACGGAGTCCTTTGGTAATAAAAACTACATAAATATTAAATAAAGGGATGCCTAGGTGGCTTAGTCAGTTAAACTTCTGTCTTTGTCTCAGGTCATGATCCCAGGGTCCTGGAATCCAGTCCCACATGGGGATTCTTGCTCATCAGGGAGCCTGTTTCTTCCTCTGTCTGCCATTCTCCCTGTTTACACACTCTTGCCTTCTGTCTTTCTGATAAATAAATAAAATCTTTAAAAAAAATTGGAGATCAATGAAACAAGATGGGATTGGGAGGGAGACAAACCATAAGTGACTCTTAATCTCACAAAACAAACTGAGGGTTGCTGGGGGGAGGGGGGTTGGGAGGAGGGGGGGGGATTATGGACATTGGGGAGGGTATGTGCTTTGGTGAGTGCTGTGAAGTGTGTAAACCTGGTGATTCACAGACCTGTACCCCTGGGGATAAAAATATATGTTTATAAAAAATAAAAAATTATAAAAAAAAATTGGAGAGAACCATAGTATGTCTTTCAATACTTTTTATTGTCTTGAAAGGCCTGTTTAAAAAAGTCTTTACTCTAGGTAGCTGATTTCCTTCTTGTCAGAAATAAAGGGTTCCAATCACCCATTCTCAAGATACGGTCATAATAAATATGTGTCAGTGACTCTAAGAGTTTTATGATCTATCTTATCTCTCTGGGGTTGAGCTTCTTCCTTTTGAATGATAGAAAAATGTTATGCTTCCTTAGTGTTCATGCAAGGAAAATGTTCCTTTAAACATTGAACCATAAATAAAATAAATAAGACATTTCTGGCAAGCATGAAAATTAGCACAGTGGGACTGAGAAATAAAGCACATGAAGAATAATGAAATTGTAGAATGCTACAAGCATGAGGGGCTTTAGGAAACATTTAGATATTAAGTCATCCAATTTAGCCCTTTTAATTTCCAGATTAAGGAATTGGAGATTAGTGAAGATTAGGTACCTTCCTAAAAACTAGTCTGTATGTAAACCAGTCCTGGGCCTTATAATCTTAAAAGTCTTAAAAAAAAAATAAGTAGAAAAATCTTCACTTAAAATGTACATCAGAAAAATGAAAATATTTCTCTTTATTCTTTCTCTTCTTTAAGCATTATTGTTCGTTGATGTGACCATCCCATTTAAGGATATAAAGGAAAAATTGGTTGACCCCTGCCTCTATGATTTGAAAAAATCATTCAATGTTTTGTTAGCAGTGACTTTCTTTTTACCATAAGCTGGTACATAGTATTTTTTAAAATCAATTTTTCTTGAGAATAGTCTTAAGAATACTTAGTACACTTACTGACATAATTAGCTATAATTTTGACTTTTAAAAAATCAGAACTGGGAGATTTCAAGGTTGAGGAGAAGAGTAAAAGAATAGTAAAAGCCTTAATTTCCAACACATAGTGGCACTGAATATGAAGGGCAGGAATCATATTTAATTTATTTTACATTTGTAAAATACTGGGGATGCTGGCAAGAACAGAGGAAAAGCAGTGAGAGATTAAAGTATTCATGCAGAAGGAGTCCTAATTCACTATTTTGAACTTACATAAGCCTGAAATACTATCACTATACCTTGATCACTGTCAAAGGGTAGAACATTTAAAAGTTCTAAAATTCAGAGTAAATGAAACATAAAACTTAATAGTTATATCGATATGTCAGGGGAAATAGGCAACAGTCATTTTAACATTGAACCATATGCAATTGTTTGTATATTGCCTTTTCTCCCCCTAGAGACATTCTGGCTTCTTTCCCATTGGTCAAGTCTCTTGGCTCATTTGTAAACTTAAATTTCATCCAGGGAAAGCCTTTCATGTCTATTTATATCACATTCTGCTTTCATTTGGTTTATTTAATGATTTATTAAATGCATTAAGCACAGTGAAATTTCCTATGAGAGTTGGAACATATGAATAAAATTATTTTAAAATTATGTTTATGTTGTGATTTATAGAATTGCAAATTGTCAGAGACATAAGGGATCATGGTAAAGTAGCACACAGTTGCTTGGAGCCCACACATTACTCCAAGACCTCACTTGAAAGCTGGTAATTTCCCTGAAACAGCCCATAGGGGAAGCATATGCAAGGCAACTCACAGCACATGGTTTGAATAGATGTGCCCATACTGTGAAATGCCAAATCAAGGAAGGTATTAATAGAGAATATGAATACAGGAACAACTTCTTATCTTGACTCAGAGACTGGCCCCATTCAATCCCTTTTTTATCATCTATCTTATTAAAGGGAGGATGAAATTTTACTCAAGACCAAACACTTTCTCCTTTAAAGTTTGAGCTAATGAATGTATTATGTAGAGAACAATATAAATGCATACCTCTTTTATTAGTTGATGGATTTAAAAAGTAGTAAAACAACATTTGGTAGTCATATCCTTGTATAGATAGTGAACAAGTCACTTAAATTTTCTGCATATCAGTGTCTTTAAACAATTCAGTTATTAATTTAACAAGTACTGATTGTCTATTAAGTGTAAAACATTTTGCTAATTCCTGGGGCGGAGAAGTGGAGTGAGTGATGAGAATTAAGCCTGGAAAGGTATGCGGATGTCAGATTTTAAAGGGCATGTAGAATGTAAGACATTCTAAGCAGTTAGGATTTATCCCTTTTAGTCTGTTAGGTGTCATTAAAAGATTCTAATCAAGGGAGGAGCTTGATTGGGCCTGGCTCTTAGAATTAACACTGCAACAGTGGCAGACAGGATGGATGGGAAGAGGGCAGACCTAGACCCAGGTGGGAGACAATGGTAATTAATTGGACTGGAGATCATGGTAGCCTGAACAATGACCATGTCAGTGGTGATGGAGGGAAGGAATGGGTTTGAGAAATTGTGAGGGAGTTCAATCAGTAGCACTTATGATTGATTAGATGGGGAAGCTAAAAAGCAACATGACTTGATAGTGATTGATAAGATTCTGGAATGACTGATGGTGATTTCTGGCTTGTACAAATTGGGCATATATGGAACTTCCATAACCTTGATTCATTTTTATACCAATAAAGGTAACTGTTACAGAAGATTGCTGGTTTCATCTATGCAGTTATACATGTAAAGCAATAAAGTACATTTTGAAGTTTGTATGTAGTGAAAGCAAGGTTAAAAACTGCATTCTGTTGTTTCACTTTTGCTAACAAATAGCTTGAAGAAATGGGTACATACTGCCAGTCTTTATACTTCATGTTTATAGGAATAGCCCTCATGTCCCCATGGAAATGAAGAACAGGCTTTATAGAAAATTCCATATAAAACTTTGAGGTCTACCATGATATGACTTGATAGACGAGGGCAACTGAAAATGCAGTTTCTAACTCCAGAGAGCAAATGTTAAAAGATAGAATTGATAAATACTTGACTTAAACTAATTTCTTAAATATCTAGCCATGCATTTCATGTCATCTATCATTGTGGTTTCTCAGCACTTGGAAATATGAGTCCTGAATAAAAATGTAAGGGACCACCTGTCTTCATGGCAGTATTCCAAGAATCCGCAGCCTAATAATTTATGCTTATCGCTAGCAGGAAATGTAGATGGCTATCTTCTAGTTGCCATTCTCAAATCTATCTTTCAAAGGAGAGCATTGCAAAGAAACTAATCTTATGTTAAGGCAGATATAATAGAGTGTACTTCTTGTGTATGGCAAGCTAGAATTAGGTGTTAGGATCTGAGGAGGCACTTCGAACAGGAGGTAAGGTAGACTCACTATAGGTGTCTTCTAACATCTCTGTGAACCATTTGACTTGGAGTCCAACATGATATGTTAGTGATGTGGTAACCCAATAGTGAAGCTCACCAGGAGTATTGCATTTAAGCCTGGAAGAGTTCAGTAATATGAGAACAATTCCTTTTTGTTTAATAGGTAGTTGCTTTTTTTGAAAGTTGGTTATTTTTTGCCATTTTTTTCCTCATAAGTGTAAACTGAGCTCCTGGATTATTATGGTATAAAGTAAAAAGATAGAATTCGTGGCCTCTAACCAATAAAGTACTAAACTTTGTTTGTAAGATAGAATTTCACTGACTGAAAGTGGAAAATAAAGACATTTATAACAATTATTTGTTTATGACTTCAAATTATACTATCAACATATATAGAGTTTACCAGTTTCTTTAATATAACCATGTTTTTTAAACTTACAACATATCACAATGTTTAGTGTATGGAATTAAATTAGGATGTAGGATCAAGCTTCAAAACCTGCATCTGACATTTACACTGTGGATCAGTTATTTTACCCCTTTAAACTCTTACCACTTCATCTATAATATAGAAATGATCAAAATGATCTCATCTGAAAATGGAGCTCAAAGTAAATGCTCAGTAAATCCTTGCTGGTTAGTACTAGTGCCAATAGTAGTAGAATTGCTAGTAGTAGCAATAGTAGTAGAATTGCTAGTAGTAGAAGGAAAGAAGTAGGAAATCCTTCCTTGTCCCACAAAATACTTAAATGAATTATTTTTTTAAAAAACTTTAAAAATGATAACCAGAAGAATCAGGTTTGTTTGGTTTTTGTTTTGTTTTGTTTCTTTGTTTGTTTAGTATATAGGAGGGGAAAAAAAGGGAAGCCAGAGACAGTATGTGTGAGGTTGTCTTTGTACCTCTATGGGTTTATATAGAGGGGTATGTCTTTGTATATCATTAGGACTAACATAGTTACTTTTTATGCATTTAATGATAACAATGGGTCATGTTCTCAACAATGTATTCTTTTTTAAAAAATATTTTATTTATTTATTTGACACAGAGAGAGAGAGATCACAAGTAGGCAGAGCGGCAGGTAGAGAGAGGGGGAAGCAGGCTCCCCACTGAGCAGAGAGCCCAATGCGGGGCTCGATCCCAGGACCCTGAGATCATGACCTAAACCAAAGGCAGAGGCTTTAACCCACTGAGCCACCCAGGTGTCCCTCAACAATATACTTGAAACAAAAGCAGCAATGTGTTGATTCTTGTTTGATCCTTTCACAAAAGCCCAAGTCTTACTAATAGGAAACCCAGTGAAGTTGTCCATGAAGAACAGATTTCATGCAGTTCAACCGTGTAGACTTTAGCTGGTCCATTTCATTGATTTAAGGAAGTACTTACAGCAAATTAAGAGATAGGTACAGCCAATTATTTAGAACAGTATTTTCAGGTGGCATTCTAATGAGAGCAGCAGGTTTGCACTTATCATCCCCTGAAGAAGGTTAGATTCACATACTTTAGGAACAAAGGAACAATTGGGAAGCTTGACATCTTTGTGAGAATGTAAGAAGGCCAGCCAAAATCCTCAGTGGATTACTCAATATAAAAGACTTAATAATCACAGCAAAGAAAAACTACTTGTGCTGGGGGTTGTTTTTCTTTTTAAAAAGTTTTATAATTGCAAAATAGTGCTTTCTAACTTTTTTCTGATTTATAAGTTATATCCTTAAATTGAATAGGTACATGGCTTCAGAATTTCAATGTGAGACAACTGGGGCACTTCATCACAAACACTGAAGGCCAGGAAATCTTAACCACTTTAAGTAGCAGTGCTACATGTTGAGAATTATTAAATTAATTGTTTTGGAGAAGATTGGGGTAAAGATTAGAGAAATGACAATAAATATGTTTCTTTAATTTTTTATTTAATTTCTATTTAAATGAAAACAGAACTATGAAAAATAACAAAAGTATGAAAACATGCTATGACTTTCGATAATTTTTACTAGCATTCTAACTAAAATTGTGTGTGTGTGTGTGTGTGTGTTTATTTATATTTGAGAGGATACAACATAAAAATTTACCACAGTGGTACCCATTGAAGTAATGTAAAATCTGTTCTCTCATAGATCTTGCTCACTTGAATGATGGTGGTTTTCTTTATTCAATTCTGAATGATCAGTAATCAGGCATGTTGGTCAAGAGCAAGACTGAACAATTAAAAAGACTAGGAAAAGTTTCCTAAATGTACTTTATTATACAACTGGATTCCTTTTTTTTTTCCCTTAAAGATTTTTAATTTATTTATGAGAGAGAGAGAGGAGAAGAAAGAGAGGGACAGGCAGACTCTGTGTTGAGTCAGGAGCCCACCCCAGAGCTCAGTCTCAGGACTTTGAGATCAAGACCTGAGTGGGAATTGAAAGCAAGACGCTTAACTGACTGAGCCAACCAGGCACCCTTATACCTGTGTCCCTATAAAT